>NC_040911.2:36200393-36504708 GCF_004126475.2 Phyllostomus discolor | reverse complement strand
CTCAAATTCCTGAAATTAGAAACAAAGATGAGGTTATACTATAGATTCTACAGAAATAAAAGGATTGTAAGAGAGTACTATGAACCACCATAAACCCACAAATGATCTAAATGAAATGCATAAGTTCTAAGGAAAACAAAACCTACCAAAACTAAATAATGAAGAAATAGTAAGTCTGTATAGAACTACGTTTATTAAGGAAATTGAATCAGTAATAAAAAAAAAATCTTCCAACAAATAAAAGCCCTGAACTTGATGACTTCACTGGTGAATTCCAGCAAACATTTAAAGGAAAACTAATATCAATCATTCTCAAAATTTTCCAAAAAATTGAAAAGGAGAGAACACTTTCTAACTCATTCTATGAGGCAAGCTTTACCACAAAACCAAAGCCAAAAATATTAGAAGAAAATAAAATGACAGATTAATATCCTTTATGAACTTTGATGTAAGAAATATTTGACAAAATACTAGCAAACTGAATTCATTAACATATTAAAAAGATTATATACCAAAGTGACAAAGTGAAATTTATTCCAGAATACAAGGATGGTTTAACATACAGAAATCAATTAATGTAATATACTACATTAATAGAGAAAAGTAAAAGCCACATGATCGTTTAAATTAATGCATAAAAAGCATTTGACAAAATTCAATACCTATTTATGAAAAGAGAAAACCCTCAACCAAGTAGGAATAGAAGGAAACTATCTCAACATGATAAAAGCCATGTGTGAAAAACCCACAGTGAACATCGTATTCAGTGGTGAAAAACAAAGCTTTTTCTCTAAGATCAAGAAAAACCAAGGCAAGAATGTTCACTTTTGCTGCTTCTGTTCAACATAGTACTGACAATTCTCACCAAAGCAATTAAGCAAGAAAGAGAAAATTCATCCAAGTTGAAGAGGAAGAAGTAAAATGATCTCTGTTTGCAGATAATATAATCTTATGTATGGAAAACCCTAAAGATTCCATGCAAAAAACTGTTAGAACAAATAAATGAATTCAGCAAAGTAGCATGATACAAAATCAATGCAGAAAAATCAGTTGGATTTCTATATCCTAATAATGAGCAATCTGAAAACAATTCTATTTAAAGTAGCATCAAAAAGAACACAATATGAATTAATTTAAGGAATAAGATGAAAGATTTGTATAATAAAACTATAAGACATTGTTGAAAGAAATTGAAAAAGACATAAATAAATGGAAACATTCCATATTGGAAGACTTAGGAATGCTAAAATGTCAATACTACCCAAAGCAATCTACAGATTAAATACAATCCTTACCAGAAACCCAAATACTGTACAATTCCACCTCTATGAGATACTTACAATAGTCAAAATCATAGAGAGAGATAAAGTAGAGTGGTGGTTGCCAGGGTCTGGGAGGGAGGGGCAATGGGGGGGTTAGTATTTAATGTGTGTAGAGCTTCAGGTTTTCAAGAACAAAAGAGCTATAGAGATAGATGATGGTGATGTCTGTACAACATTATGAATATATTAACTGAACTGTATGCTTAAAGCTGGTTAAAATAGCACCATGTATGCTATATGTATTTTGCTACAATACAATAAATTGAAAAACAAGTAAAATGCAGAAGACATTCCTGTATTCATAAATATTCAGTGAAGGACAGACCAGTGCAATACAATGGAAAGAACACTGGAGCTGGAGAGGGAGAGACTTTATTTTGAAGTTTGACTCCACCTCTGCACTGAGCCTCAGTGACTCCATCTACAAAATGGGATAATAAAACTACTCAAATGATCTCAGGGCTGCTGTGAGGACTCAAAGGGATCTGAGGGAATTTTGTAAAGTAGAAAACTGGTATCATTATCATAATCTCTTTCTCCCCATTTGGTCTTATCACTCCTTAAGTTCACTGTTATGGCCCACAAGGGGGTAATAAAAGGCCTCCTGAAGAACAGGAAAGTGAGTTGGGTCTGGAAGGACCCAACTGGAAGGATAGTTGGGAGTGGGAGAGTAAAAGGGGTAAAATAAAGGCCCAGAGGCAGGGTTAGTGCCCTGTAGATATTATAAGAACAAATCCTACTCTACATATAAATATTATGCTGGAAGAATAATCTGTGGCTACTAATTGCAATTATTTGCCTTCTCCTTGATTTTGGCACCAATGCAACTGTCCAAGGTCTCATAATTCCTACCTTTCCTGGAAAATTTTCTTTTTTACATATCTATGCATGCTATTAATACATTTGTCAAAGGCATGTCCATAGTGCAATGGTTGAAATCTATTCCCTAAATAAAGTCATAGCTAGAGATGCCAAGATATTCTCATATTATGCCTTATGATACTTCCACATCTCTCTCCGTTTATCTTTAAATTTTGCTTTTGTATCATTGCATCTGTTGAAACCAGAGATAGGCTATATAGAATAAGCACTGGATGAGGAGTGAGGATGACCAAGGTCCTTGTTCAGGATTGGTCAGCAGCCACCTGTATATTCTTAGGTGTGAGATTAGGGGACTCCTAGGCTCCCTTCTGAGTTGTTGTTAAGAGTCATTGCTTGGGTAAAAAGATATCCTGAGAGAGTTCATTTTATCAAAAAAAGATTGAGGTTGCTATACCTATCCTCTAACATTAACAGTGCTTTTAAATGTTCACAGGTAAAGTCTTAGGGGTTGTTTTACCCATGCCTTACCATTTTAAACCCCCATTCCCACCCCCACCCCACTGTGCCCAGCAAACATCATCTCTACTGATGGTTGCATGAAAGAATAACTTTCCTTTGAAAAGAAGCCCTGTTTTCTCAAAAGAGAAAGCTTTCTGTCACTGTAGAGAGGCTGGACATTGTGAGAGGCGCTTTCTCACCTAGAAGCAACTTTGTATGCCGTATGCAGTGGTTGTAGCTCAACCTGAGACATTCAGTTTCTCGGCAACAGAGGCCACACTTCACTTATTCTTGCACACCCCACAGTGCCTAACACAGGGCTTTGCAAATGGTAGGTCCTCAATTAATCTGTATTGACTTGAATTTAGTCAGTGCTATAAAAGCCGTTGGTTTTCATTCAGTCTGTCCCTTCATTTATTCAGTCAATCTTGCAAATGTGTAAAAAAAAATCTAAAGTTCTGTTTCACTTGTAAAGCTACATTGTTAGCTTATAGATCTCCAGTAACAGTTCATTTTGTATAAATACCCCATCCTTTTTAAAACCACCCCTCTTTCTATTATTCCCCTGATCACAGGGAAAAGAGGAGGCAAAACTGAAAAAAGAGAAAATCATCACTAAACCATCCCCTGAGAACCACTGCAAGTTTGGATTGCCAAGAAAAGGAGTTAGAATGGGACAGAAAGAGGGAGATTGCTGTTAGATTTGCTATTTTATCCTGATAACTGGCCACCAAATCCTCTGCACTGATTTGTTTTAAGATCCAAGCCCCCTTGCTGCATGGAGAGGGTCCTCATGGTACTCAAGGAACGCCCCATGAAACAGGCATTTTTCCCAGTGCCCCCAACACTGTTTGCTTCATGCATCTATAAGCAATGAATGGGTGAAACACAACTGACAAAGAAGAATAGAGAATTGATACGCCCTCCAGGTCCCCCCCAAACACATTCTAATATCTTTCATCATTCACCCCTACCTAGTTCGTCCCTACAAATCTCTCTGTGAGGGGCAGCCCCGTGTAACCAGTTATCAGGGCCAGAAGCCAGAAGCCTTCCTCTTCTCCTCCTTCTCCACAGACCCCATAAGCAACCAGTCCGCAGACCCGTAAAACTTCATCTCTGAAATATTTCTCAAACCCCTACCTTCTTTTCCAAGGCTTTTAGCCTAGTTCTGGCCAAACTCTCCAGCCTTGATTCTCACCACTTTGCCCTTGAGCCACGATTTGCAACTGCACTTTTTCATGAATCCAGCCTTTGTGCATATTCATCCTTTCCTCTACTTCTTCTTGTCTGGAAGAGCTCTTCCTTTTGTCTTCTGTAGACTCACCTTTAGTATGGAGAGTTTCCAGTTCAACTCAGCTGCAGATTTGCACAATGCTAATCATGTTGCAATGCAATTATTTGTAAATGGCTTGCTGTTTCCCTGACCGACATGGGAGCTCCTAGAAATGAAGTGCCTGGCTCCCTCTCTCCATTTCCAAGGACTCAACAGGGGTGTTTCACAGAGGCCAGCAATTTCAACCTTTTTTTTTTTAATCTCATGGCACATATAAACTAATTACTAAAATTCTATGACACACCAAAAATTTTCTTTTTACCAATCAATAGGTATAATTTTGGCAAAAAATAGGTATAATTTTGATTGATTTATAAAAATAATAGTAATTACCTCCCTTTTTTGTTCCAAAGTGACTTTATAAAAAGTCAGGAGCCTATACTTGTATATAAGGATTTCTGGTACTAAAAATTAACCAGTCAGATGCAACATTATGCAATGTGACCAATAAGATGCAACTCCATTATATGACCTATTTATTTACAGTTCAAGACAGGGCATTCACACCAGACAGCTATTGTTGTGTTGGCTGCTGTCATTTTTTTATTTGACAATCTAAAGGAAAAGAGGTCAGTGCCCCTCACTAAGTAGTCAAGCACTGCTTGTTTTAAAAATTCTTGCTGCACACTGGTTAGAAATCGCTGACATACAGTGCTAAATCAATCAATACTTGGTGAACAAATAATTTGTAGATGAAGTGAGACTGTGGGATAGAAATGAAACTGTGTCTGGAGCAAAGGAAATATTGCTTCTTCTTCAGTGAACTATAGCTAATTTTTTAAGTTAGAAATAAGTAATGGTGGTTGGTGGTTGGTAAGGAAGGAAAAGAGGAAGGTGAAGGTGTAATATATTCCTTTAGAGAAGGCGTAGCACTCCAGACCTGTTCATAAGACACCTAATGCTGAGAAAGAGGAGAAGTAAAACTTCTCTATCATTTCCCTTGCAAATGCTTGTTTTTCTTTCTTTTCCATAATCCTTTGCCATTTGGAGGACACTCGTTAATCTGCAAAGCAAGCCCCCTTTCCAGGCCATTAGTGCCAGGACGACGTGAAATAGCAGCCAGCCTGGGCCATTAGTGCCATGGTCATTTAAAACACCAGCTCACTCAGGTTATTAGCGAGCCAGGGCAATTTGAGTGAACAACCTGTCCAGGCAATTAATGCCAAGGTAATTTAAAGTGCCACACCATCACAGGCCTGCCAATTAGCAAGGTGTCTTCCATTTTACAAATGGGGTATGTGACTCCTTGGGCACATTTGGGGCCCTCCTTGGGGACAGGGAAAAGTGTGACCACTGCACAGCTCTCATGCACCGTCCATGTGGTTGGAACTACTGCCTTTAGGCATTTTATGGACCACAGATCTATGCATGGATGCTGAACCACAAATCTTAGAGATGCTGGCTTCTGTGCCCAGTGGCATTCTGTACAAAGTGTAAGATCCTTCCCCACAGCCCCAGAGCACATATTGTAATGCAGATTCCACTCCTGCAGATACTCTGGGGGAGGCAGAGCACGATTCACAGCTTCTACAAGTGGCCCCAGAGAGTGCCAGTATGTGCCAGCTGCCTGGGTATCACATAGACCAGCCACACTTTTGGCAGGCCAGAGGAGTTTGGGTGCCATCTCCCATTTTCCGCAAAACCCAGCCTAGAAGCGCAGATGAGCTCTGTGTTCTGAGGTGTTCCTGAAAAGATTAGTGCTGTTGTCTGTCACGGACATCGTGATTGAATCTGGGGAAGTTTGGGGAAGGCGCAGGGTCTGGCCAGCTGGCTCAACCAGACCCCTCCTGCCTGCCTGCTGCCTGCCTCTGAGCTGGCTCACAGAAATGTGGCTCTTCCAGGTCAGCTGTGGAATGCAGGGTCAGGAACCATAAACTGCAGTGTGAGATGAGGGCTGTCAGCTTAGCGGAAGGCAGAAAACATCAATCATTTTTATGAGGTGCTCTGACCTTGTGGAATAGCCAAAACAACTCTGCAGACCCTAAAATATTCTTAAGTTACTTATTATCATTCTCATAATTATTCAGCATGAACAAAACTCTTTTGCTGAAATACATCCTATATAGTCCTTCTATCGGTTACCACGATTAATCATTCCCATTCAGCAGAAGAGTTTAATCCGTTAATTGGAAAACCTTTGTTAAACATCTTCCAGCAAGGCGCTAGGAACACTGCGATGGAGTTAAATAGGAAAGGCCTCTGCCTCCAGGAGTTCACAATCTTATTAGATTTCTCTGTCAAATCCTTAGTGGCACTCAAAGTAAGTACAGATACATTTCACAGATTTCAGAAGAAAGTTGTCCAAAAAAAGACAGCAGAATTGAGGAAAGAATCATAGGAATTTAAGTCAGGGAATTAGTACAGAAAATAGAGAAGTGAGTCTAAAATGATTCTGTGGTAGCTTGAAATATAACATGAAGCTAATTTAACTTTTCCAGGGTCTATTGTTAGTCTAGATCTAGGTCCTCTGATCCTTGGCTATAGCTATTCCAGAATGTTCTGTGGTAGAAAAGCTGAATTCCCAGACATAGGGAACTTCCAAAGGGAAAACTGAAGTATACCGGCAATAAATTCAGTTTTAACAGCTATTTCCTACATATCAGGGAGAGATTTACCAAGTAGTCACATGCAGATAGATTCTTTGGACTATTTGCTTGTAAACAATAAGGATCTTGTTTAACCAGTTCATTCTAAAGGTAAATGGACCCAGGAAAACTCTGTTGTCTCGATGTTCTACCTATTATTTTCTATTAGCTAAAATTCTTCAGAATCATGATCAAATGCCATCCCCTCCTAGGTAGTTTTTTAAATCCTCTTACAGGAACCCATATTACTTTGTAATTTAGCATGGTAGTTCTTTCTATCTTGTATTGTACCCTGGATTTGCATGAACCAGACAGATGAAGTTGTCTTTTACTGTTTTATTCACAAACCACAGAATTTTACAAAAATTCCAATGTTTCCCAGCATTTGCGTTTCTCAACCTATTTGTTACAGCATAAAATATAACAAAATGTTGTCAAAATAAAATTTGTTTCTCATAAAGTTGTTTTATTTAGATTCCAAACAAACTAAAGCAGGGAAGAGAGGTTAACTACAAGGTAATTTATCTACCTAAGAGCTGGGAACCCCAAGTCCCTGGTTCTAGCAAGCAGAAGCTGTGGACAGGGCCGGGTCCCAGATCCCTTAGTCCACTATGGTCCCCCAAGCCTGTCCGACCTGGCCGGCCACAGCCAAGGCACCAGCTGGTCCCCTGGGGAAGGGTAAAGGACATGGCCCAGAGGGACTTGAACAGCAGGCATCTCTTGGTTTTCTACTTAGACTCTATGATTTGTACTTGGAGTTATTTACCAGTGTCCCCACTTTTAAAAGGCTGTGACAGGATTTATCCTGTTTTATTTCCTCACAGTATTCCTAGCACCACGCTTGACACATATAACTTATTCGGGAAATTTCTGTACTATTGAATTGGGTCTGCTTTATTTCGGTAACTTACATATTAAATGCACTAAACTCAACAGGGTATACACAAGGAATGGCCTCATTTCTTCTCAACCCACACTTCCTAACACCTGTGGGCAAATATCTCTTTACTGCTTCTCTGTAGATTTCTCTGCGAGACCCTATGTTTGCAAAGGCACTTTCAGTTGTAGGAAATGCCCCATTTGGATACTTAAGATTCATTTTCAGCTATTGAACAGTCCAGTTTAGGTATGTTTAAAATTTTAATCTCATATCTGGTTAAAAATTCCTCCTCTCTTCCTTGTTCAGGCCTAACTGTGTTTGGGGAACCTGCCATGGTTCTTTGGGACTTCAGCCTAGATTTCGAGACAATAGAAGTCCCATCCTACTTCTTATACTATACAACCCAGATGGTGGGGCAAGAGGCATCTTGTATTGTACCTGGGCCTACTTGTTTCATGTGAACAAAAACCAAAATTAAGTTTTAGTTTAATACATTTTCAATTGTTAAATTCTTCATGGGTTTATAATATGCTGATGACCACAGCAACCTTTAAGACTTTAATTGCCCAGGTACCAAATCCAAATATTTTTGCAGCACGGAGAAGATGTATGCTTTGCAGGGAAGAGGCTAATAAAACTTTTGCTTTGCATTCTGAATTTAGAATTAGCATCTGACAATCCCCTTGGAATTATAACTCTTGCATTGTTACACACTAAATAGCTACACTTGTCTTGTTAATAAAATCATAGTAATTGAGTAGCATTTTCATTAAGGCAGGAGTGTGGTTCATTTTGTAGATAGATGAAAGAGCAACGTGAAGATTCCAGAGACACTCTGTTTTTCCATTCAGGTTGTGCAGAGCCCATATTAATGAGAAATTGTTCTGAACAAACCTATCAGCAAGTCACATGCCATTGCCCCTTCTGGGGTCTGCATGACATGAGCCCCTCCCTACCTTGGTGGTTACCAGGTATTCTGTTGTGGCACTGCCTCATTAGCCAGCAAAATGGCCACACATATCTATGTTAGAGACCCACTTAACATTCCCCAAGTATATAGATAGAACTGCCCCAGATCTAACAGTATTCTTGAGTAGAGGACATGGAGAGAGCTTCACTAAAGATGTTCTCCCAACCATATGCATTTAAGATACCCCACATGTACACAACCAAGCAAATTGCATTGTGAGCTAATAAATCCTGATGCAGACAATCCAGGTTTGACAGGGATTCTTTATGAGAACTAGCAGAATGGCCTAACTACCTACAAGGGTGGTAATCAGGAGTAGGTACAGCCTTACATGTGCTCCTGAGTACTACCTTCTGAAGTGGGCTTGGGCTCCATGTGTGCTCTCTGGACATGTGTGTCTAATAACAAGACTGAGATCTTGCAACCGTGTGGCAGGATATGGATGAAGACAGTGGAGCATCTTGGCAAGCAGCTCATATCTGAACAAGTGCCCTCTGGTCCTAAAGGATGTAGAAGGATGAGGAATAAGCAGCAGATTTACTTTGCGTTCAAATAAAAGCCCTCACATGTATTTGCACGGACCCCTAGCTTAAAATGAATTTAGATAAACATGAAAGGAACCTAGCATTAGGCCAGTTAGTATTTCAGTAGACACTCCAGTACCATCCCAGGACTGTAGCACCATGCCTCCTTGCGCCACAGTGGTCATCAGGGATTGTGGCAGCATTAGCAGAGCCAGATGCCAGCACAGCACTAAGCTACAGGGGAGATTTCACATGAATCTTAGTTATTGTCCCTACCCTCCAGAGCCTCAAAATCTCCATTTTAACTATTCCCTTGGTAAATATTTTTTTTGGTATTATAAAAATTCCTAAAGGGACAAAGAATGTAAATTGTAACCAAAAGGTACAAACTTCCAGTTTTAAAACAAATAAATCATGGGTAGGGTAATGTACAGCATGGTGACGATAGTTAATAGTTCAGTATTGTGTATTTGAAAGTTGCAAAGAGAGTAGATCTTAAAAATCCTCATTTTAAGGAAAAAAAGTAACTATATGTGGGCTTATGAAATAGATTAGATATTTATGGAGAAAAAAACTTCAGTCCTTCAGGGCTAGATTTAAAAATACCTAAAGGCTTTGTTTTGAGGTGACAAAGAACTGGGCTGGGGGACAGGCTGGGGGTCTTTCTATATAAACAGCTAAAGAAATGTCCAGGCTCTGAGGCCACTGGTGGTCTTCCCTGTCCTCCACCCACTCCAGGATGATACCAGAAGACCCCAGCATTTGCTCAAGACAGAAACCTAAACCAGTGAAAAAGAGTTACTGTCCAACTTCACATAGAAGGGAAGTATAAGAAATGGAAGGAAGGGAAGGAATATGTAAGACTGCTGTTAAATGGGCAACTAACAGTGACTTAAAGAAAAGCAGCCCCAGTGGCCGTGGTGCTTCAGTGTATGACGGGAGGAGCAAAGGAAGTGCCAGGTGCAGTCTGTCTTTTTGACCTTCAAAGGTTCCTTTAGTTTCCATCATTATGAAATCTGCTGAGATTTTTTCTCCCACAAAACTTCTGTTGACGTGAAAGTAGATTACCTTGAAGGCAAAGCACACTAGCCCACGAGTATCTATTACTACTTTAAAATGGTTTGTTTTCAAACAGGTGGTACTCAGGAGCTCTGATGCTGGGGCAGGGACTTCCTGTGAGTTCAGTGCCCAGCTCCACCATTACAGGTTACCAGACCTGGGGTGAGCCACTCCACTTCTCAGGGTCTAATTTTCGCCATCTCTAAACTGAGTCTCACATCTATGGGTTTTCTGTGGTTCCTGCTATTATCTGGGTAGTTGCCTAAAAGTTCACCCAGTTAAAGTGCACGATTCCATAGCTTTTGGCATATACACACAGTTGTTCAACTGTTGCCACTATCTATTCTAGAGCATTTCCATTATGACAAAGAGAAACCCTGTATCTATCAGCATTCACCCACCATTGCAGTTTCTGCCCTGGCCCTGGCAGCCACTGATCAGCTTTTTGTCTCTATGAAATTGCCTGTTCTGGACATTCAGGCTAGTGGAACTATACAACATGTGCTTTTGCATGTGCCTGGCTTTTTTACTTAGCATGTTTTTAAAGTTCATCCATGTTGTAGCATGTATCCATACTCCATTCCCTTTTATGACTGAATGAGGTTCAACTGTGTAAACATACACATTTTGTTTCTCCACTCATCAATGGATGGACATCTGGGTTGTTCCCCGTTTTGGCTATTACATTTAATGAACATCTCTCTATAAGCTTTTATGTGGACATATGTCTTCAATTCTCTAGGGTATATCTTAGAAGTGGAATTGCTGGTTCGTTGTTTAATTTACTTTTGTAGGTGTGTTTCTAGTTCTCTATTTTAGTTCACTATTTCTTCTTTTTATTTTCCTCTGGTTAGAACATTTGTTTTCATTCTGCTGTAGAGACGAGAACCTCAGTCTTCCCCTGGCTGTGCCTTGCTGTGTGTGGCGGGTAGCTGACTGCAAACTGGGAAAATGGACTCGCTGAGTTATGGATGGAAGTTCTCTGCTACAGGCAGTCATCTATTTCAACCAGGGCAATTTCTGAGTATCGGGAACAATGCAGACAGGGCTAGTCATTTCATTTTCTACTACTTACTGTTATCTCGTTCATGCCCAGAAAGTCTCCAAAGAATCATCTTAAATATGGTTCGGAGTGTCAAAACTCCTGGGTGGCACATTTTAGGAAAAAGCCCATGGGCCAGCAGGATTCCTCAGGGCAAGGATGGAGATGCTTGCTTTTGCATTACAAAGACGTGATCTGGAATTTTCTTGCTCATCAGAACAACAGTGGAGGAAACCAGGGGTGGGTTTGACTGAGTGTGCTGACCATCGGAATACTTCCTGACTGTCAGCAAGTCCTGTGTTGTGCTAGGGGTTGATAGTGCTTGATGCCCAGTGAAAAGGTTCCAATCAGTGAGAGGAAACTTGTCTATGCAACGGAAAACGTTTTACTGGGTCTGACAGAGGCAGGAGTGCAAAGTCATAAAGAAGAGAACAAAAATTTAGTAATTTGTTTGCCAATTACTTGAAAAGTACCCTTTAAACATTGAGATACCTAGAGCTGGGGTGTGGGGATCTCA
The DNA here is from genome assembly GCF_004126475.2 of Phyllostomus discolor. Lineage (NCBI taxonomy): Eukaryota > Metazoa > Chordata > Mammalia > Chiroptera > Phyllostomidae > Phyllostomus > Phyllostomus discolor. Next base: position 36,493,156 of record NC_040911.2, on the reverse strand, counting down.
GATGCCATCAGATAGGTTATTAATGTTTCAAGGATTACAGAATTATAAAAGTTACATATGAAGAGTAGCTATTAAGCTTTCTGATCCCTCAACTGTCAATACCTGTCTCTATCTCCTTCCTCTCCGTGTATCCAGATAGGTTGTCAGGTCTGGTTTCAAACGGTTCTATGACTGGGCTTCTTCCTTTGCTGCAGGTGTCTCTTGTGAGATTTGACAGGAAGTTGGCCAGAGTGGTTCCTAAATCAGAGACATGAGAGGCGGAAGTGAGGATGTTCTGGCGTGAAGCTCAACAGCCAGGCAGTACCTGCTGGGGGAGGAGCAGCTGGAATCCACAGTTTCAAAGACATCATTAGGAGCAGGCGGAGAAGTGGAATGTCTTTTATTTATTGAGAGTCGGTCCTAACACTGGTCCTAATTGGAGTATGCCCGGAGGCCCTCCGCATCCTCTCTGGCTTGTGCGTGACTGTTGGAAGCCCACCATTAGTAAGTCTTTCCTCTGGGTAAAAATATGAATACATTAACCCTGATAATCATTCACCTTAATATATATTTAATCATCAGATTCTTTCCAAATGGCAGTTCTTAAAGACAAATTTTTATGGGACTGGGGTTGGAGCAGGGTAGCAGAGTAGAGAGGAAGTCAGTTTTACAGCAAAGCACATTCTGTGGAAAGACTGTGTCTCTGGGTAGCAGAAGGCACTTGTTGAGGAAGAAGATTAAACAATGTGAAGGGCAAGTCCATGCTCACCTTTGTTCTGCAGTCAGTTCTCATCCCCTGCACATCCTGCATATTCCTGCCAGCTGGTCCAAGATACTGCCTGCCATGGACACCAGGGCTGACTCTCTATGTAATTTTTCCTGATCCACCTACCTTCTGCCCAGGCCCACCAGTGTAGAGACATCAAAACAACTGTGTCCCTCCATTTCACGTGGAAACCTGAGCAAGCTTCCAACTTTCCTCACATCACTGATGGTCCAGCAGGAATCTGGGTCTGCAGATGGAGGATACAGCCAAACTCTTTATCCCAACATGCAGCAGGCAGCATATTGGACCCCTTAAAGAGTGTCCTCATCCCCAGAACCTATGAATAGTTACTTTATGTGGCAAAAGGGACTTTGCCGAAGTAATTAGTTTCAGGACCTTGAGATGGGGAATCAGCTTACATTATCTAGGTGGGACCAATGTAATCACTAGGGTCCTTAAAAGCAGAGCATTATTCCCAGCTGTGGTCAGAAAGAAACATGAGAATGGGAGAAGGGTCTGAGAGACGCAAGGCTGCTGGTTTGGGAAATATAGCAAAGGGGCTGTGAGCCAAGCAATGCAGAAAAAAGGAGCATCAAGATTTCCCCCTAGAGATTCTAGAAAAGAATGCAGCCCTGCTGACACCTTGGTTTTAGCCCAGTGAGACTTGTGTTGGATTTCTGACCAACCGAACTGTAAGATATTAAATTTGCATTGCTTTAAACCCTAAGTGTGTCGTAGTTTGTTAGAGCTGCAATAGAAAACAAAATGCCAATGGCAAGCTGGAGTCGAGTTAATCCCTCCTTGTCCCTCATCCCATCCTCTTAGGATTCATTGCCATTTAGCTCTCTACTTCCTTATCCCCCACATTTCCCCCTTCATTTCTATTCTTATCCCCCAGACATTTCTATTCTGCTCTTTGAAACCCATAATAGATGCCATCGATTGAGTACTTACTTCAATGTATTATCTTACTTCTCATGCATTAGAAAGTACTTGGGTTTTATACATACAGAAACTAAGGCTTAGGGAGGTAAGGTAACTTGCCCAGGTACACACAGCAGGGAGTGGTGGAGGTGGGGTTCAAATTCAGGCCCATAGCCATGATCTTGGCCTCTCTTCCAAGATTTCCTAAATGGCAGGTCACAGAGCAAGAGCTCCACGGGGCAGGAAGATGGATTAGCAGAAAAGTCAATCCTGTGGACTGTTGTCTGCTTCTGTCTTTCTATTTCCTCACTGCTGTCTGTTGAGGTCCAGGTTACCTTTGGAATCCCAAATTGCAGACTCTTCACTCTGCACCTGCTGTCCTTTGGGGCTTTTATATCTGTCCATCTGATGTTCTTGCCTCACAATCTTTCCTCTGGCACCTCTGTCCTCCACCCATATCACTAACCTACCAACACAGATCCCTTTCTGGAATGCCAGCATCTGATCGTTAGCCATCGGCCCAGTCTCCTTTCTCCTTTCTCCCCTCAGCATCCGTTCTTCTCAAAGGCCTTCCATTCCTTGGCCTTCCTAGTCTCTCAGTCTCTAGCCCCATCCTGACTTACTAGATGCACACCAAAATCACCTCTCTCTCCCCAAACTGCTAAATAGAGGAACTGGGGGTGGCCACACACACTTGTGTTCAAACCTCCCCAGGTTGACCCTGATGCACAACCAAGGCCGAGAACCTCTGTTCAAAAGTGTCCCGGACTCTTGGGGGAATCCCCTAAACTTCTCTAGCCCTCCTTTTACTACTCTCTCTTATCCTCACACTGCCATACCCTGCAAATGCTCCAAAATCTGGGTAAATCCAAACAACCTGTCTTCACTATTGTTGTAGTTAGAAAACTTTGTACTACAAGTAACAGAAACCTCCTTCAGCCAGCTAAGATCATTCTAGAAGAATTTTTTTTTTTTACAAGAAAGCTGCAGGGATGCCCAGAAATAGAGGCTGGAATACTAAAGGAAGTCAAGGCCATCATCCATATCATCATCTCCATTTCCCTTCATGCTTCTGCTTCATTCTCCACTCTTGCTGCCATTTCTCTTTCTGTTTTCCAGTCCTCATGGTAAGTGGCTACTACCAATAATAACTTGTAAATTTACAGTTTGAGAGAAGGCATACTGAGATGGGAGCTTTTAGATCCAGTTTTAAATTCCTGATGTGGGGATTCTCATAGCCCCAGACTGGATCAGGTTCTCACCCCAGAAACAATTAACCATGGCCTGTAAGGGTGGAGCACATGGTCAAAACATGGCTACTCCCCAAATAACTCATATCCCTGCATGGAAGGGCCAGGTACAGCTGCAGTTCTCAGAGATCTGGAGGGTGGGAGGGAAAACCACACAGCTAAAGCAACTGCAGGGTTCTGAATATCCTTCAGGAAGTTTACCCAAGTATGAGAAGTGGTACCATTGCCAAGTTTGTTTCACAGAGTCATGTGTATCCACTGCAGAGTTTGACAATGGCTTTATTCATTTGTAGTCGGTTATGCTTGGCCACCTAAGCTGATTTTAAACTTTCTTTCCATCTTTCCACCATGGCCTACTTTACAGAAAAAATTGAAACCACTGGACACAAAGTCTTTCCACTCTCAGTTACTTCTCACTGAGAAACTGATCTATACACACCCATGTCCCTGTGGCCATGCCAGGCCCCTTCAGTGTCACATACTCCTTCTGTCCCTTCCTGCTCAAGGAACCCATCCCTCTCTGATACGTCTTCCTCTGCTTTTCCTGCATTCTTACTCCTCTACCTATAACTATAACCATGGTCCAAGGTCAGGCTTCTCCTGTAAATCTTTTTATGGCCCTAGCTCTCTCTTTCTCACTTCACCATTGGACTTCTGCCTTCAGATTTTAATTTCCAACTTCATCCTCAATGCACTCGATCTGGCCTCTGCCTGCTGCACCCCTCCCAACACCAATCCCTGGTAACCTCTCCAGCTAAGGTCACCAATGACTTCCTAATTGCCAAACCCAATGGGTGATTTCCAGCCTCTGTCTTAATGTGCCTCTCTGCTGTGTTTGACACGATCTTCTAAATATGTCTCGAATCATTTCTTTTCTCTCTGTCCCTGTGGCCATGCCAGGCCCTCTTCAAATCTCTCCTGAACACTTGTAATATTGTCTTTAATGGCTTCCTGGCCTTTAGTTTTACCCAACTCTTCCTACTGCTATTGAAGTTATTTTTCTAAAACAAAATCTGATCAATCCACTCTCCCATTGCTCTCCATAGCACACCAGGTGGGTTCAAAATCCTTAGCCTAGCATTTAACACCTTTTATGCCATGGCCACCACCAACATTTCCATTCACATCTTCCACTTTTCTCCTCTCTGCCTCCAGTGTCTGCACAGACCTAGCTGCTGGTAGCTTTCTCTATGAGCTGCACTCTTGCACATGCTACTCCTTCCACCACACTATCCTGGCACATTTCTTGGTTTTTACATCTCAGTTCAAAGACCTCCTCTTCAGTGCAGCCTTTCCTGACTGCTCCAGGCAGGGCTCATTGTTCTCTTGATGATTCTCAAGCCTTCTGTTTCTCAATTGTAGGGCTTCTTATATTGCCTATTTTTGATTTCTTTATACCTCAGCTTTGCCCACAACTGGATCCACAAGCTCCTCAAGGGCAAAGGAGGGGGTTGAATCATTCTTAGTTAACAAACAGGTAATAAATGAATGAGTAAATGGGAAGGGGGTATCCGTGGAGACTGGGCTGGAAAGCTGTTGAAGTAAGGTGACACTAGATGATCAAAGAGAACAGGCCACAAAAATGTGAACAATCCCTACCTTTTGTACTTGATATTTAACCTGTTTGCTTCAGTTGCATATTTCCTGACTAGGTAAACAGTGCCTCCTTCATATTTGCATCTGTTTCCTTTGATAGCTCATATCAAAGTATTGCTAAGCTCCTCCTGACTTCTACCTCTAGTTTTCTCCTTAATATCTAATTTTGAAAAGCAAGTCAAGGAATTCAGTCACTGAAAGATCTTCATTGATTTATTTTGCCTTCCTGATTTATTAATGAGACCACTTTCTCCTTGATATTTCTTCTTTTCTGTCTGATGTATTTGTAAAAGCTCTGCCTCTTCCTTTTAACCCCTATGCATGAGATTATCCTAGCCTCTGGTTTTCCTTCTTGTTCATTTTGACTCTAACTGAGAAATTTTATGTTTCCTTTCTGAAATTTGTGTCCAGCAAATTTTTCAAATTATCTAAAATCTTTATGTTGACAGTTTGCTATATAGAACTAGGCGGAAATAAAGATTTAAGAACATTAGCATAAACATTATATTTAAAACAGTGGGAATGGATGAGATTTCCTGGGAAGAGAGGAGAGGAGAGTCTCTAATTTACCCTTATCTACATGATGCTAAATAACTTGTCAATTTTATCAAAATTTGATAATTTCTTTTTGACTTCAATTGTCTTTAACTGAACTGACTCATTTTTCTCTGGTAGCCCTGATTAGAACATGGTGGCATAAGTCAACATTTTCCCATTCCTTTTCAGAAATCACCTCCTATAGCAACACAGAAAACAAACATTAATTCACCTCTCTCCCCTCCTCTATTTTTTAGGTGAAACTAGGAGACAAATACAATCTCTGGACTACAAAATGTATGAAAGAGCTGGTGAAAGGAGCTGACATGTAGGAGAAGCCATGTGGAAGAAAGCAAGGGGAAAAAACAAGGATACTAGAGAGAAGGCCTGGTGATGATTAGGCCTCAGAAAGTACCAGAAAAAGTATATTTCTCTAGGGTAAGAGGCTCCTTCCCAGCAGACAAATCTTTTTCTTCTTTTTGAATCTGGTTTGTTTCATAGAAACAGAGGAAGCAGGACCATATGAAGGCTCACACAGACATGCCATATTGGCAGGAAACCTCTATCTCTGACACAGGAGAGGAGAAAAATCTGTGATTTATAAACTTGTCAACTGGAAGACTACCCTGACTTCTCCTTCAACTACACGAAACTCCTCAATAAAGTTTGTACAGGGAAATCTAATTCCTTTCTTTAAAAATCATTTTTATTGCTGTTCGAATACAATTGTCCCTATTTTCCCACCACCACTTTCCCCTGCCCCACCTACCACCGCCTCCCACGCTTATCCTACCCCCCTTTGGCTTTGTCTGTGGGTCCTTTATACATGTTCCTTGATGACCAATAATGAGCAATAAGAATAAAGTAACACAACAGCAATGATAAAAAGATACCGGAAGAAAACAGAAGAAATGAGGAGCAATAGAAAGAAGACCTATCCGAAAATCTGTTACCGTGGGATATAGTCATCCAACGGTTTCCATGTGGGGCTGGTTCCAGGGCCCACCCACAGATACCAACATCTGCAGCTGCTCAAGTCCTTTGTATAAAATGGTGTAATATTTGCATATAGCCTACACATGCCCTCTTATATATTCTTTGAATCATTTCTTGATTACTTATAATGCCTAGTGCAATGCAAATGCTATGTAAATAGTTATACTGTATTGTTTTGGAATCAACTTTCTAGAATTTTGTTTGCAAATTCTTTCAATCTGCAGCTGGCTGAATCCGCTGATGTGGAACTGACAAATACTGAAGACCAACAGCACATAAAAATTATGACTAAACATTTTGTTGTGAATTCTGTTAAAAATGATATATTGAAGACCCCAAAACAAAAATGGAAGAAGTCAAGGAAAATATGGCCAAAAGATAAAAGTATGAGCTGGGAGGAAAGATATAGAAGAAAAAACAAACATCACAGAAATAAAGGCAAAATTTGAATAAACATAGAAAATCTGTATGATAGAATCTGTACATGTAGTAAGGAACAGAAAATAGAAGGAGAAAGTTAACCAAATAAATTGAGAAAAATAGGAGTTTAAAAGGAATAAAGAAAAAAAAGGCAGATGTAGAATACAAAGGGCCATCCAAAATTCACAAAATGGAGTCTCTAAAGACAAAACTCATACAATGAAACATTGAATAACTGAAAACATAATACAAAATAATATAACAGTATGAAGATTGCTACATCCATCAATATAAATGAGCTTAACTCTCCCACTGACAAAAGCATCTTCAGCTTAACTGAAGAAAAACCTAAATCTGGACAACAGCCTAAAATAAAGAGACTCAAAAAGGTTGAAAATAAACTAGTGGGCAAAAATATATTGGGCAAGTGAAAACAATAAGGAAGCAGGCATTTCGATGTTAACATCAGCCAAGGTTGAGTGCAGGACAGAAGGTATTACCTGAGTCCAAGGAGGAAATTTATAAAACTAAAGTACGAAATAATGTATAATGATGTTATAGTCACGATAGCTGTGCACTTAACCACATAGTGTCACTATGCATAAAGCAGAAATACAGAAAATAAAGGAGAAAAAGATAGAAATATGCTAAAATTGTAGCTATTAATAGTTTCACAATTGGACAAACATTAAGAAAGACAGAAAAATAAAGCTAGAACTTAAAACACAAAATTAAAATAAAAAAACCCTTCCATTAGAAATTTTAAAGCTTGCTCTTAGAGATTTTGGGTCAATGAGGAAATAAAAACTCGAGCTAGAAACATTGATAATTAAATCACTACAGATCAGAATCTAAGGGATACAGTAAAACCTGGAATAAACTTTATAGCCATAAATACATAGATCAATCGAAAAGAAAGAATGAAAATAAATGAATTACCTGATAGCCCCATAAATATGCACTGTCAGTCTCCTTTCCAATTAGAATGATGTCAAATACAGTGTAAAAATATTGAAGTGAGCCATTTTTTATTGTCCTACAGAAATTATCAAGTGCATAAAGGGGTATATATGTTTTTTTTTAATTTTTAAGTGTTTGACAGTCTATCATCACCACTTTTCTTTGAAGATATAGGCTTAGGACTTTAAAAAGGGTTAGCTAAAAACTTAGTTTCTACTCTCTCCCCCAGGTGAACACGAGACAGAGAGCCAAAGGGATGTATGGGTCAAGAAAGAGATGAAACACTCAGAATAGGACAATAGGAAGGTTTATTTATACAGGGTCGGTAAGGACAGTGCTTTTCAACCTTGGCTGACATTAGAATCACCTGGAGAGCTTTTAAAAACATCAGTGGGTATAAGGGGACTAAATGGTAATGGGGAAAAGTACAATAAAAAATAAAATAAAAAACATCAGTGTCCCTGGTCTTTCCTTTTGTAGCACTTTATAAACAATTTGTGTTTATTTTATCAATGTCTGTCTTCCTCGAGACTGCATTTCATGAGAACAGAAACGTCTTCCTTGTAGACTCCAGTGCTGTGTTTAGTACCTGCTCAGTCACTCCAGAAATTTTAATTCAATTGGTCTTAAGTGAAGTCCATAAGTTGATATTTTAAAGAACTCCCAGGGATTCTAAGGAGCAGCAGGGTTGGGGACCAGTGGGGTGGCAGGTCATTGAGGGAGAGTGCAGTAACCTGGGGCTGACCACAGACTGCCTGTTGCCACCCTAAATCTCAAAGGGATCAGCAGAGGGAATGGTTTGGGGAACCTGGAGGTGTAGACCAGGCCACCTTGAGAGGAGCAGTAACCTTTGATCAAGAGACAAAAACAATTGGAGGCAAATTTGCAGGGAGAGAGCCTGCCCTTATTTTCCTCCCTCCTTCCATTAGCTGAAGCCAATTAGTTGTCTTGGGGACAGAATCATTGCTGTAGTCACAGTCAGCCTCTCGTGGCAGAGAGCAGGGTGGAGGAGCCTGGAGAGTGCTCTGGAGAAGCAAATGAAAGATAATCAAGCAAAGGTGGAGGGCATTCCCCCACAGGAATGGATGTCCTAGTTAACATATTACAACGGTTAGGGCAGACTCTGAAGACAGTTGGGATGATGATGGTGAGTTGTATTGTAAGATTCCGAGCTGGTGCTATTATCTGAAGAGCTCCTCTAATCCATGTGTATCAATGAACAAAAAATAGAACATGAGTCAATCAATGAATGAATAAATGAAGATGGGTAGGTGAGAGAGAAGTTGGGCTAGACTAACAGAAAAGGTAACTTAGAAACAAAATACTTCAGACAGCTGGAGGTCTGTAATTTGACTTCCTCCTACCCCAGGAGAGAGGGGGACAGCACCCCTGCCACCCCTGCAGGCCTTTGCACTATGCTTCAGGTAGCATCTTATTACCCACAATGCCACACTGAAGCCAAATCACAAGGCAAGCTCTGCCTTATGTGTGTTTGTGTACATGAGGCATTCTCAGATGGGGTCAGGCCCTGTTTGATAAGCTTCTCAATGAGGGCCTGCTTCACATGTGGCTGCTCTGGGGATCTCGGTGGTGTAATATCACTTTGAGTTTACCAATTTACTTACATTTCTTGGGACTGGAGAGAAGTGAGACTCACATGATGACACACACAATATTGATTTGTTCAACCATTAAAGGAATGTGTACATGAATGTATATACACATATGCATTTAAACCCATCAGCCATATATAACATGCAACTATAGCTCCAATGCAATTTCAGTGTTAACTGTTTCTGTCTCTTTACACATGAAGCTAGAGATGGTGAAAGCAGTGGTTCCCGACTGAAGGATGCATCATAAGGGCTTTTTGCACACAGACCAAAGAGCTCAGCCCAAAACTCCTGATTCAGTAGGCCCAGGGTGGGGCCTGAAGTTCTGCATTTTCAATAAGCTCTCAGCTGATGCAGAAGTAACTGGTCTGAGGACCATGTGACGAAAGTATAGACATGTCTCTTCTGGTTCTGATTCTTGGTCACTCACTTTCTGCTTCTGTAAACTCTGCAAATTCATACTCTGGTAATTCATGTTAGTTTCATGTGCTAACCGTAGAGCACCTTAGTGCCCTTCACTGCAATTGCTCTGAGGGCTGGTTTTTTTCCCAGGGAGTCTTTATCACTTGAACTTTGTATTACTCTGTTTAGATCTATCCATACTAGTTACTGCAATAATCCACTCATTACCAGAAGGTAAGAAGGCAAAGTGTTCTTCTGTACCACTGAATTTTGTCAAATTCAATTGATGACCACCAATAGATTTAATATCTTTCCTCTCCTGCAGCTGCTCTTGGTGGAGTTACATTTGGCATTAACTTCAGATTAGCCAAGATACCTGTCCTGGCTGTACCATTTACTGGTTATATGACATTGGTTAAATGGTTTGGACAATTTTCTCATCTGGAAAGTGGGAGTATTAATTACTTCAGAGGCTATGGTAAGAAATACAGAGGAAAATGCCTGGCTCAATGAACATTAGCTAATAATGGGATGAATGTTACCTGAAAGCATTTTTTCCTCTTATTATTAATTTACTTTTAATTACTTCTAAGAGCAATTGTTCTTAAGCTGTGTTTTGAAAGACAATTGGGTTCACAAGTAAAGGTGCACAGTGTAAGGTGGCATTAGAATCTGATCTCTGCCATTGACTAGCTATGCAACCTTGGTAGTATAACTCTACCTCAGTTAACGAAATGGGGATGAGACTAGAAACTTCCTTGGAAGTTTATATGAGGATCGATTGATATAATGCATGTATAGTGCTTAGTCCACTATTAGACATTTCATAGGCAGTCAGTAAATTTTACTATTATTAAGTTCTGGAGAAAAATAAAGTAGGCCTAGATTTTATGCTTCAAAATAGTAAATACAAAAAATAAATAAAAGATTCATAAATGGAATGTTTTCCATATGGTTTTTCTTTATACATTTTTAATCTTCAGTGATGGCTATAGTTTGTTTTCAAATAAGTTCACAAAGAGAAATGGTGCTTGTTCTAACAGTTCTTTCTCCCCAAACTCCCATGCTTGAAGAGTGTTTTCTGGGTGAGTTATGTGGGGACTTTTGAACTTTATTGGGAGAGGCATTGTGCTAAGTGTAGTTGACACTTGAAAAACTCAGGTTTGAACTGCATTGGTACACTTACAAACAAATTTTAACAAATACACACCTGTCCTTTCTGCAATCCATGATTGGGAGTCTATGAACATAAAGGGCTGCCTATATTCATTGATCTATAACATTTTATATAAAGGACTGGAGCATCTAAGAATTTTTGGTACCCACAGGGGTCCTGGAGCAAATCTTGGATACTGAGCGGCAACTTCAGTTTGGGGGGAGTCAAAAGTTACATGTGGATTTTCAACTGCGTGAGTGTGAGGGGATCAGTGCTCCCAAATGCGTGTTGTGTAAGGGCCAACCATATTTTATAAATGCTATCTCATATACAAGTCACAATTAACCTCTGAGGCCAATATTTTAGGTCAATGTTTAAGATCTATAAGGTTGTGCATATTATCTACCTTGTAAGAAGGTGTTCTGAGATAATATGATAAATTAAAAGTGTGAATATTTTGTGTTCCATAATTGCCGTGTCTTTCATTTGGCCACTCTATCAACTGAGCAAACACATTGAGAGTCATTGTTTGATTGCTTCCCATATCATACTATTAAATAGCCCATCGTGGTGACAAGTCCTGGAGTGTGGGTGTAACACTTTTCCTAAGCGGTGGACGACACGCACATGCCCACACAGAGGGGCGTACACCCTGCTATATTTATTCATATTTAATGACCAGAAGCTTTAAGAGGAGATAAATGTACATAATGTTTCCTCTACTCATCGTATCTTGATTTTAGTTTAGTTAAATTTAACTTGCTCAGTATAGTGCTCAATAAATTCTTGCTGAACAAGAAGAAATTGTGTCACATTCTCTGACATCTGTGCAATATCCCAAAAGTTAAACATATTCAGGTTTCTCCTCCTTTCCAGGGTTCTTTTGACAAATTAGTTGAGAGTCATTGACCTTTGTTTCAGATTCTGACCATTGCTCCTTCCAGCTCATTGACGAACACTGCTCCCCAGAAGGCCACTGGGCCTCCGGGTGTGGTAGGCCCAACAATTACAGCTCAGGCAGAGATACGGCATCCTTTGTTTATGAGCTGCCTGAGCCTACCACGGAGGTCATGACTTTAAAAATATTTTCCCTGCTCTGAATGGTGGAAGGAATCAATCCAGCGTCTCACAAAGAGGCCTGGAGGGGTCATGATGGTGCCGCCAGAAGCTTTGCAGCACAGTTTGCCTGGTGCAGAGGGGCCAGTGCTCCTGTTCTCCGTAATCGGGCTGGTGGCTGTCCTCTGACGGGGCCACTGTTGGGTTGGGCCAAGTGTTTGTACCACCCTGATGAGGGGTACAAATCTATTTGCCACTGGTGAGCCATTTGTAATTAATGTGTGGTTTGTGGTTTTAATCTTTCTTTAATCTGTAAAAGCTGTAAAAATTTACAGCGCAATTTTGGAACCAAGGAAAAAAACCCCTAATTTACAGAGCTCAGTCTTTAAAGTTAACCGATTTCATCAGATCAAAACTGCAAGGGGAGTGGCTGCAGAGGTTCCTCCGCGCCATTCCCATTATTTGTTCTCAGCGGTCTCGTTTTCTCCCTCACCCGGAAGGCGCTGGGAACAGGGGGACCGTCTCTCTGTCACACAGGCACGCAGCGCCCAGAAGAAAACAAACAGTACAGTACAGTACAGGGTATATAAAATGAAGGAGGAAAAGAACATCTTAGGTAAATACCAGACTACTTACTTTATGATTTTTAAATGTCATTTTTGCTCCAATATTGACTTTCTTATGGAGGATGAATTATAGATCCTGCAGCACTGGGGGACGGACCAAGGTTTCCTTTCTTCCCCACAGCTGGTCAAGTTAAGAATTGAAGTCATGGTAATTAGTTAGAGTTTCCTAGCTCCGAAGACCAGACTGCTGAGAAAACTCAGCGAGGTGACCCCTCAGGGGAAGACAATACACCCGGGAAAGAACCAGAATGGGCAACAAAGAAGCACAAAACAACTTCCCAATCTTCTTGCTACAAACAGATGTTGCCTCGGGCATTCGCTTGCAAGAAGGAAATACAATACAATCCCTCATTTGTCTGACCAGGCTTCTCTCTCGGAGAGTTGGTTTCGAGGCAAATTATTTCAGGGTTGCACAGGCTGGTAAAAGGCAGTGGAATTGGAAGCTATCATCCTTCGCGACCTAAGGGCTCAGAAATGATGCCGTGAGAAGTGAAAGGGGTTGAGCTGAGGTCACAGGGAGACCCAGAGCCAGAAACCAGGTCACAGGGAAGGAGGGGGCAGCCAGACTTCCAAGAAGAGTTTTTATAAAACTAGCTAGAGGGAGGAGGGAGCGGGTGTGAACTTGATTCCTGGAGGGAGGTTATGGGAGGGGAGGTGGAGAAAGCAAGAGAAAACTGAGTTAGTACCACTCCTGCCCCCACCCACGATTTTGATTGTTTGCTTAGTGTCTGCACAGACAGAGATTCAGGCTTAAAGAAATATAGATTAAATTAGGAAAATTCCATTGACATAGACAAAAGAAGTTATTGCAGGCCAATAGGGTTAGAAACTGATGGGGAAAAAACTGTTACTTACAAAAGGTTGTTTGTTTGTTTGTTTGTTTGTTTTTTAAAACCAAATGATGTGAATTAATTTACCCTGTTTTCCAACTTGCCTGTATAGGCAAGTGAGCCTGCTGGAGTTTATGGTGAGTTTTGTCAAAAACCGTATTTTTCTATTACAGGTTAAAGACAAATACTGCTACAAACTTATAATTACTTAAATCTTGAATCTGTGACTCTCCATCTTCCTTAATCCAACTGCTTCTAAAACAGAAGTCATTCTGTGTGCAAGCAGCGCTACTGAGAGAAACTAACATTTACTGAAAAACTGTGTCTGCCTGTTAACTCATTTGTAACGGTAATGCTAGCCAACACACACGGTGCTTCGAAGCATCAGGAATATTTTAAAAGGTTCACATCTGTGACATCACTGAATCCCACAATAATCCCATCACATGGGGACAGTTATTACCTTATCTTTACAGGTGAGAAAACCAGGTCCCAGTGAAATTAAATATGTCGCCCCAAAGGTGTAAGCTAGTGAGTGATAGAACCAGTATTGGAGTCAGACTGTGTGGTTTCAGAGTCTGGGCTCTGAATGCCAACGCTAAAGTCCTTTCAGACTAATAGGACTCTTTGAAGTAGATAGCTGCTGTTGTTGTCATTTGCATTTTACATGCGAGGAGATGGAGATTCACAGATGAAATAACTTCACCAAGATTGCCTAGTAAGTGAGAGAGCCAGGGTTCCAATCCAAGCCTTTCGAAATCCCACCTCAACCAGAGGCAGAGCCGTGGTTGGTAGCTTAGACCTATGCTCTTCAAACATCAATGTACACACGTGGCACCTGGGGATCTTGTTAAATACAGGTTTTGAATCCATAGGCCCAGAGTGGGGCTCACGATCCTGCATTTCCAACAAGCTGGACCACAAACCACACTGCACAGTGAGGCTTCAAGGGCTGGGGACCCTAAAACAAAAGGTGTTTCTCGACTACTCCCCCTCCCCCACAAGAGTGTGTGGAGTGGCTGTCTCTGGGGGTAGTAGCCTGGAGGTGATAAATTTAGGTTGGGATTCTGTATTTTAAAGTAAACTCCCTATTTTCTTTCCTAAAGCAATGTAGAGACCCATTGAGAGTCAAGGAGTTTCTGTCACATGTATAACCTAGTTAATTTACTGAAATCCATGCAGTTACCAACTTCTTCCTACACGTCATCACTTTCTCCATGAAACATCTCTTTGAATTTATTTTACATGCATTTCCTCTTGATTTGTTTTTATATCCTTTTGTTCTAATCCATCTAATAAACGCAAACTGATTGCCAACCAAAAATGTAAAAGACACATCGAGCTTAATACATCATTCAGACTGCTTCTTCATTACCTACTTTTAGAACTAAATGTGGAACCCTGTCTTGTCCATTCCTCTTTAATCAGAAGATTCTCCATTTAGTTTATTATCTTGAGCTCCCTGCTTTTTACCCTCCAACTTAGCCCTTTCTTTTCTTTTTTTTTTTGTTAAACACCATGGCTAGATTCTGAACCTCGAGTCTATGTCAACTGTGGCTTGCCCAGCCCCTAGAAGGCTATAGTACAATACCCTGGAATTTATGATTTATGCCAAGCCCCCTCGTCAGCCCCACTTCTACTGCCAACTGAGCTGAAAATTGAAAAGCTGGCTCAGTCTGTAGGGTCAGACTCTCTGTGTTAACTACTTCATTACAAACCTTAGCTTGGGTGTTTTGCTTACCCGAGAGCACCTCATCTAGAAGAACAGAAATTTCTCATAACCTCTTTTTACTCCTTCCCCTCATTGATCAAATTATTCAGGGCAATAATTGTTTCCCTCCATGTACTAAATTTTCTCCCCCATTTCATGGTGTCCTCAAACAATGCTCACAGGCACGCCACAAATCCTTCATTAACCAAAACCATGCAAAGTGCATGAGTCTTTCCAATGGAAAATGCGATGTAAAAGCCAAATGAGGTAAATGGCTTTCCTTGAACCGCCCTGGGACAGTTTAAACAGTGTTACATATTAGTACACTGCCAAGTCTCAAGATGATGGCAAGAGTCTCATCAGGGCCCAAAGCAATTACTGAAGGAGGGAGGCCACCCTTGCAACCCACAGATGCAGCAGTCTTGCTGATAATCACCAACGAACCACTGATGAGAAATACATTGTTCAAGTGGGAGAGAAAATGACAGAATAGGTCAACCTGGGCCACTGTGACTAGAAATCCATCAACTTAGAACCTAATTTATACATTCATGATCTTTGTTTATAGCCATGCATTTCATTTTAGAATCACATGTACTATATGTGTATTTGTTTGTACTTGAAATTACTTCTCTCACTGTTTTGCGTACCTTACTCTATTCTAGCCCCTAGAAATACAATTTCAGTGCAATTTATTTTTATTTTGAATTATAGTTATTCTAGGGAGTCTTTTTTGTTATGCCTGCAGAGATGGGACAGTAGTTCTGTCCCAAGCTCGACGTTGCTTAATGGGACAAGCTCAGGCAAAGCCTCAGGTTGTCATTCAACCCAGACTAAGACAGACGTCCTGGAATAATTTCGATTACTCCTGTCCACTGACTCCTGTCTTCCACAGCTGTAATGTCATCAGTTTCTGACTCAGCTTTTCCTGGACTTCAGATTTCAGACTGCCTTTGGAAAAGTTCTGCTCATAAATTGGGAACTCCCAAAACTAATTGTTCAGTCCACTGTCCAAGAGGCTGACCTTTCTGGACTGCAGCGCAAACGTGATCACGTAGACCTCCCAACTAAATATTCGTGCCTCTGGCCTTGGGCTATGACCGGGTTCAGTGATCACATGGGTGCGTCAGCTTGGATTCTTTTAACTATGAAAAGCACTGCCCAAATTTCAAGATTGGATGGCCTTCTACAATATCAACTCACCTTCGTTTAGGAAAGTTTAGCAGGTGGTATCGTCATGTTGAGACTAGGGTTGTTTGGGTGCATCGTGCCAGCAGGAGTAGCCTGAGTGACTGCCAGCCTTGTCCTTCAGCCCTCTGAGGAGCTGGTTCACACCACTGTTCAGCATTTCTGCATATTCAAACCTGGGGAAGGATTCTCAACAATGGGACCTACAGACACATTAAATGCCTTCATGGGGTCAAGAAACAATGGCCAAAGTTAACGTGCTCTCGTCCCTGATATCTTTTCCAGTGTCTCTTCTCTATTGTGCTGCAAGTACCATGTCTGCAGGAATGTGTTGTGACCAGAATATACAATAAGAGTCCCACAGCATGTGACTGACAACATTATTCAGCAAGTGGTCCTAAAGAACACGAGCCAAGATCTCTTGAGCCCTGCAAAGTCATGAGATCCTGGAGGCAATTATCACAATCAGTGTGTCCCTTCTTCCTGTAGATGATAATAAAAATAGCACTTATAAAACATCATGGCTATGGCGACTGAATCAAAAAAGTCCCTCTGCAGGGGTCTCAAAGGGGCTGTGAGCTCTGCCCCAAAGAGCTCTGTGGCCCTTGTTGCCAGAACCTGTTAAGTCCTGCATGTCTCTGAGTTTGGCAGTGACAAGAGAGTGCTGTGTCCTTGTCATCACATGCTGACTGACTTTTTTCTCTATAGAGGGTCTTCCATGAGCTGGGGAATCTTGCTGGATGATGTTTTTTTCACCAAAATAGGCGATGATGGTCCAACTCACACATGGGCATCTGGGCAACAATCCCCACTGGGGAGACGTATATACAAACACATTAATGTATATATTAAATTGGGTTATAATCTATTGACCATAGATACTATGGCACTAAGCAAGCAATTAACAAAACAGCTTTGACTAAATATAGTTAGCACTAAATATAGTTGGTTAATTGGTATTTAATATGCTTATTAAATGTCAATTAAGTATCTTTAGCAATGAATTGGTACCTAATTAACTTACTATAGCTATCCTGTTACTTGACATTTGAACAGCTAAATATTCTCTACAAGTTTAATGTTTTAATAAGAAACAAATTATCTATGTATTGCTCATGAATTTTTCAGTTAGTTTAATGGGATTTAAATGTATCTCCCAACTTGGATACATGTTTTTCTTATAATCAACTGGTATTTTACATTTCAGATCACTTTTAAACTTGGAGGGCTGATTACATGAGAGGGAAATGCTGTAGGAATTAGAAAACCTGTGTTCTTTTTTTTAAAGTTTATTTTTAGATAGAAGTAAAGGGAGGGAGGGAAAGAAGGAGGGAGACATCAGTCTGTGATTGCCTCTCATGCTCCCCCTACTGGAGACCTGGCCTGCAACCCAGGCATATGCTGTGACTGGGAATCGAACCAGTGACCCTTTGATTCATAGACTGGTGCTCATCACTGAGCCACACCGGCCAGGGCAACCTGTGTTCTAATTTTGGTTTAACCAGCAACACCCTGTGTTTCTTAGACATGTTATTTCACTGCTTTTGAGCTTCTATTTCATCTTCTATAGGGTGTTAAGAATAAATATTATAATTATTGTAAAAATCAAGTTATGTAAAACATATGAAAGCTCTTTAAGCAAGATATCTTAAACTAATGACTAAAATTTGGGGAACGTTGTGTATAATCGTTATATTGGCTGAATTTTCATATTTCTGTATAAACTCAAAAAATAATGTAATGTTAGAATAAAAATCCAGTGACACCATTTCCTGAATTCTCCCTAAAGTATAGCATAGGCCTGGTTTTCTTAAGTCCCCAGCTGCAGAGATACCTGGAATGTTCTTCAAAACACACATATCTTCCTCTCCTGGCTGTTTGCTTCTCTTTCTGCTCCTGTCCACAATCCCATTTACTCTATGGGTTTGATCATGTAGCAAAATGTTGGTCTTTTATCCAGAAATTGTTTGTGACTCTGGCTTTATCTCAGTATACGTTGTGTTTTAACTTTTGTATTTACTTATTTAGTTCATGGTCTTAACTAAGCTCTGCTAATTCCACTATTTACATGCATTTCAAGTCTAGTGGGTAGTTTATAATCTTAGCAGCTGTCTTATGTCTGTTGGTAGCACACAGCAACGAAGGCATTGTGTCTCCATTCATGTTCAGTTGTTTTACATTTTCTGTACTTTGTAAATGAGGCTCCTTCTATTAAACCCTTGCAATACTTTCAGTGCCAGTCACCCTATCTTGGTTCACTATACCAGAACCTTCACACTCACCTAATATTTGCTTTGCTTAACCTATAAATATTACAAATTAAGGAGAAAAGGGTGCTTGCCAGGTGTACTTTAGAATTTATTGTTGGGTCTTTTAAAACTGATATTTTGACTTGCACTTGTTCTATTTATCACAGTTTTTATGGTTTCAAAATTGGCCATTATTCCTGACTAATTTATAGAGGGTGCAGTCAGCCTTGTTGTAGCAGCTTAACCCAGTTTTGCTTCCAGGGTAATATACATTGTTTAAGTTTATTGTTCCCCAATCACTTTTTCCATATGGCAGAGTGAGTCTCTCTAATAGCTTTGGAGTGATTTATCCAACATTTTGTCATTACCCCTTGGATATTTCTTGGGAAGTCTTACCAATCTTTCTTGGGCCATAGCATACTACCAAATGAGTATATTAAAACTACTACCTCACACCCACCAATTGCCTTCATCAATCGCCTGCATTGAGATCAGTTTATAATATTTTCTCCACAAGTGAGCTAAATATTATTATCTTTATTATCATTGTTAGTGCTATTGTTGTACAGGTGCAAAAATATCCCTATCTCTGCTATTCCTGAATCTTCCCCTATGGACCTACAGTTAGTGATTAGCACTGTATTAGTCACTCATTGACATATATGGAGTTCCCAATTTGTGCTGGAAACAACTGTAGAATTTCAGTTAGATGTCTAACATCAAACTAAAGTTAGTAGAGATGGAGGCTTGTGTACTACCTCAATAGTCTGGACAGTATGGTTAGGACCTAAAGCCAGACTCAGGCCAGAGAGATACAGACTCTTCTTTCTACTGCAGTGATGGTGGGACATAGCTCTTTGTCTCAATTTCTATACCTGTAAGTAGGAGAGAGGAATAGTACTTACCTTGTAGGGCTGGTGAGGACTATAGGGGATGGTATGTTCAAAGTACCTAGTATGAGACCTTGCAAATGATAAGATCCCCCCAAAATCCAGCTATCACTGAAATGAAATGTTTTCCTAAGATATCTTAATATTAAGTATGATCTCAGCAAGTGGAAGAACAAGAAGATACTTTTTAAAGTATGTGTGGCTTTATTAACCTCCAGGCTAAAGGATAATAAATGATAGCAAGTCTGAGTGCTGAGAGTGTGCACCGTCCATGAAAACATCATCCACCAGAGTGCCTGTCTTTTTGCTGGTGCTTCCTTAGTCAGCTGAAGGAAAATGAGGAGAGAAAAATGGAATTTATTTCTCTGTTCTTGTGTAATGAACTGTCCTGACTGAGTTGTTGAAAACACAGTAAAGAAGGTTTGATATCTGTAGAACACATCATGTTTTGAAGTAATTGATCTACGTGTTCTAACTTGAGTATATCAGACCACTAGAACAAAGACACGTCAATATGATAACTGGATTATTTTGGTGTCAAAAGTACAAAATGTGCATTAAACCACTTTCTGCCTTGGTATAGTAAGATCCTGAATGGAAGACATAAACATGCTAGTCCTGCATAAGTCAAACAAATAAATGTGATTCACACTGGGACAATGGAGCTGGACAAGCACTTACCAATTAGACACTTGGATTCAAAGAGAGCTGGGCCTACCAGAGCTGACTGCCAAGACGGAGTCTTTGCACGTGTACTCAAACTGTCATGTGTCAGTTTATTTGATTTGGATTTTACATTAAAAAGAGAACTACTTTAGGAAACAGGCCTTGAAATGGAATCTACATCATTTCATCACTTTTCATCACTCTGAGTTTATAGCAGAAATACACACACACCACTCTGGGAGTAGTCTTAAAGCGAGTCAGTGACTGACTATCGAGTGGTTACTGTGGCCACATAGGCCCTGAGCTAGGCTGTGAGGGCACAGATGAAGAAGACAAGGAGTATGTGGTCTAGCAGTGGAAACAGAGGCTTATGTACGAGGTCTGTTTGGAAAAACTCCAGCCATTGATAATATAACGAGAACAGTTTGCGTGACATCTATATAACCTGGCAGCCAAAGAGAGTGGCCTGGAATATGTATGTGTGAGCAATGACAACTTCACTGTGCTAGTCTGTGGGGGTGGTAGGCGACTTTGAGTGAGCATGTGTACTGTGTGGTCATCACATTCAAAATGACTGAGCAAGCAAAGAAATGAATCTGCATCAAATTTTGTGTTAAGCTTAGACATTCCTCCAAGGAAACTATTTGGATGATTTAGAAGGCCACAGCTATGGGCATCTGGTGACTGGCAGCTTTATCACAACAATGCACCCATTCATGCATTACATGTTATGCAGAGTTTTTTGGCACAACATCAAATCACCCAGGTGACTTAGCTCCCCTATGGCCCAGATTTGGTGCCTTGTGATTTCTGGCTTTTTCCAAAATTAAAATCATCTTTGAAAGGGAAGATATTTCAGACTGTTAATGAGATTCATGAAAATATGACAGAGCAGCTGATGGTGATTTGGAGAACTGTGTGAGGTCCCAAGGTGCCTACTTTGAAGGGGAGTGAGGCATCATTGTCCTATGTACAATGTTTCTTGTATCTTTTTCAATAAATATCTCTATTTTTCACATTACATGGCTGGATATCTTCTGGACAGACCTTGTATATGCCTTCCTGCAGTGTGATTCATGCAATACCAAACAAAGGGCTTTGGTAGCAAAAGGAAGTAGCAGATAATTCTGCTAGGACATTGGAGGAGGGGCTACAGAGAAAGAGGGGAACAAGTCAGTGAAGAAAATATATTACCCAGTTTCTAAAACATAATGTGATGTATATTTCTTAATATATGGAATTTCAATGCCAATATCTGTGGAATTTAAATTATTGGTTTATTCTGCTAAATGTGCCAGCATACTTGTTCTTATTGCCATCAAAAGTAATTGTAAGTCACAGTAAAGATTGAAATGGGATAGAAATGAATTAAAAAGTCATTTTTGTGAAGCTCTCTACTCCTTTTTTTCAAATGGTTGGCTGTTATATCAAAGGGAGTATTTATTTTGATATTAAGTGAAGGGATTTGCAACTAAGCAAATTACCTGGTATCACACGCTTGTCATAATATTAACTAATTTCTCACAACTATCCTAAAATTTAATTAGCACTGGTGTGTATTAAGAAGCTCTGGCCCTAAATCTTCTCCCTGACAGAAATAATCCCAATTATTAGAATTATTATTTAAAAAGTGGATTCTCATAGATTATCCAATTCAATCCTTCTGATAAACCCTGGGGGTTTAAAGTACATGAACTATTCCAATAACACACCTACTTACCAAATGTTTCCCATCACATCCTTTCACTACACTGCCTTCAAGGTATGCTTTCCAAAAGACAGATATGTTCATGTCCCTTCACTCTCTTGTTTAAAAACCTGTGATCCTAATGTCTTGAACAAGACCGTTTATGATTTGACACCAACCTAGCTTTCCTCCCTCATGTTCGGCAAATGTTGGTTATGTTTCTCAATCACACCTAATTGTTCTTTGAGCTTGTCTTGTCTTCTAGGCACCGAGCTTTCAGACATAATTCTTTTGTCCCACAGCCCTCTTATCTCATTCACTGCCATGTGAACTTGTACTTTAAGACCCAGTCTAATTGCTACCTTTGTAGCAATGTTTTTATGACCTCACTCTTCAAAGTTAATCTGATGCAATCTTAGCATGTGCATATAATTCTGTGGAAGCCCATGTATGTATTTCTATTGAAGCAGCTATCCTACTGTGTTGTAGTTATTTATGTATGAACATATCTCTCCTTAATTAGAATCACCCTAACATCTTCAGAATAAGACAATATCATTTGTCTTTATATGTCCAGTCCATATCTAAGGATATCTTCCATAAATATATAGCATATAATCAAGTATCATTATCCTCATTTCACGGAAGAGGGACTGGGGCTCAGAGAGGTTTGGAAACTCACCTGAGGTCTCCTAAGTCATGAGCATACTTTATAGTGTCAGCTGTTCACCTAATATCTACAGATGTGAGGTTTCCCAAAAGTCATCATTGATATATTCTTTTTTTTTTACCTACCACACAATTGTAGACACTCTATTAGTTTGTCAGGGCTGCCATTACAAAGTACCATAGGCTGGGTAGCTTAAACAACAGAAACTTATTTCCCCTCAATACTTGAGGCTAGAAGTCCAAGATCAAGGTATTGGCAGAATGGTTTCTCCTGAGGTGTCTCCTCTTTGAAGATGACCATCTTCTTCCAGTGGCTTCACATGGTCTTCCCTCTGTGTTTGTCTGTGTTTTAATTTCCTCTTTTTTATAAGGACACCAGTCACATTGGATTAGGACACACTCTAATGACCTCATTTTGCCTTACTTATGTTTTTAGCAGTCCTGTGTCTAAAAACAGTCACATTCTCAGGTGCTAGGGGTTATGGTTTCAACAGAGAAGTTTTAGGGAAACACAGCTCAGCCCACATGAGATGTCTGATATGTGCCAGGTGCCTTGGTAAGTGGTCAAACTTTGAGGGTCCCCCCGCTGATGTTCACAAAGTTGGTAACTCCTTATACACCACCCTTTTCACTGACTCTCAGGCATTCATAGTAGGTCAGAGGACATACGAGAAACTAGTGACACACTGTCCTTGGACAATTAATTAGCCACAGGAGATTATTAATTTATCTCATTTCTTCCAGGTTGCTGTCAACACCTCCAACTACCATGGGGTCTTTTGCTTCAGAGAAGTCAAAGAAGGTGCCCTGTTTTAAATGTCAGGATGCCAGTAGTAAAATGTCTAGTCTAACATTTGGATGACCTAATAGAACAGTGCCCCAAATGTGCCTACCACCTCAATATTTACAACTTCCCTTGTCATTCAGGCTCTGGCTATAAATGGTTAACATTATAAAGCCAGCAAAGTAAGAAAACCTGCCAAAATTTTCAGGGTGAACCAGGAGAGAAGAATGAATTTGAAATCCTTTCCCCTAAGTGGCTAAGCTCTCTTTAATGCTGTGAATCATGGGATAAAGGATTTTAGGTAAAAACTGGAAAGTTTTCTTTTAAAACAGTCAAAAGCCAAGATTTCTCATGCTTTTCTGAAGGAAATATATTCTATAAACGATGACAATATCGGTCACAGCCTTAATGCCCACATAAAAGAGCAACCGTGTGACAGACACCTTCCTCCAGTCGTCTTTTTGAGTCCCTCATGTGTCCCGACCACTTTTAAATCCTCACGCTCTTTCTTCTCTATAGCAACAGTGAGCCCAGAAGGACCGAACATCTAAAGCATCTTCTCCCAGGGGCTTCTTCTAACTCAATAAGAAAGTTTAAAACTCCTGACAAAGACTCCTGTCTTTTTCTCCCTTCATGTTCCCTTCGGCGTCTTCCTTTTCTATTTCCCTCTGTGATGTAAAGTATTACAGATGCAGAAATACAATGTTACATGAATGCTGGAGAACTCAGGGACCAAAGAGACAATGAACAAACACACAAACACACTATCTGAAACAATGGAACCCCAAACAATGAGTGAAGGTGTAACCTTGTCTGGTGGGGATCAGGATGCGAAGATTGGGCACAGGGACATTTTCCCAGGGAAATCCAGGCATGAATAAGTAAGACGTATACTGTCCTAGCAACATCCAGCCATATTCCCTGCATACTGGCTTGACACTTTCATGACTATTTCTATATATCCCCACGTTGTGGGGGAGGCTGTGACCCAGGAGCTAGTTGATTGGTTATTGAGCCTTAAGGTGTCAAGTTAAGAGATGATTGGGGAGTAGTGTGGGGGAGATAAAAATGGAATGTATAAGCATATTTGAGGGCTAAAGTCAGGAGACTAACCTTCATAGAGCAAGATGTTTACTTGTAGATTTCAGAAGTAATTTGAGAAGTAATCAGGGACCAATGTTATGAAACAAGTATTCAATAAGCAAACCACAACCCAATGTTGAGAATCATCTCAATATTCTCTCTCCCCCTTCTTTTCCTGGCTATGGACATTTCTACTCACCTCTACCTAGCTTGAGAGATGTCTGAGTGGGAATTGGTTGGTGTTGTCACCCATGGCAGAGGCCATGGGAATTTATAGGACTCAAGAGAGGACTTACACCTTGTCCAGTGGCTGATAGATCAGAGGCTGGGGCCACTTCAGGAAAGTAGAAGGTGTTTAAAAGCCTGGGGAGTTTGAAGATTGGAGAAGGGACAGAAGAGGAACAGAGAAGCTTTCTCTGTGAAGCCCCCTGCCTGGAGGGTGTGCCCGTAGATAGGTGGCTGGGCTCAGGATTCCTTCACTGTATGGTGGGATATATTGGCTTGACTCGGAGGGAGTACCACCCCCCAAATTTTACATTCTCCTCCTGCCATGCCCCCTCTTCTCTCTGGTGTGGTATCACTGGGAATGCTGACTTGCAGCTTCCTGCATTTTCTTTGTAGTTGTAATCTTAGCTGTGCTGCAAACTACGCGTTTGATCCCAGTCAAGTCACTGTTACCTCACAGGGCTCCAGTTTCCTCGACAACAAAATGAGATGACAGCACTTACTTTGCAGGTTTGTTGTGAAAATTATACAAAACAGTAAAAGGAGAGAACCTAACAGTTACTTTGGTAAGTAGTGGCCACTCAGCGTGTGAGTGTTTGTTATTGAGAGCAGAGGTGGTTTCCCCCTAATCCTGCCAGGGTACCGCAAGTAGGACTGCACACTGTAGATGCTAACCAAGGGTTAAGTAAAGCAGCTACAAAGGTATGCTGCTGAAAACCAACCAGCTCCACATATGGGGTTCTCCATTTTCTGATGCTGCACTCATCACTGCCCGACCCCATGTACATACCCCCCTTCCCTCCAGCCACTTGAGAACAACTGTCTATTTGAGCTGAGCAGTGGTTTCACTCCTCTATGAGAATGTACTCTCCCTTCTTTACCCAGTGAATTCCCTCAAATGTGGCTTCTTTTGGGAAGCTTTCCCCAACTCCTGTTTCCCTTTTCTCTGTGGCCGTAGCACAAATGACACTGTCATTTTGGGTGAGGTAATTGTCTCTCTGCCCCATAAGCCTGAAGGCAACCCATGTGCACTATTATTTTCCCAGGGCCTGAAAAAGGGACTAAAGCATGGAGGGCACCCAGTGAAAAGCTTTTGATGACTAAATACAGGCCTGAATGAATGAAGGTGACATTGTGGCTCTTTAATAGTGACAGAATTTGGGTCACAAGCTGAACCACCTTTCAATAGATAGGGCCATGACCACAGCCCCTGGACCCTGGAGGGCCTGAAATCTGTGACTACAGAAGGTAGAGAAAGATTCTGGGAAAGAAACCCTCCTCTTCTCACAAACAGACGTTATGTCAGTGATTCAGAAAAAAAAAATGTTCAACATCTTGCAAAGGGAAGAAACTACAGGAGACAATACTCTCAGTTCCACCCAATACTACCTCTCACAGCATTATGTAGGGGAATAATGGATGTGGCACAGTCAGAGCCATATGGATGGGTCCCCAGGGGATATGCCAGCCTGACCAGGGGTCTGCAAATCCCTGACTATTGAGAACTATTGGGGGCATGCCTTGCTTTTAGGAATCACTACAAATAGAATGTGACTATTATGATAATCAATTAATAATCAATTAGTACAGTAATCTCCCCTTGTAGAAAATCTGCTGAAACAATGATGAATTGTGCAGACTCAACCAGGGCCAAAATATGATAAAGGGATAGAAAGGAGCTTTGCTGTTTGAACAGACACACACACATACATACATACATGAAAAAAGAAAGAAAAGAAAGGAAGGAAGGAAGGAAGGAGGGAGGGAAGGAAGGAAGGAAGGAAGGAAAGAAAGAAAGAGAGAAAAAGAGAGAAAGAACGAGAGAAAGAAACTTAGAAACCAAATCCCCAAGCATGGCTGTCTCTGGAAAATGAATTCCACAGGCACTGACTCCAGGATGTTTTATCGAATGTGCTTTAGACTTGTAGGTGATGCATTGTCCCTCAGAGTCATTAAAAGGATCCCAGATAGCTGTAACGCCGCTCAGCTTCCAAGAAGTGCAGACTGTCCACACTTGTACTTCCACACAATATATGGTTATTGTTGGATGTGCACACCCCCACATGCTGCCTGGACGGGGGTCTCTTTGTCCTTTATTCAGATGTGGGATAAGGATGCTTTCAGCACAGCAAGGCGACAGCCATGCCTCCCCACTCAGAGCAGCCCCACAGCCCAAAGGCGAGACAGAAGCAAAAAGTTCCTTTGTTCCTAATGCAGTTGCTCATCTTTTGTCATGCGGGCCCCTAAAGCTAAGGTACATACAGACTATTTTAAAATCATTTTGATAATTCCTGAAAAACACAATCTCCACTAATTTTTTGGTATGGAACACTGTCAAGAAAGTGTTGTAATCTATTGTTGTGGATAACACACACTGAAGGCATTTAGGGTTGTGCTTAAAAAATATATATCCATGTGGGTTTGTATTTCATTGAAAACAGAATGGTTATTATCCAGAGTCCAGATGATGGCTCCCTTTGTGACACTGCTTTGGGGGGTCCAACAAAAACCCTGTCCTTTCTATAAAAGACACTTGCTGAGGAATGCTCGAGGGAATGCTATGCTGAGACTTCTTAGTCTCCAGGGAGTCAGCTTCAGGCATTTTGTGCTCAAGATGCTAAACCTCAGAGCACCATCTCTCTTTGCTTCTTTTGGCAGAGGGCAGTGAACATTGATAATTGAAGATTTGCCTGAACGAAAGCCAACAGGGTGGCAAAGTTTATTGATCCCACTGAAACCCCAGGCCCCAGGGAGTGCCTGATTACATTTTAATGTTTTTCTAATGTGTCTCAGCATTGCAGTAGTAGACACTTCTTTACAGAAAAGCCACACAAGACATCAGGCATCCTGGGCAAGGAGAGTAATCCATGCCCCGTACAACCTCAGCTTCTCCTGGACCACCTGAAGAGGAAGTCCATATTTTAAGACCCAGAGATACTTTTGAGTGGGTCCCTTTCATTTTGCACACTTTCCCTCTTCTCCAGATGGACATGTCTGTCTATGTGGCATGTGAGTGTGGGCGACTGTGTACTGACATGGTAGTAGTGTACATGGTCTTTCCCATTCATCTATGAGCAGACTAAATCATTTTCACCTTCTGTTCCAAAACTTGTTTTCTTACTTATGAAGTATTGATTAAAACAGTTGAACTTAGTACATTTTTACATAAAATCACATTTTCAGGATTTCTTTTAAGCCTAGGATTATCAACATTATTATTTCCGTCTGCCACCCGTTTCTGGTGACACTTAAACCCACAGCTCTATGGGAGGGACCAGCAGATGTCACTGTAGTTCTGTTCATTCATCTTTTCTCTTGACGGGATTCTGGTTCTATCCTTTTGGGCTCATCTGATCACGTTTCTTATTTAATCAAAGCATAATGCATCATAACATTTGTAATTCATGTTGTTGTTATTCTTTTATTGTGTGCGGAATTGGATACATATCTTCACAAACAGAGATGCAAGCTAAAAAGTAGCCCAGACACCCCCAGTGAGGTGTGGAAATCAAAGGCCCTGCTGGAGAGCCATGATAAGACACAGGGACAAAAGAGCAGTGAAGGGCATCTGCGCACTGACTCTTCATTCTGATGGACAATCTGGGGATTAAAGACAGACACATTCCCTCCATTCTTGTGGAGGGCAGGGAGCGTCAGCCGGGAGGCAGTGCTGGGTGTGAGGTAGATTGCCTGTCGGGATGGCTCTGGGCTACTCAGTAGAGGAGAAGGAGGGCAGGGGTGGGAGACTGGTGCGGCTTTAGGGATGAAGTCCCAGGGGTATAGCATTCTCTGCATTAAAAAAAATTACTGCACTCTTGGGTGAAAAGAAAGATCCTTGCTAACTTCAGTGTCTTGGTTCAGCACCCACATTTTTCCATGGAGAATGAGCACCCATGTTTTTGGCCCAAACTTGCAGAGGAAAAAATATTTCATTTTAATTTTTTAATTCAATTATTTATCTATTTATATTTAAAAACAAAACCAATTATTGTATTCCAGGGTGTTATTTTGCATACGGATATCATTGCTTTCTAGAGTTACACTTTTGACACATAAGCATAAATAAAAGAATTAAAAACATTTATATAGATACAGAATTAATACTACCCATGTATAATATGCACCCTCATTTTTCCCTCAAACATTTGGGCAAAAGTGTGCATTATACATGGCAAACTACTGTAGTTTGTGGGATGTTTAGTGTTTGAGAAAGAGAAGGTGACCGCAGAATGAAGGAAGTAAGACTATCTGCCCACCTGTGCTCTGCACACTGCAAGAAAGTCAATGTCAAATTGAAACACGAGAAAAGTTTTTTTAAAGGAATCATTGCATTGATCTTTTGGGGAACAGAAAATTTTGTGGTACTTACTTGTGGTCACTTTGTATGTAACTTAGGCAAAGAACACGGATGAACGATGATGTGTCACTCAGTCACAGAGACGGGACTTCTGCAAAGATCACCCAGGAATAAACAAACAAAGCCCTAGAGCTTGTAAACGAAGCCTTGCTAATGGAATGAGCTATCTTTAGCAGGAGTTATATATCCTCTCCATTGCCCAAATCATTCAGCACCCCACCACCAAAAGCTGAGTTTTAGGTACTGGCATCCTTTCTAGATGGACCCATTCAGTGGAAAGGCTGTGTTGGGGGTGAAATTTTCGTGCTCAGCCTTCCCACCAATCAGCACTCCCCACACATCGACACAGCCGCTGAGTAAGGGGCTGGGTTATCCAATAATACAGCCAGTCCTAGGTCTCCTGTACAGTTTACTATTTTGACTTAATTTTTATCCAGAGGTCCTAGCGAAAGCCATCTTTTAAAAACCAAATTCTTAGTTAAACATTTTCCTTCTCTTTTCTCTACCCTTCCTCTTTTTTTGTAGTAGTAAGCTTTCAAAATGGCATGCAAGGATGTGTCATTCATGCTTTTGTATAACCCCCTTCTACATTGTACCAGGCTGGTGTCTGTGACCAATAGAACATGGTGGAAATGATGGTGTATAATTTCCGAGGGAAGATGATGAGAGACATTGTGACTTCTACTGTTCTTCCTCTTGGCTCACTTAGTCTTGGGGGAAGCCAGCTGCCATGTCATGAGGACACTCAAGCAGTCTATGGAGAGGCCCACACGGACAGAGCAGAGGCCCCCTGCCAGCAGCCATCATCATCTTGCGGGTGGAGTGAGTGCGTCACCCTGGAGGCAGACCCCCTGCCCCAGCCCCAGTCACGCCTTCAGATAACTGCAATTCCAGCCAACATCCTGACTGCAACTTTATGAGAGACCCTGAGGTAGAACCATTTGGTTGAGCTATTCCCAGGGCCCTAACCTCCTGAAACTGTGAGAGGTTATAAATATTTCTTGTTTTTTTAGAGAGCCAGGAGTAGGGTGAAACAAGCCAGGGGCCTAGGGTACAACATCAGAGGAGGGGCTCACTTTTGGGGTCCTATAAATGCATGCTCCTAGTCACGTCCTAATCTTTGGCCTGTTGATTTAAATCTCTGAGTCTTAGGGTAATTTTGTTAGTAAGAGAGATAAGTGACATATTCTACTCCTCCTCCTCCTTTTCCCCTCCTTTGTTGAACTGCATTCAGTGAGACTCATTCTGACCTCTTAGAGGTTTATCACATTTCTTTCCAGGCTTCCTGTTACCAGAAGCTGTGCTGTAACTAACCTCCTCAAGGCATTTCCTTTTGATTTAGAGTCCTTCGTGCCAGCCAATTAATTTAGAAAACAAGAGAGCCACAACCATCATGCATTTGCTACTTTTCTTGTATTGACACATGTTAATGGCATCTTTATCAGGTGCTATCATATCAAGACGATATTAAGGCCTCTCTCTTACCACAGGCTGTGATAGCAGAGAGCGTGTTTCACGACGTGAAACAATGGGCTTGTGGTTCAGAACACAGCCAGGAGTCCGGGGTGGGGGGATGAAGTAATACCTGAAGTTAATGTAGGTCAATTAAGAACCAGAGGCTTTTCGGTAAAGACAGGATGACCAAAGACAAAGAATTTAGTGAGAGGATGAAAGACAAACATTTAATTCAACACTGCTTAGCAGCCAGTTCTGAACACTTGCTTGTACTTCTTGAATCGAGATTGGGGGAGGCTACTGTGTGACTGAAACCTTTTCTGATTACCCCCAGGATGTATCAACAATCTCAACGATGCCAACAGCAACACACCTCCTCAACCCATTTTTTCCCCGATTTCAGAAGATTCACGGAAATACGGAGTTTTAAAGGAAATACAGGCCATTTATTTTATGCTTTTGTCTTTGGCAAGTTTGCATTTTGCTGCATTTTTCTTTCTTTCTTTTTTGTTAAAGATCATACTTTCACAAAATGAAAACAGCTCCGGAGTCCTCTTAGATCCCTTTACACTATGCAAGTCAAATCCCATTCAGACCAACGATTACTATGACAATGTAGTGTATGAAAATATATTTTAAATTAAATTCTGCCCACATGTGCTAAGAGATGGTGAAAAGAAAATGAAGAGGACCAGCATGTTCTTTCTTCACTTGAAAGACTTAGTACTGCTAGTATATTATCAACTTTTAGGACCAAGGAACCACTGAATTTGATGATTGTAATAAATAACAATAGTAATAAGAAGGAGGAGGAGAAAGAAGAGGAGAAGGGAGAAAAGAAAAACAAGGAGGAGGAGGGGAAGGAAAAGAAGAAACAACAGCCCTAGCTGACATCTACTGAGCATCAACCATCCAGACTCTGTTTTCAGTGCTCTCACGGATTAAGGTAGTTAATCCTCACAACAACTCTAGTGAAGAGTCCTATTGTTATCCACGTAATACAAGAGAGGACATGGAGACACATAGAAAATGAGTAATTAAAATCACGTGGCCAATAAATAGGCAATTCTGGAAGGTTATTCTTTTTTCTCTCTCTCTTTTTTAAGGGAGGTTATTCTTGAGGTTACCAGGCTGTTAGTCTCCTAAGATGTTTTGCTGGGGTCCTTGAGTATGGTCACCTCTAGAAGCGATGCCTCTCTCAGCACAGCTCGATGACCTTAGCAACCTTAACCATAAAGGCTATGGTGGGGAGATGCAGAAGGACC
This sequence comes from Phyllostomus discolor, assembly GCF_004126475.2. NCBI lineage: Eukaryota > Metazoa > Chordata > Mammalia > Chiroptera > Phyllostomidae > Phyllostomus > Phyllostomus discolor. Next base: position 36,461,816 of record NC_040911.2, on the reverse strand, counting down.
TTCACTCAGAATGGGCAAAAGAGAGTAAGCCCACCAGGAAAATATGTTGGCAATGGCTTTAAGCAACACAAGTTGGCTGAGGAGTGTCCAACCTCTTGGCATCTCTGGGCCACATTGGAAGAAGAAGAGTTGTCTTCAGCCACACATTAAATACACAAACACTAATGAAAACTGCTGAACAAAAAAAAGGTTTTAAGAAAATTTATGATTTTGTGTGGAGCCACTTTCATAGCCATCCTTGGCCGCATGTGGCCCATGGCCTGCAGGTTAGACACTCTTGATTAGAGATACTTTTGAATGAGAAGTGGACACAGTCAAAGTTCTTCTTATATCCATAGCTAGAGCCACAAATCACAAGGACACTTCGTGTGTGACAAAGAGCATGGAGGAGAGGTCATTCGTTTAGCCTCTCCATGTACTTGAATGACAACTTCAACATCAGCACTTCCACAGCTAAAGTATAAGCTTTTGGAAGGGAGGGACCATATAATCTTTGGCATCAAACACAGTGTCTAGTGCCCAATATCCATTGATATAGATTAACTTAGTATTTAAGGAGGGAGAATGATAATTTACTCACAGTCAATGAACTACAATGAATATAAGGAATAGTATAGGCTCCTGGAACCTAGGCTTTAGTGCCAGAAAGAAAGGCCTGAGTTCAAGTCCAGGCTCTCTCACTCTCTGGTTGTGCAATTAGATAAATTACTTAATCATTATAAATCTCAATTTTCTTACTCATAAAAAAAAGAATAATTGCAATGTATATTTTATGGAGATATTTTGAAAATGCAATGATGAGCTAAGAGTTGAGAGCATGGCCTTCAGAGCAGACTGCGTGGTTTACACTCTGGCTCTGCCTCTTCATTAGGTATAAAACCACAAGCAACTTATTGAACCTTGCTGTGCCTCAGTTTCCTCATTTGTACAATGGGATATGAATAGTACTTACCTCATGGGGTTTTTCTGAGGAGTAAGTAAATTAACACATATAATGTGTTTAGAACAATATCTGGCACATGGCAAGTCCTGTCTAAGTGTTCACTATTATAGTTAAGTCATGGAATGCTTTTAAAGCCCATACCACCATGCCTGACACATTGGAATGCTCAATAAATGGTTGTTATTGTCTGTTTTCCTGGTAATGCTTAACATTAGCTGGAAGGAGGGGGACTAATGTGAAATGTGAATAAATTTCAAATTGCTACACTGTTGCAACTTTAATAATGCTATTATTCCTGTGAGTGACACTCTAAATTAAACTGTTTGCTCATCGAGTGGCTGTTTCCTGGGATTTTTGAGTTTCTTTTAACATCCAATAGCTTTTCTGGCTAATGTCACATGTTGATTTGTCAGTGATGGTCATTTAGTGATTAACAGTGTTGAACTTTAGCCACAGTACAACTATCTTCTGGGTTTTATGGATTATATATATTTAGAACTCTTATCTGGAGGACTCTCCTTAAAGGCACACATTCTGATTGCATTGTGCCCATTTTTCCCAAATGCGATGTTTCCCTACAGAGCCAATGCTGGCAGAGGTAAAGCTGAATTAGAATGGTGGAAGACCTTTAGACTTTACAGAGAAGCCCGTGGAGCCAGACCTTGTCTCTCCTTCTGTCTTTCCCAGGTAGGAATGGTTTACCAGGTCCTTGTTCTCAGAGGACTAACTGGGCCAGGGTTTGTTCTCAAATGCAGACTCTTCTTTTTGTGATTCTCGTCTGTTGAAAGGACTTCCCCCAGTTGCTTGTCAGGTGCAGGTTTTTGGCAACCTGGAGACAGGCTCAGTGGAAGCTCGTGTTTCCGACCACGGCATAACCATTGACAGGAAGGGCTGGCATGTATCACTTCTCAGCCGCCAACCAGGTGATTGCTTCCCCAAAGGTAGGAACAGGTGCTTCTCCTATGTCTCCACTGTGCCTCTTTTTCTCTAGTCATGTTGTTTGGTGGGTTGCCCTTCGGTAAAATCCACTTAGATGATGCCTGGCAGGCATTTATGCTATTTGGAGGCACCTCTGAGCACTGGTCTTCGCCTAGTGGAAGAGATCGCCAATCATACTGGTCCCTTGGCCTGCATGAATCTTTCCCTCAAGCTAGACCACATTCACAGAAAGCCCATCAGTAGAGAATTTTAAAACAATGTTAAAGAACTATGCTTAGAAATGCAATTTCTTTGGGGAGGGGGAAATATTTCAAAAATCATTGCCAGTCATGGAAAACTACATGTGAATTAGCTTTTCAGGGCTATGAATTCAGGGCTAGACTGCCACACTTGGCCCTTCTTACCTGTGTATCACCTGAGGAAGTGTCCAAGGGGACACATGCTCCTGGGAGAACAGTGGCCTCATGTTCAGCCGTCATCCTTCTGCAGGTACTCAGAGGGCAAATTTCCTCTGAGACCACAAGGCAGAGGTTTTTGCCCTGTCTCCAGTCTTAGACTGGGTGCTTCAACTAAGGGCCATGTGGAAGAGCAGATGCCTTCTTTGGGCTTGCTCAAAGCTGGGTCAAAGAGGAATGGTTTGCTTGATGAACTCACCCTCCAGAAAACAAAAACTGGAAAGCATTGGGGTCCACGCCTATAAGAATCTTGTAAATTTCTCAGGCTTTTATGATGTCCTCACATGGTGAATGTTCAAGCTCCCTTCTGTTCCTAATGTGTAACTTGTAGAACTTTTCAAATAAATGGGACCTTATGCTTGAGTTCAGGTTTGGAAGGATGAGGACTCCTGAGAAGAATCTGCCACTTGGCTGTATGGTGTGTGACTCCAGGGCCACACAGAGTGTGGTGCTGGCTATAGAGCAAGGAGGAAGGCTCATAGACAGAGGAAGAGGTTTGAGTTCGACGGTAAGGCAGGTGAGTGTAGGCCAGATCCCCCGTTCCAAGATATCTTGGCTCCCCTACTGCCTCTTGCTCTTTCCTTTTCCTCTGTGTTAGTATCACCTTTGTCCTAAGAACCAAATTAAGCTGCCCAAGGGGGAACCTCACTTCTTTCTTCAAGAAAATTCACTTGACATAAACACACATATGCACATATTTATGTATTAAAAATATATGTCATCGATATCAGCCATTTTTCCCTAGGGATATTTGTAATTTTTAGGGTTACTGGGTGATAGGAAGTGATGCTACACTCACGGGACTAGCACTGACTGGAGACATTCCAGGCACCAGTCAAAGGCCAAAGGGAAAACTATTTTATCTTCAGAGGAATTGCAAAGGAAAATGGGTTGATTTGGTGAATCCATTCTTTAGGAAGACGGAACTCAGGTCAATACAGAGCTGCTGTGTTGAGTTTTTATCTTCATTGCCAATTGATGTACATTGTTAAAGTGGCCTTCCTAGGACCCTTCAAAGAGTACCACAGAGGCGTCTGTCTCTTTTATCTTTAAGGCCAGCCTTGAGTGCAGCCTGGCTGACCATGAAAAACTAAACATCCTTGTCAGTTAGTAAATTCCACTAAAGTACAAACTATACCCATCCTTGAGCATAAATGTTTAGTTCAGAACTCTGTACCTCATGGTCACTTAATAAATATTTGCTGACTAGTTGACACACTGCTTAGAAATGATGTGTCTGTGAAAATAAGCATGCACAGCATTTATTTGTGTGACCTTGGGCAGATTTCCTAGCCTTTTTGGATTATTGTTTCCTCATCTGTGAAAATACAGTGCTTAACTTTTATTGGGCAGACACTGAGTAAAGCATTTTATAGTCATGATCTCATTGAGTCCTTAAACTTTAAAGCATATCTATGGAGTATGAACTATTCTCATTTTACAGATGAGAAGACTCTGGCATAAAGAAGCCTCAGGTCACTGAGCGGTTAAGTGGCAGAGTGACAACCCGAAGGCAGAAGTCTGGCTCCACAGCCCAAAGTTTACTCAGTACCCTGTAAAGGGGATAGTGAAGGTGTCTTTAACTAATTATTTATGCACTTAATCAGCATTTCCCTGGGGAGTGCCCTCTGTTCCAGGTCCCCTAGGGCTCTGGCATGAATTCAGTAGGAGGAGAGCAAAGGTTTTGCATTAGGAATGCTTTGGGCTGCAAGTAACAGAACACCCAACTAACAGTGCCTTGCAGGCAATAAGGTTTCTGTGAGTGTTGTTTCTGCTGTGTGTCTTTGGACATTAGTCACTCCTTTGGTTGACAGGGCCATACTTTCTCAGGCTCTTTCAAGGTGACATGAAGGACTGGGAGAGGTCCTTCATGCATATGAAGGTCATCACATGCATATGAGGCTCTTGTGGCTCCCTGAGAGCTTTGATTCCTCCTTGAATCTGCACAGGCCACACAGGTAAAGCCTTTGTCTGCTTTCCACCCTTGTCCCTGATGCTAAATACACCCTCCTGGGTGGGGAATACAGATGCCTTCTAAGTGGTGAAATGGGAGGAGTCTTGACTTTTTCTATAATAATTGCCAATTCCTGAAATGCCCGAAGCCCAGTTCTGTGAAACCAGGCCATGAATAACTAACTAGAAATGCAATGGTTTGAGATTTTATAAAAATTACTACTGGTGAAATCCCCTGATGTTTCTCTTTATTATTTAAAATTAACTTTTTTTTCAGGTGGCAACTTGAAATGGGGAGTGTGATGATTAAATGTTTGGTTACTGCCACTTATGAGGGTCTATGTTTTTTATTATTGTCCCTATTGTTTTCTGTTAGGGGATATCCAGAAACAAGGTTAAAATGTCTCTTAGAGCCACCTTTTCTGCTCCATTTTTATTGCCAATAATTATGCTCTCACTGAGGCCCCCATCGCTTCATGGGCCCTGTTATCTCTTCTCAAATTGTCTCTCCCCCTCTAATCTATTCTGTTCCCTACCACCAAATTTCTTTCCAAAACACTGCTTCCATCATGTCATTGCTCTGCTCATAAAACTGTTTGTGGCTCCTCTCTACCCAGTGAATACTGCCAGCCAAGCGTTGTGATCCTCTACCTCAGGCCCCAGTTGTCCCCCTTCCCCTCTTCTTTCACCAATGAGAATTTGTTCCTCTCACAAAGCAGTTCCTTGCTCAGTTCTGCCTCTGCCCCTCTCTCGGCTCTTCACTTGGGGTTCTCTGCCCTGCTGCTCTAGCTTTCCTATTCAACCCATTGTTGAAGGCTCTCTTTAACCATGTGGACACTTCTGGCCCATCTTGCCTTCTTCTGCCATCTCTTCTCCTTGCCCCTGGATATTCTAACATCCTTATGCCCTGAGACATTTTCATAACTAGTGAAGATTGAGCAAATGCTAGATGAGCTTATTCCTTATGGCTCTAGGACTGGACTCTATTATTTTACCTATTTATTACCACCATCAGAATTAATGATGCTTGTTATAGTATAATGAACAAGTTTAGGGGTGGATTTGTGTCCGTCATACTATGATCGACATCGTTAGCTGCCCATCCAATGTGTTCTTTCCTCCTGGCTGATGAGACACCTATTTTATCCAGAACGGTAATGTGCCCAGTGATGGAAGTTTAATCTTAACTCTAAGCTAATCAGAATACTCATACTTCCATTTCTCAGCTTCCATTACAGCCAACAGTGGCCATGTAACACTCTATGGTATGTATGCCAGAGATTTTTGAGCTGGGTTTTTTTGTTTCCTGATAAAAGTCACATTGTTTAAAAAGAAAACTCATTGATGTTGAACCTTTCACTTCTTCCTGTCCATATTGACCATTTTGCAACCATGAGGCAGCAAGCCTGGGACTGAAAATCAACATATTGGATACTACCTCTCAACTCCCTGTATGTGAGATAATTAAATGTCTTTAGCACTTAACCCACTATTAGTTGAATATTCTATTACTTGCAACTGAAAGTATTCCTAACTTATAAACCATATTTGTATTTCCAGAGTCCTAAACAGTACACAAATGTTGTATCTCTAATCAAACACTTTGAACTAGCACAGGAGCAAATGTTGTGATATTTCATTTAAAAATATCTTAAGGAAATTAACATCACATGCATATGAATACAGACATACTTCATTTATGAGAGAAATAAACCCTTTTAGACAAACTTTAAAGTGTTTATTCATAACCATAATAATAATCAATTAAATAATTGGAGAGTGAATAAGGAAAACCAAAGGAAATAGTAGTAAGTGTGCATTAATCCCCCTAATTGTAAAAAAAAAAGTTACTTTGGCTCAATTTTATAAAGAACCAAATTTTTTGCTATGAATAGGTACCATCAATATTTACATACAAGTTTTGTTTATTATTTGTTAGGGAAAGCTCTGTTGCCTTGTTTTTATGTTTTCTTGAGAAGGCTTCTATCAAAGCAATATTCACAGCTCTTCCTTCTACCTGTATTCATTCCTTTCCATAAGAAAGTTTGCCTGGGAGAAGGTTCCAGGCATATTCCACCCAGCTTCTCTCTGTCCTCTCAGGCTCTGATTAAACAGCTTGACCTCTGGATATAAATACCTCTGCTAATCCACTCGGTAAGCTTCCCAGGTGTTGATCTGCCCCTTATAGGTGATGCTAGAAGTTTGAATGGACAAGTTCAAATCCAAGGGGATATATTAAGAAACCCAGTTGTGACCATTAGTCAAGCATGTTTCTCCAATTCAGCTTTATTAGTAATTAAGTTGATATTTTGGTCTCCATCAGTCCCTCTCCTGTGTCTACTTCTCAAACATAAGAAGGGAAAAGAAGTTTGTTATTCATTGGTGACTTCAAATGCTGACTTAGAGCCACAAGTATAGAATTCTCCTGGAATGTTTCTTACTTGAATGTTAAAAAATCAATATTATCACTTTGAGAATAATAATAATTTATCCCAGTAGTCTTTTATTCATTTATTCAGTGAATATTTATTAAATATCTATTATATATGTTATAAACATATACTGGATATGCAGTGGTCAGCAAAAATAGACATGACTCATATAATAACACATCAAATATAAAATTAGGCTACTCTGAGTGCTACTAAAGAAGGACAGAAGGTAACTTCTATGAAAACAGATGATAAGGGGATTTGATTTAATCGAGGCGATCAACAAAGACTTCTCTGAGGAAGCAATACTCAGTCTGAATTGGCATTAACTAGTTGAGGGGAAAAAGGAAGAATAATATTCAAGGCACATGCAAAGACCTTGTGGCAGGAGGGCACATGAGTACCAGGGAACTGAAGGAGTCCAGAGTAGAGTGAGGAGGAGGAGAAGTGACATTGTAGATGAGGTTAGAGAGCTATGTAGGGACAGAATCATACAGAACCTCAAAAGCCACATTGAGTAAGGAGTTTGGTCTTTATCTTAAGAACAATGGGAAAGCAGTCAGCTTGCAGGAGGCCAGACAGATGATAGTAGCTTGAACTAAGGTAGCAGTGAAAAAGAAAGAGAGAAGGAGATAACACTGGAGAAATATTGAGAAGATAAAACTTGCAGAACTTAGTCATGGGAATGATGAGGAAGAAGCAGGTATCAAAGATGATGTCTATGTTTATAGATGGATGGGGTGGGTGTTTACTGAGAGCAAATAAACCTTGAAGAAGACCATATTTAGAAGAAAAGGTGATTAAGTTTGGTTTGGGGCTTGCTGGGCCTGGGATCTGGCCTTTTCCATAAAGAAAAGGATATTTAGTAGCAGCTGAATGTATTGGTCTTGCATAGGCAGTCTGGGCTAGAGATATATAAATTAGTGAATAACTTATACATACATGGTAACTGAATTTGTAAGCTTGGGTAAACTTATCTGGGAAAGGCTTATACAAAATATACCCAAAGATCAAGACCTATGTAACAGTAACATTTAATTGTCAGATAGAGGAAGCATGAGCCTGAAAAGAAGAATAACAATGAGAAATTACAGAGATAGGAGGAAAACCAGAGGAATACCATTGAAATCAAAGGAAAGGCTTAAAGAAGAGAATTGTGCTCAACTCTGAGACATTGACAAGGAAGGGAAGGAGAAAGCTGAAAGGTGTTCATTCATTGAATTCAGTCACTGAATTCTTCACAAGAGCATTATCACCAGAGAGATGGACCAGAAACCCTGATGGAGTGCAAGTGTTGAGTAAGAGGTGGTTAGAAAAGAAAATAATAAGTTTAAGGAAAATTAGAAATTTTACTGTGAAGAAAAGAAAAAGAGAGGTAGAACTGAAGTTGGAGAGTATTTTAAAATGTGATTTAAGATGATTTAACAAGTCCAATGGGAAGTGTTTGCTTGAGAAAGAGTTTGAATATATAAAAGAAAAGGAATAATTATTATTCTGAGGTTCATCAGAAGATAGGAAAGGATGAGAGGCAAAGTGCAGCCAAAGAATTGACTTTAGGTGGGAGGATGAATAGCTCTCCCATCATAAAATAAGGGAAGGAAAGCATAGATGTAGCTATAGATCAGAAGGCCAACATATTCTTGTTAGATGGCCTCAGTTTCCTCTGTGAACTGGATGAGATCATGTGCTAAAAGTGAAGAGGAAGCTATTAGTAGGGGAGAGTTGAGAAGATCTGTAAAGTCATCGAATGTAAGAGATTGAGTTGACTGTGACAACTACATGACACTACGTGACATAGGTATTGTCACGTAGGGTTAATGACACATTTGAGGTGTGCACTCATGAATTTATAGTGAATCTAATAATTTATTAAAAAAGTAAGTACAATTATTTTTAAATTCTATGTCTAAATACTCCATTGCCTGTGGCTTGCTTATATTGCCCATTAAAAAAAAATTTGGTTGCTTGCCAAATCTTGTCTTCTTGTATGCCCAGTTATTTTTTATTGAGTACTAGTTATTTTTTAAACAATAAACGTTTATCACAATTTCAGTGAGTCAGAAATTCAAGGGCAGCTTAGGTGGATGGTTTTAGTTAGGGATCTCCCTTGAGCTTATACTCAAGGTACCAGCTAGAGCTGTAGTCGTATCCAAGCCTGGCTGGAACTGTAGGATCCCCTACCAAGTTAGCACATTTATATGGTTATTGGTGGGAGGCCAAGGCCTCAGTTTCTCAGTATGTGGGCTTTCCAGAGGGCTACTTGAGAGCCCCCTCACTTGGCAGCTGGCTTTCCCACAGTGAATGATACAAGGAGCAAGGTGGAAGCAAGTGCTTGCTTATTTTTTAGTTTTTTTATAGTTGACATACAATATTTTATTAGTTTTAAGTGGTCAACCCAGTGATTAGACACTTAGATAATTTATGAAGTGATCAGCCTGATAAATCAAGTACCCATCGGACACCATGCATATTTATTACCATATTATTGACTATATTCCTTATGCTGTACTTTACATACCTGTGACTATTCTGTAACTATGAATTTGTACTTCTTCTTTTTTTTCTTTTATTTGTTGTTGTGCAATTACAGTTGTCCCCATTTTTTTTCCATTACTCTCCTCCACCCTACCCACCCCCACCTTCCACTTTCAATTCTCCCCCACATTGTCTTTGTCCGTGACTCCTTTATACATGTTCCTTGACAACCCTTTCCCTTCTTCCTCCTGTTGTCCTCCTCCCCCCTCCCATCTAGTTACTGTTGGTTTGTTCTTTATTTCTATGTCTCTGGTCATATTTTATTCGATTATTTGTTTTGTTGATTAGGTTCCACTTATAGGTGAGATCATATGGTAATTGTCTTTCACTGCCTGACTTATTTCACTTTGCATAATGCTCTCCATTTACATCCATACTTTTGCAAAGGGTAAGAGCTCCTTCTTCCTTTCTGCTGTGTAGTATTTCCTTGTGTAAATGTACCATAGTGTTTTGATCCATTCATTTACTGATGGGCACTTAGTTTGCTTCCAGCACTTGGCTATTGTAAATTGTGTTGCTATGAACATTGGGGTTCATAGGTTCTTTTGAATTGGTGTTTCAGGATTCTTAGGGTATAATCCCAGCAGTGGAATCTCTGGGTCAAAAGGAAGTTTTAGTTTTTTGAGGAAATCCCACACTGTTTTCCATAGTGGCTGTACCAGTTTGCATTCCCACCAATTGTGCACTAGAGTTCCCTTTTCTCCAGAACCTTGCCAGCATTTATTGTTTGTTGATTTGCTTATGATGGCCACTGTGACCAGTGTGAAGTGGTATCTCATTGTGGTTTTAATTTGCATCTCTCTGACGGCTAGTGATGCTGAGCATTCTTTCATGTGTCTGTGGGCCATCTGTGTGTTCTCCTTGGAGAAGTGTCTGTTCAGGTCCTTTGCCCATTTTTTAATTGGATTGTTTGTCTTCCTGGTGTGGAGTTGTGCGAGTTCTTTATACATCTTGGAGATCAAACCCTTGTCCAAGGTATCACTGGCAAATATGTTTCCCATGTGGTTAGTTTCCTTTTCATTTTGCTGATGTTTTCTTTAGCCATGCAGAAGCTTTTTAATTTGATGAAGTCCCAATTGTTTATTCTTTCCTTTACATCCCTTGCTTATTTTTGTTTGAGCGTTTGAAAAAGAAAGTTTGAGACACTGGGTGATGTTTTCTTCCTCCATATAAGATTTGCCTTTGTTACTGGAAGGGAGATGGGTTAAAGTCACTATGAGCCCCAGGTCACCCTCATCCAATCTGAATTGAGGTGATAAGAAACTTTAGTCCCTGTGAAGGCTCATATATTTATAATTTACTTTTATTTTTTGGGTGTGGCCCTTTGAGATCTCAGCTAATTTCCTGGGTTGTTTACCAGGCAGGCCTTGAATTTCAATTTCTGACTCCCCAGTGCCTAGAGCCTAGCCAGATTCCTGTCCAGCCTCTTGGTATCTCAACTGTGCTTTCACATCACATGTGTCAGTAGGGCTGTGGTCCTCAGACCTTAATGTATATCTGAGTCAACAGGAGGTGGGGGCGGGCAACAGTTTGTTAAAACAAAGATTCCTGGGCCTCACCCCAGAGTTTCAGATTCAGTAGATCTGTTTTGCAGCTTGAGAACTGCCCTTTCCAACAAGTCCTTAGGGGCTACTTGCCTGGTGCCCACACTTTAAGAACCACCTTTGTAGGGGAAAGGCAGCCTTAAGTGGGCTTCCTTCCACTCTAGGATCTTGAACAGTGTGATTTCTCATTGCCTTGGTAACTTTCCAATGTCCTTAAACTGATATTTTTTTTCACATGTTTCTTACAGTCAGAGACAGGTATGTTCTGACCCATCTACTCTGCTGTTGCCAGGGACAAAAACGTCCAAATTAATAATGATGGCCAATACTTGTAGAGACAGTATTCTGTGTCAAACCATGGCTGTACAGCTGTTGGTTGCACAACGCTAGGGGGCATCATTCACATTTGTATGACTGGCCCACAATGTCAGTGGGGCTGGCTGGGGTTATGCAGTGCAGCTGCCCTGTGTAGCTGGGCATTGTGCAATAATCTTTATATGTGTTATTTCATTTACTTCCACAAACTTTCTATTATTATTATTCTTATTTACAGATGAAGAAACTAAAACTTAGAATTAATAACTTTCCAAAGGTCACAAGGTTTGTAAATGACAAAATTTCAAGGTAAACCCAAGATTGTCTAACTGCTAAGACTTTTTTTTTCTTGATATGTGAGGAGCAAAGTTTGCATTAAACCTTTGAACTTCTCTCTTCCTCTATCTGTAAAATGGGCACAATAGTACTTATCCTCTACCTCGGAACTGGGTAGAGTGAATTAATGAAGCAGTAGGATTAAGCTCTTGAGAGTTTTTTGGATTAAGAGAATTAACTTTCATCATTATGGTTCTCTTCAGGAAAGAAGTTTTGTTGTGAAGGTGTAAACCCCTTCAGTTGCTGAGCAAGCAAACGAGACAACCGACAAAGCAGAGCTAAGGCCAAGGCAGGTGTTCAAACAGCCCTGCAGAGTGATGGTGTGAGGCATCCATTTTCAAATGGCACCCTGCCTTAAAAAGCAACAGCTTTAAAAAGCAACAGCTCATCCAGTGAGGTGTGTAAGACCAAGCTTCTTCTCCCCTAGTTTTCTTCTTTCCCTTAAGGACATCAGGTGTTCAATTTAAGTCTTCTTTTCTTTCTTCTTCCCTCAGTGTCTAACTACACAGTGTTAATTTAGAAAGTAAGGATTTTGAGAGTCCTCAGGCCCTTCAGGTGTTATTAAGGCAACATAAAACCCTTTACCTAGAGGTCACAGGGTCGAATCTAGGCTGGGTCAGTAGTGACCACAAATCTATTTCCCATCTTCCACAAATCCAATGGCCATCTGTTGGCTATTTCCTGGTTCATGTGGAACAAATTAATGGTCTCAGCTTACTCACCAGTCCACATCAGAATAGGCAGTGCCAGACACTAGTTGGCAATCCCAGTGTGGAGGCCAAGACCTTGAGTAGAAGCTTTGCCCCATATGGTTGCCTCATAGAAAATAGGAGCAGGGGACGAGGGAGAACAGGCATGAGTTGATGAGGAAAAGAGAGACAGAGTTGTTGTCTTATGTTTTCACCTTTTTGACTATGAAGAAGATACCTCTTTTCAGATCTTGGGAAGAAGGTAACTTTTTGGTTTGTCATTCACTTTAGAAACCTTGCCCAGCAGGGGAGAGAAGACAACCACCAGAAGTAAGTGATGCAGGTAATGTTGAGCAGAGGAAACTGCTCTTGCTCTGTTGAGAAAGAGAGGAGCAGATTTGAGGACACCTAGGAAGAGGAGTAGGGCTAGGAAGAATGGACACAAACATACACAGAAGAAAAGACCTCCATTTCCTCTCTCCACACATAAACAGTCATGTGAGCCTTGCAGTCCTGGAGAAGCAGGCAGTGGGATGTCCTGTTGTTTCTTTTTGCCTGATTCTCTCCCAGCTGGCTCCAGGCAACCTGCAGGAAAGCAGTATCTCCATCCTCTGCTCTTGTTATCCGCCATAGGGTCAATGCCAAGGATAGGTATGGACACTGAGTCACCCCCACACACTGCCATTTCCCTGCAAAGGTGTACAATTTTTTTGCCACCTCTGTCTGGGTCAATGTTTTTCCATACTAGCTTTGGCTTCGGAAACTGACAAAATTCTACTTTTTCTCCCCAAAAGGGCAGTTAAGTTTTAAGCTTCAATTTTTTTGTTTACATTTACTAAGTTGACTCTGTTACCCAAGTCCTTGCCTGAATTCAAAGGCCTACCCTGACTTTTGTCTGAACCTCTGAATCCTTATCACATCATCAATAGGAAGAATATAATGGGATCCAAATTTCTTCATTCCAACATGTGGACGAAGTTGAGAAGGTAATAGCGAAGAATATGGACTATTCTTTCCAGAAATCCAGTGGTGGAAGAGATAGAACAATGGGGAGGGGTGGAGGTTTGCAGGAAGGTGTGTTAGGAAAAGGGAGTAGTCATGCATGTCTTTTCAGTTTGAGAGATAGTGAAGAGAAGGGAAATAAAAAATGCATTGGTCGAGCCCTAGCTGGTGTGGATTGAGTACTGGCCTCTAAACCAAAGGGTTGCTGGTTCAATTCCTAGTCAGGGAACATGCCTGAGTTTCCCACCAGATCCTCAGTTGGGAATGTGTGAAAGGCAACTACACATTGATGTTCCTCTCCCTCTCTTTCTCTCTCTCTTCCCCTCCCTCTAAAAATATGTAAGCAAAATCTTTTAAAAAATGCATGATTTGAAAGGGTAAATAATGTTGCCCTGTCTGGGTGTCTCAGCTGATGGGAACCTCATCCCATACACCAAAATGTTGTGGGTTTGATTCCCAGTCAGGGCACGAGAACACATTCCTATGTTGCAGGTTTGATCCCTGGATGGGGTGCTTTGGGAGGCAACAAATCAATGTTTCTCGCATCACATTGATGTCTCTCTCTCTCTCTCTCAAATCAATAAACATAGCCTGGGGTGAGGATTAAAACCAGAAAGAGGAAATAATATTTAGACAACTGCCAGAGAAGGGAAAAAGGAAAGAAATCAACTACTCGGGGAAGGAGACATTCCTGAAGAAAATGAAGTTCAGAAGGAGGAAAGGTGCTGTTATGGATACATTTCAGACTTGGAGAGGCCAGTCTTGAGCTCTTCATCAACAACGTGCTCTATTTTCTTTGTGTGGTAGAGGGCAAGGCTCTTCACAGAGTGGGGGCTGGGAGCCTGAGGAATGTGTCAAAGATTTGTGGGAAAGGGGAAAGGAAACCACAGGAGAACAGATGTGGAGGGCTGTTGGCAGGGCTGGGTCAGATGGATTTGCACCCTCTGTCTGTATATTAGTATTATCTCTAAAGTCACCCACCCTAGCCTGGCATTTGGTCATGCAGCCAGGATCACTGCTTTATGTTACACAAGGAGGTTGAACGTGAGGATTGGAGAGAAACAGGCTATAGAAAATTCCGCTGAATATTTACATAGAATGGGGAAATGAAACCAACTGGGGCTGTCAAAAAGTTTTCAAAGAACTTTACAAAAAACTTTTCTCTTATTTAAGGCAAAACAGCATGGAAAATAATAATATGGCATTCAACCTCCATTCTCTCTGTTGGGGGTGATGCTTGAAGAAAAAGAAAAGTGTATTCTGTGGTTAGTCATATTTTAATTGGTCACAATATGAAGCAAAAGTTCAAAACTAAATGCTAGAAATATCTTCCCTCTGGAACATTCAATTAAAATCTGTGGGGGCAAAAAGTCTCAAAATGACAGCCAGAAAATACCAACACAACAGAAGTTCCTGTAAATCTAGACTTTAGGCAGGCAGATGACATTGAAATGAGTCATGCATGCATGTGGGTGTGGGTGTGTGTGTGTGTTGGGGGCACCGGTTGAGGGCTGAAAGGGTTCTCCTGGCCCCTCTTGTCTGAAGGCTCAGTCCTCGCCTCAGCATTTAGCATTAGTCCCCCTGCAAGGGTGTTTTCTTTGGGTGAAAGTGTGATGTGGACAGAAGTCACCTCAGGCATCTGCAGTCCTGCTGAAATTTCCATGCCCTTTCTTACTTTTGCATTTCCTGCTTCCAACCTTCAGGAATATCCAGTGCCTTTTCTAATGCCTTCACTCATGAAGGATTTGAAATGCATTTACACTAAAGTAAAAAATAACTGAAGATAGAAAAGATCAGTTACTTATCTCAGGAGTACTAGCACTTTAATAAGACAGGTCTTAGGTAAAATAAATGTTACTGAACTCTGAAATAGCATCACATGGATAGAAGTCTATTCTGCTTATTCATAAAAGGCACTCTTGCTAGAAAGGAGCTTACCTGGGATAGGTTATAGAATTATTTGCATCCTGGAAGGGAACTCTGAAATTTTAATACGTTGTACTGATTAAGATGACGTCAAAATTATTGTAATAAAAATGAAGGGTTGTTATAGACAAAATGATCTATGAACTCTTTGGCATTTAGAATTCCACTTGACAGTTTTGCTTTGCTTTGCTTTCCTCAAAGAAGAAATACATATGCCTTACAGATGGGCTTCAGGTGTGCATACATGTGTGAACACGTGCATATCTTTGTTCATAGATTTGGCAAGATCCTTGGGCCATGCACATTTCACCTGAAGTCTCTATACAGAGTCAGTCATTTTCACTTAGGAATTTACTCAGTCCTCATCTCCACTCCATGAAAAAGGCACTATTGCCTCAATATTACAGAAAAGGGAGACATAGAGAGCTTGAGTGACTTCCCAAGCTCACACAGTATGCTGGTGGTGGAACTGGGATTTGAACCCCTGGGCGCAACAGGGATACAGTATCTTGGCTCTGATCACTCTGCAAACTGGCTTTGAGAACCTGAGATATGGACTTCACAAAGGTAGTTGTTTCTGAAGTAGGTGTTGAAGGATGAGTTTTCCAGGTTGTACATTTCTGTGATACATGAGCTGTACATTGGTTAGACTTTCACATACTTGACAAAGCATGGTAGATTTGGGGAATGAAGTATCTCAGCAAGGTGGGTGGCATGGGATAGACATGGTGGGTGTGACCATACATTCTGGGTGGCATGTGGAAATTTGGGTTTTCATCTGTTCTCCCAGCATAATTACAAATAGCCCCTGCTTCTACTCACAAAAGAATCTGGGTTCGGCTGGTGTTAGATGGTTCCCGCACCTATGCCATCCACCTTGAAGGTCCTCTTCATACAGAACCTTACATGGCATGCCCCACCTGAGTTTGTGTGCCTTTAAAATTCAAAAATCAGGGCCTAGGGAATTTTTTGTACCTCAAGTTTCCTCCCCAACTCCAGATTACCTTAGGTAGTCCTTGGTTTCTATTTCTTAGGATGGTTCACTGTCTTTACCCTTGGTAAGGATGATCAAATTGCCCATTTTTCAGGGAATTATTGATTAGTTGGTTTCACTGTTACTAATTTGACTCAATTCAATGAGTAGATTAAGAATATGTCCAGCTCCTGTGTTCAACTGTGTAAGCAGATTGTTAATGCATTAATTTATTATTTGTTAATTCAAAACAAAAGTTGACTGATTTTGTTTAACTGAAGGAGGTAAAATATTAAGTACCTACTGTCTTCTTTTCCATTTGCAAAAAGTGGCAATAGTAATAGCACCACAATTAATTAAGAAAAACTACATGCCTCATTGGGTTGCAAAGAACAGAGACATGATCAGGATAATTTTAGTGATGGAGGTTAATAGCAAGTATTCAGAGGGAAAGCAGGAGGCAAAGAAAATGGTCTAGGGTGTCCTACAGGTCTCCTGCAGCCCTGGGCCCTCAGGTAGGGCAGCAGAATAAAGTGGGTTTGAATTCTCAGGAAGACTTCTTGTAGGCAGTGTGATCTTGGGCAAGGTATGCAACTCCTTCAGTTTTAGGGGGAATTAAAGGGAAATAATAGTATTTACCCCTTAGGGTGGGTGTTAGGATTAAATGAGTTAATGCACATACTCATAAGTACTCATAGTACCTGGCATATGTGGTTTACCTTCCAAAGTGTCCAGGCATGAAGACTTACATGGCCTCTCTATTTCACCACTGTGCTCCCAGTATCTAGAATAGTACCTGGACCATAAAGAATAAATGAATGAGAGAAATAAGGCAACTTCAAGTTTTAAAACAGTTATTCCCATTTTGTATATACTATCAATGTAGTTCTAAGGTTTAAACTCAGGGCCCCTGCCTTCCGTTACCCTTTCCTCCTCTCAACTGTCTTTTCCTATTGAGCTCAGGACTCTGTCTAGATGTCTGCCATCACCACCACTTCTCTAAGTCCTGTTTTGAGTGTGTTTCCCTCCCAAACCCTCCCTGGTCCTCATCATCTCCATTTCAGCTATTGATGTCACCATTGCCTTTACTTCTTTAAACTCATAACCAAAGGAGCTTAAAAGAGAGCACTTAGAGGTTTATTTTTTAATTGAGATGCAATAACATTGATTAACATTATGTAAATTTCTGCTGTACAATATTATAATTTGAAATCTATATACTTTATTGAGAGCTCACTATCAGAAGCCTAGCTTACGTCCTTGGACATAATATACTATTTCCATCATTTTCTATGCATACAGGCACACTATTTTAAAAGTTTGCCAGCATTCTACCTTCCTTTATTAACATTTTATTATGGTACTTTTCAAAATGCAGAGACCTATATAATTAGTAATTATTCACATTTTGATTGGTTTATTTATTCATATTAAACCTATTGGGGTGATATTGGTTCATGGGGTCACATAGGTTTCAGCCGTACATTTCTGTGATACATGAGCTGTACATTGCGTTGTGTGCCCACCACTCAAAGTCAAAGCCTCTTCTGTCACCTTATCTTGTTTTATTTAATTCTCTTACTCTATTTTTAAGTATTGTAAAGCAAATTCCAAATTTCATAATTTCACCCTTTAACATTTCAGTGTGTATCTCTAACACAGAAAATTTTTGAAAAACATAACCAAAATGTCATTATCACACCTAACAAAACTAATACTAAATATTCGGTTTCATCTAGTACCTAATCCATGATGGGGTTTCCCTGTCTTTAAAATGTGTTTTCACAATGACATTGTGTGAGTTGGGACCTAAAGTCTACATATTGTATTTGATTTACATATACAGATTGTTAAAAATTAGAAACATATTGTGTAAGCTGTTTATAATTTCCCCTTAACAATATGTTATGCACATTTTTCCATGTATTAAAGATTTTTCTTCATTGATTTTAATGTTCACACAATATTCTCTACTTTTAAACACATTTTATTTTTAATTATATTGCCCAGGAGTAAGACTTTGATGTACATACAGGAAGCATGACTCAGGAGGAGAAAAAACCTGGGCTCAAGATGAATATGTATATTTGTCAAATTTTTGTTTTGTTCTCCAGAGGAGTACACCAATTTACCATTCCAGGAACAGTTTTGAAAAAAACTAGGTATTATGATTAATAAAATTATTATTTTTACCCAAATCAATAGGCAAAAATATCTTGTTATTGGTTTTATTTGCATTCCTTAGTATAATTAAATATGGCTTCATATGTTTAATAGCCTTTCAAATTTGTTTAGAAATCTTCATGTTTATATTCTTTGTCCATTTCTCTAATTTGTTTTATATTTTATCATTGATTTATAAGCTTTTTAAAAAATTTTGTAAACTTCACTGAGACTGTGTTATGAATGTTTGTAAGTATTACATTTTTGGAATTTGTTTTTTGCTCTTCAAGAATTACGTTTTACTCTCCCCTGTCATATACTCAATCAATCTCAATTTTTAATCTTTCTTCCCTCACAATTTCTTAGATGTGTCAGCTCCTCTTTCATATCACCACACCATGACTCTCACTGAATTTCTCAACAGCTCTCCCCTCTCACTGATTTTTATTCTAAATCTCTGCTCTCTTTTCTAGTCCATTGTGAATGCTGCTGCCTAATGAATATTTCTATAGTCACTTTCATTATATTGCTTCTCCATTCATGACTCAACAATGGCGTTTTATAGTATATCAGATGAAATCTAAACTCCTCAGCCCAGCATTGTGCAACACCTGCAGTTTGACATGAACTCTTTTCTAAACATTTTCAGATTTCTTTTTGCACAAAGGCCATCCATGGCAGCCTGGATGATTTTCTCACTCTACCTGTTGGACAACCCTTCTGACAATACCCTTGTTTGTCCACTTTTTGAAGCTCAATTCCATCTATACCTTTCCATCTTTGAGGTCCATCTTCAAGTCCCATTTGCCCTGTGAAGTCATGTATGAGTTGCCTCCACCCAGAGAGCTCTTCTTCTTCCATCTCTCCAAATACAGTTAGGTCCATAGGTCTTTTAGCATCTCCTAATTGTTCAACTATTTAATTTTGGTTTCCTCAAAAAATGTGATTCCTTTTTTAAGAAAAGGTGTGTACCATCTTCTTTGGGGTCTCCTACAATATCTGGATGCTCACTAACAACAAATTCTTGATGACTTGACTGATCCTACACGGGAAGATGGCACTGCTCACTTGCCAAGAGCCAAGCAGGGAGACTGGAATCATTTTTCCTAGTAGGGATAAAAATGCTCACAGAACATCCATAATCTTTAATCCTGTCTTCCTTTTGACTAATTCTGTACATGTAAACCACAAGTGATTGGATTATATCTTGGAATAGAATTTTCATCTGTACACAAAGCTGACTCGCTTAAAGCAACTTAGTGGTCACAGTGGGTGGAGCACTGTATCGAAAGGCAGCCCATAGATGGAGAGTGTCCCTATCTTAGTCAGGGGAGGGGAAGATATGAGATTCAATCTGTTTCTTTAAAAGCTGAATGATAAACTCAAGATGATGTCCATAGAAGCTGTATTTCCATTGTTAGGGAAACAAAACCAGATGAGCTCAGCCCTCACTTAATAAATAAACACAGGTGAGAAACGGAATCCATTTGGTTATGCTCACATCAGAGAACACTGAAAGTCAAGGGGGCCTATCCAATGGTCTTGTGAAGAGGCACCTCATGGGAACCTTTAGAATCAATGTCATCTGCAGAAAGAAAGTCACTGTCTGCTATAGTGAAGGACAAATCATGTCCCAATTGGTCTGCTTTCAAGATTCCATGATGATCTGAATCAACACAGGATCCTAAGGAATCTAACTCTAAATACAAATTTAGACTATCAGATAATTGACCTGGCTGTCTAGCAAGTTTTCAAATAAATTATCACCTTTTATCAGAGCTCATGTTATTTTGTTTACTAATGTATTCTAAGTACATAAAAGAGTGCTTGGCAGTTAGTAGCTGCACAATAAATATTTGTTGAGGTTAATCATGGAAGTCTCATATTACTAATTCTTTGTCCTGTGGTCAGGTGGGTACATGTAGGTAGATGTGGAAATGGATCTGACTGGAGAGAAATAAAATGAAAAGGCAGGTGTTACTCCTTGTGCTATGGCATTCCAAATAACAACATATACTACTAATAATGGTGATTTTCAATTGATATTTCTTTAGCTATCCATTCATTTTTCATTCAGTTGATATTTATTGGGTCCCTATTATGTACCAGGCACTGTGGTGAATATCAGGGATTTGGATATGGTACCTGCCTGTGTCTTTAATCTAGGTAGGAAAAATAGTCAAACAGACTATTACCGTGCACGTGTCAGATACAGAGGTAACCAAAGGGGCTTAAGAAGGATAGCTTTACCTGGGGGATCAGGGATGCTTTCCCCAAGAGGGTGCTGCTCAAGCTAAGATTGAAGGAGGGCCCTCCCACTCAAGAGAGTGGCCCAGAAGGAAAGGGAAAGAGGCTTGTCTGCTTTCCTGTCTAAAGAAGATCCTTAATCTGCCCTTTCCTCAAGCACCTGCCCCAACTTGCTCCCCACTGGTGGTGAGATGGGGCCAGTCTGACACAGGTTAGGTGGGTCCCAAATAAACTGCTGATACATTGCTGGTGGAGCTCTTGGTTCTGGGCAATGGGTTGGGAGGGACCACTGGCTGTGTGTTGTCCCTCATGTAAATTGTCTGTCACCTCTTCCATGCCTGTGGCTTGCCCAATGCCCCAGGCCAGTGGTCATGGCCTTCAGGACTCTGCTGCATGCTGGTGGGCAGTGCCAGTGTACTTGTCCAGATACCACCCTGCTTTCCCTGCTGCTGTCACTGCTTCAAAGAAACCGTTTTCTTCCTGTTGCAGTCTCCTGAGTGGCTGCAAATCAACCAAGATCACTAGGGAGACTCTAGGGAGAGTCACCAGGGAGACTTCATCCTTTGCCCTATTTCTGGAAGAGTAGGGAGAATGATGTGATGTATTAAGTTCATTCACCTGAGCTTACTCAAGGGGCTCAGAGTCCTTTCCTGGGCTCCACTCCCCTGGGGATCAGGTCAGGCTCTTGCACCCTCTCATCTTGGCTTCCATCTGGATGAACTACTCCATGAGCACTGTACACAGTCCCTGATTCACTGTCTGAGTAGTCCAGAATATGTAATAATGGAGGCCACTCTAGTAAGTACCTACTATATGCAATCTCTGATGATATCAACACCCTTGCAAAGCAACTATCAGTCTACGGTGAGGAAACTGAAACTCAAAGAAGTTTAATAATGTGTCCAGAGTCATACCAAGGTGAAGACTTCGCATTCAAATTCTGGTGTGTTTTGTTCCAAAAGTATGGATGCCATGTGACTACCTATCCACCCCATCAGACTCCTGATGCCTTATTTCCCAAGTGATCCTCTAAGGGAACGTTTCAACTTTTTACATCACCCATCTTCCTATAGTGGCAAGAAAGAGGTTTCTCTCTCCACATCCCCAGTGCACACCACTCCAGGATGTTCAGGGACACTCTGATGGTCGGGGACAGGTAGTCTCTTCTACTTCCTCTCTCTTAGAAACAGTGGCAGATTATAGCTTTGTAATGCTTTTAAACCTTTGGGATTATTATTAAACAGTTGTGACAAACCAGCCACTAAGAACACAAAGATAACTCCTGCCCTCAAATCCAGGAATACAGCCAAGCTCAAGGTCAAAAAATGATAACATAGCATAGAAAATGCAACAGCCCTATTACATATAAGGGGCGGTGACAAAAGAGAGGCAAGGCCAACTCTGCTTACGGAGTCAAGGGGAATTCACTAAGAGGGTGCTGCCTGGGCCTGGCCATCAGGTGGCCATCAGGTGCGAGTAGGAGTTTGGTGGGCAAACAAAGGAGGGGCAGGACATCCTGGAAACAGAGGGAGTTAGAGTCAGTCTCAGGGTCCTACCCTGGTGTAGTCAACATTATTTGCATGTGTGAAGATAAGACACTGGGGCCCTTCATGGCTCAGTCTGCCCTTTACACAGAAAATACATTACAAAAGCTACTGGCAGATCTCTGATAAGGTCTTTTCTAGCTCTGAACATGTAATGCTACTTCAGAAAAACTGGACCAGGCTTCTCGTTTCCTCAGATGAGCACTGAACCCTGAGTCCTAAAACTCTGCAGTGGGAAGGGCATTCGCCTTTTCCAGCTTCCGGAGTCCATTTAGTACAGGAATGCTGGAGCTGCCTGGGATGGAGTCGCAGCTTGTCGTCATCCGTGTAGCACTCCTGTTGGAGACTCACTCATGTCCCGGCTACCCAGCCACCAGTGAGGAGGAAGGGGCTAACTGTCTTCCCACTTCTTCCTCTGATTATAAGTCATCTGTTAATGGTGGATGTGGGAAATGCAGCATTTCAAAAGGAAGGACAATGAAATGTTTTTAAGCAGCATTTCTGTATCTAATTGAGAAAGTAACACATATTCACTGCGGAGAAGGTTGAAAAGTAGCTGGGAAGAAAATATTATTACCTGTCAGTTCTTTACTGAGAGATAATGATGTTAACATTCTGTTCTCTGTGCAAATATTTTAGAAAATTAGACACTAATAATGTGCTGCACATACTCTGTAACCTACCTTTTTCACTTAATAGTATGATAAAAACATTATATCATTAGTACTCTTCTGGGGCATTATTTTAATACCTTTATACTATTCTCTGTATTATATGGCTTATTCATGATTTATTTAACCAGTCTTTTATTACCTGCCATGGAGATTGTTTTTGGCTTTTTCACAGCTGTAAACAACACTGTGACGAACATCTTGTAGCTAAGTATTTGTGAACGTAAGTGATTAAGCCAGGAAGGGTGTTTAATAGGCAGACTAGACTTAGAAATAAGCCTTCTGCCAGGCTTCATGGAAACAGCTTTGTTTAGAAGGTGCTGTCCCCTGGTTGCCAAGTGCTTCAGATGACCATGGCACCCCCTGCTGAGCTGTTTTGGTCCTGCCACCTGGCACCTCTGCCTGCTCTGAACCTTGGCCTCTAGGGCCTCCCAGCAGAGACACACCCCTTGGGGTGGGACAACACCTCAGGGAGCAGGAAGAGAGAAGCCCTTGGCAGTTTTTGATGAGACTAGTCTTCTGTTTAGTGCTTTGGATAAATAAAAAATAGACCCCCACCCAGGCCACGTCTTTAATCTAAAATGTACTGTGGGTGGATTTTGGAATCGGAACCCGAGGGGCAAGGCAGAGCACAGTCCTCCGGGACATCTAAACTGGGTGGGGAAAGGGCTCTACAAGTGTGGTGTGGAGATGGAGCCTCCCCAGGCTGTGCTCAGCTGGATGACCTCATAGGTCCTTCCCATCTGTAATTCCCATGGTGCCTGGAATGGCTTTAGAGTATGATCAGATTCAGAATACAAACATTAAATAATTAAACCAGTCCATGTGGAGTTGGACACATCCTCCTTCTCTATATTTCCAGCCTGAAATCCACCTCTGATACTTGGGCTGCATTCCTCCTTTGGTTTCCTCTTAGGGGGAAGCTGGCAGAAGCACACTGTAGAGCCACAGAGCTTTCTTAAGGATGCAGTCCAGCCAGAATGTGAAGGAGGGAGTGAACACCCCTGACACTGCCTTATATTAACTACCCCCAACTCCCGCTATAACTGGGGCACTGTGACAGGACCACAGAAATCCTGCTTCTCCTTCTGGGGGCTTGGTGCGAGTCTTTGGCTTTTTTCACTCTTGGAGTGAAAACAATTGGCAGGAACACAAATGCAGTTATGAGATGGTGATGAGGCTACAATATTATTGCTACACACAGGGCCTGCATTTGTCGAAAACTCACTGAACACAAACGTATCATTAGAATGGCACATAGGCATCTATCTATTACTAAAATCTTTGAAGGCAAGAACTTTTATCTAACTCATTTACTGCTGTATCCTCAGGCCTGTTAATATACCCTCTATGACTGTTTGTTGAATGAATGAATGAATGAATGGATGGATGGATGGATGAAGCATCTACTATGGTGAGCTACTGTGTTAGAAGACAGGAAAGCAGTGTGGCATCTAAATCAAAATTTACATAATGAGAATGCTGCTGGATTTGCGTTCACACAGTTCTGGGTTCCTATCTATTTTCTGGCCTCCACTTCCCCTTCTGAAAAATGGGACCCACAATTCTGGCCTCCCAGGAAGGTTGAGATGATTACATCTGCTGCTCTAATGCCTAGCCCAGCACCAGGGCTCAGCCAGACCTGGGTGAGTCCTTATCGTCCTTTTCCTTCTGTGCATCTGGACTGTGGCTCTCCCTGAAGACTGAGCCAGGCTAGGAAGACGCTCAAGAAGGGAGGGCTGGCTGTTTCTAGGTTCCACTGTTGTTCCCTTGTACCTGGTGGAAGAAGCTGGCTATACCTACCCCAAGTCATCAATCTCTGTTCAGACCCCACACCTGGAACTGGGAACTGGAAAGGATCCTCTCCAGCAGCAGCTGGTTCATCTTAGAGCTACAGCCCAGACACAGGGAGAATTTAGAAAAGAGGAGGTTTTCTATGATAAAAGAGTGCAGCTTCACTTTTCTGTACACTGGCATATTGGCTTGGAACTTGATATATATCTTGTATAGCATTGCTTTACACAAGACTGCATGATTCCAACATATGGCACAACAGAGTTTGATATTTATTTATTTACATTAAGTGAACTTTATTTTTATCTTTAATAAGTCTTTACTTAAAATACTAAGTTAAAAATATAATGCTCTATCCACCTGAATAAGGGGAACTGACATCAATTGAACAACAGCAGCTAGCTAAAAAGAGATTAATCAAACATACTTTAAAGGGAAAACAGTGGAGATGTTCTGCCGTGGTTGCGGGTGTTCAGGACCCAGCTGCAGGCAACCCTGGATTCCTGAGCTCTTACTACATGACCCTCCTTTCTGGAGAGCCTGATGATCCGGGGATCCTCTAGTACTCCTGGGCCTCTGTGGGCTGCAAGTGGAGCAGTAGGAACAAAAGGGCCAGTGGGGAAGCCCTGGAACTTGGACTCGACCTTGGCTAGCATTTGTCTGTTGCAATCATTTTCTTTCCTTAGCTCCTTGAGCATTCTCTCAGTCGACATGGCTGTATCACAGGTTTCTTGAGCCCTTTTCACTTAGAGGCTGATCTTCTATTGATAGTAGGAAGTTCTTCTTTTCAATTCCTTGCCCATGTGTCGACCATCTTCCTGTAGATACTGCAAATCTGATATGTGGAGTTTGTGTTTCTACACACACTGAGAAGTTTCTTCTCCATATCTAAGCTGATCATTTCCCCCCGAAACCGTTTTTTTCTGAAGGCATATTAAATGATGTGCATACACTTCAGACAGTATTTGAAGGTTCAGTTTCAGCTGTGAATCTCACTTTCTGGGTTTGAATTTTCATGTTGCAATGATGCTTTCTCAGTTTATTTATTATCTGTCCTGTTAACTCTTCAGTCATGTACTCTTCTTCCCACAATTCTCTGGCTATTTCGTGATGTTCCTCTTCAGGACTTGGAAGGTATGTATTGACGTCGGCATCATCAGAAACACCTTTCAGGTCAGCTGTGACCGAAGGGCGGGGTAATGGCTGTTTTCTGCTTCCCTGTATTGTTCGACCTGCCATGTCATGTGATCTAAGTGATCTCCAAAAAAGTCATGCAAACAGATGGTCTGTAGCAGTTTTTCAGCCACTGGTCTTAATGGACTGATTTTATCTTTCAGGACTTGCTCCATTCATCCCTTTGCCTGCTCCAGCCTGCTTTCTCCTCCAGCCTTTTCTAGACTTTTTGTCTCCACCTCATACTTTCTTGGTGAAACAGTTGCAGACTTTCTGAAAAATGAATGTCTTCATTGAAATCATTCGTTATTTTCTTCTGGCATTGTTCTCCATTGATCTCTGATGTTTTTGAGATGGGGTTTTCGCTAGTCAGCTGGGAAAGTTTTGGAGGCTGGCTTTTTCATTCCTTTTCCAGAAAGTGGACCATGTCTGGATGTGATGACCTGCTCAGGTTTGTGTGCAATGCTAACACGCACAAGCTCTGTAACCGGGGAGGCCTGGCCTCCACCCCAGGTGGCCTGAAGGAGTCACGGCCTTGTGTCATTGGTCCAATATTCTCACTACATCTTCCACAGACTTCATTACAGGCAGGGCACCTTTTGCCTGGTGCCTTCACACTCCTTAAAGTGTGCTCTCTCTTTACTGCCAAAGACACCGAGACCAGAGCTCATACCTGGATCTCCCAGGAAAATGCATGGGGATCTGGCACGTGACTCAGGCTTTCAGAAACCACCAGCAGAGTACCACACACGCACTCCGGGGACCGTTGGAAGGTGGTTGAGGTGGCAGTCAGCAGGGCCTCTGTGGCTGGTCTGGCTCACAGCTCCGCCTCCAAGTGCTAGTGTCCCGTGGGCCACCACTGACAAGTCAGAACCCTCAGAGTATCAGGTAAACAGTTCCCTAACAACTGGGCATATATTAGTTGGGCTGGAAGAGGGGAGGCCAGTGGGTTCTAGAAAACAGTGTTCCCTAATTTTCTCTGAAAACGATCTCATGAATACATGCACTGGGACAAGTAAAGAGGGCTAATTGCAGTCTGGAGGTACGTAAATACCTTTGTCTCCCCCATAAAGCATTCCCTACTATTAACACCTTGCATTCGTATGACACATTTGTTACAAATAATGGACCAATGTTATTACATTATTATCAACTAAAGTCCATAGTTTACATTAGGGTTCACTCTTTGGGTTGTGTAGTTCTAGGAGCTTTGACAAATGCATGATGCCTTGGTCCACAATTACAGCACCACAGAGAGTAGAGTTACAGCCCAAAATATCCCCTCTGCCCCACCTACTCTTTCTTTGCTCTCTCCTCTTCAGACTCTAGAGGCCACTGATGACTTTCCTTCTTCAGAAGGCTGCTTTGTCTGATATTAATATACCTAGTCTTACTTTCTTTTTAAAAATGTTTACTTTTTAAATTTTTCAGTCACAGTTGATGTCCACTTATTTTATATTAGTTTCAGCTATACAGCATAAACATTAGACATTTGTATAATTTATGAAGTGATCTTGATAAATTTAATACCCACTTGACACCATATATAGTTATTTATAGTTATCACAATAGTATTGACTATATTCCCTGTGCTATGCTTTACATCCCCATGACTATTCTGTAACTGGCAATTTATTCTTCTTAATCTCTTCACTCAGTCCCCTATAACCCCTACCAATTGGCAACCATCTGTTTGTTTTCTGTATCAATGAATTTGTTTCTGTTTTGCTTGTTCATTTATTTTGTTTTTTAGGTCCACATATAAGTAAAATCATATGGTATTTGTCTTCCTCTTCTCTGTGTGACTTATTTCACTTAGCATAATACCCTGTAGATATTCATGATGTAAATGATAATATTTCATTCTTTTTTATGGCTGAGTAATATTTTATTCAATGAATGTACCACAACTTTTTTATCCAGTCATTTGTTGATGAGCACTTGGGTTGCTTCTACATATTGACTATTGTAAGTAATGCTGCAATAAACACACAGATACACATAACTTTTCAAATTAGTGTTTTTGGATTCCTTTGGATAAATATCTAAAAGTGGAATTGCTAGGTAGTTCTATTCTTAATTTTTTGAGGAACTTCCACATTGTTTTTCATAGTAAATTCATCAGTTTGCAATCTTATCAATGGTATGCTGGGGTTCCCTTTTCTCTACATCCTTACCAAAATTTATTATTTCTTGATGTATTGAGGACAGCCATTCTGACAGGTGTGAGGTGATATCTCATTATGGTTTTAATTTTAACTTCTCTTATGATTAGTGACATTGAGCATATTTTCATATGCCTAGTGGCCATCTGTATGTCCTCTTTGAAGAAATGTCTTTTTAGGTCTTTAGCCCACTTTTTAATTAGATATTTTTTGGTGTTGAATTGTATGAATTCTTTATAAAATTTGGATATTAATCCCTTACCAGATGTATCATTGGTAAACTTCTCCCACTTAGTAGGTTGTCTTCTCATTTTGTTGATGATTTCCTTTGCTGTAAAAAGAAAAAACTTTTTAGCTTGATGTTGTCCCATTTGGTTATTTTTTCCTTTCTTTCCCATACCCAAGTAGATATGTTAGAAAAAAATAATACTAATAACCACACCAGAGAGTTCACTGCCTCTGTTTTCTTCTAGGAGTCTTATGGTTTCTGGTCTTACATTTAAGTCTTCAATGAATTTCAAGTTTATTTTTGTCTGTGGTATAAGATGGTTTCCTACTTTCATTTTTTTTCATGCATTTGTTCAATTTTTCCCAACTCCATTTATTAAATAGACTGTCTTTACCCCATTATATAGTCTTACTTCCTTGGTCAAATTTTAGTTGACCATATAGGTGTGGGGTTATTTCTGGGCTTTCTATTCTGTTCCATTGATCTAATGTGTGTTTTTATGCCAATGCTGTGCTGTTTTCATTACTATAGACTTGTAGTATACTTTGATATCCAGTAGTATGATACTTCTAACTTTGTTCTTCTTTCTCAGGAATGTTGAGGCTATTTGGGGTCTTTTGTGGTTCCATAGAAATTTTGAGGTGACTTGTCCTAGTTCTGTGGAAAATGCCATTGGTATTTTGATAGGGATTGCACTGAATCTATAGATTCTTTAGGTAGCATGGGCATTTTACCAATGTTAATTCTTTCTTTCCATGAGCACAGTACATACTTTCAATTATTTATATCTTCAATTTCCTTCTCTAATGACTTATAATTGTCTGAGTACAAGTACTTTACTTTGTTGGTTAAATTTATTCCTAGGTATATTTTAATGCAATTGTAAATGGGATTGTTTTTTCCTTTTTGATAGTTAATTATATAGAAATGCAATTGATTTTTTAAATATATTTTATTGATTATGCTATTACAGTTGTCCCATTTTTTCTCCCTTTTATTCCCCTCCCCCTGTACCTCCCCACCACCATCATTCCCCCACCTTAGTTCATGTCCGTGGGTCATACATAAAAGTTTTCTGGCTTCTCCATTACTTATACTATTCTTAACCTTCCCCTGTCTATTTTGTACCTACCATTTATGTTTCTTATTCCCCCTGTACCTTTTCCCCCATTCTCCCTTCACCTCCTCCCCACTGATAACCCTCCATGTGATCTCTATTTCTGTGAATCTGTTCTTGTTTTAGTTGTTTGCTACATTGGTTTTTGTTTTTGTAGGTTTGGTTGTTGATAGTTGTGAGTTCATTGTCATGTTATTGTTCGTATTTTTGAACTTCTTTTTCTTAGACAGGTCCCTTTAACATTTCATATAATAAAGGCTTGGTGATGATGAACTCGTTTAACTTGACCTTATCTGGGAAGCACATTATCTGCCCTTTCATTCTAAATGAATGCTTTGTGGGATAGAGCAATCTTAGATGTAGGTCCTTGCCTTTCATGATTTTGAATACTTCTTTCCAGCCCCTTCTTGCCTGCAAGGTTTCTTTGGAGAAATCAGCAGAGAGTCTTATTGGAATTCCTTTGTAGGTAACTTTCTCCTTTTCTCTTGCTGCTTTTAAGATTCTCTCCTTCTCTTTAATCTTGGGTAATGTTATTATGATGTGCCTTGGTGTGTGCTTCCTTGGGTCCCACTTTTTTGGGGACTCTCTGAGTTTCCTGGACTTCCTAGAAGTCTAGTTCCTTTGCCAGATTAGGAAAGTTTTCCTTCATTATGTTTTCAAATAAGTTTTCAATTTCTTGCACTTGCTGCTGTCCTTCTGGCACCCCTATGATTTAGATGTTGGAACGTTTAAAGTTGTCCCAGAGGTTCCTAAGCCTCCTTGCATTTTTTTTTTTTTGAATTCTTGTTTGTTCATTCTGTTCTGGTTGAATGTTATTTCTTCCTTCTGGTCCAAATCATTGATTTGAGCCCCAGTTACCTTCCCTTCACTGTTGGTTTCCTGTACATTTTCCTTTATTTCACTTTTCATGGCCTTCACTTTTTCCTCTATTTTGCGACCATATTCAACCATTTCTGTGAGCATCTTGATTACCGGTGTTTTGAAATCTGCATCTGACAAGCTGACCATCTCTTCACTGTTTAGTTGTATTTTTTCTGGAGCATTGATCTATTCTTTCATTTGGGCCATATTTTTTATCTTGGCACATCTGTTACATAGTAAGGGGCAGAGCCTTAGGTATTTATTTGCCAGGGTGGGTCAATCCATAGTCTCTGCGTTGTGGTGCCATATGTGGGGGAGGGGTCTGAGAGGGAACAATGCAGCTTGCTGAGCTTTCTGCCAATTTTCAGTCATTTATCCTGCTACCCACAAGCAACTTGGGACCTTGTGATGCTGATCCCTGGGTGGGTTTTTTTGTGCACACTCTAGGACCCTGTGGGTCTTTCCAACAAGCTCTCCTGTGAGGCTGGGAGTTTCTACTGCTGCCTCAACCCCCATAGGTCTTTTCAGTCAGAGGTTTTAAGGCTTTATTTCCAAGCGTTGGCACCCTGCCAGACTGGCACAACTGTCTCGCTCCCCAGTTGTTCCTCCCAGTTTATCTACATTCAAATATTGGACTACCCACTCTGCTAGCTGCTGCCTTGCTGGTCCTCCAGCCACCACCTTGGCACAAGTTCTCTCAACTCTGGCTGCCCATCTCTGTCCCTCCTACTGGTCTGGATGAATGTTTCTTCTATAACTCCTTGGTTGTCAGACTTCCATACGGTTAGATTTTCTGGCAGTTCTAGTTGTTTTTTGTTTTTAAATTTGTTGTTTTCCTTGTTTTGATTGTGCAAGGAGGGAAAGTGTATCTGCCTACACTTCCATCTTGGCCAGAAGTCTCCTGATTTTTATATATTAATTTGTATCCTGATACTTTACTAAATTCCTTTATCAGTTTGAATAGTTTTTGACTGAATATTTAGGGTTCTCTATATATTATCATGTAATCTGCAAAGAATGACAGTTTTACTTCTTTTTTTCCAGTTTAGATGCCATTCATTTCATCTTCTGTCCACTTGCTATGGCTAGGACTTACAGTACTATATTGACTAAGAATAGTGAAAGTGGAAATCCTTTTATTGTTTCTGATCATAAAGAAAATGCTTTTATTTTTTTTTCCTATGGAGTGTGGTATTAGCTGTGGATTTGCTATATGTGGTCTTTATTATGTTAAGATATGCTCCCTCTATTCTTTCATTTTGCTGAGAATTTGTATCATAAATGGATGCTAAGTTTTTGTCAAATACTTTTCCTGCATCAGTTGATGTAATCATGTCACTTTTGTCCTTTGTTTTGTTTATATGGTGTATCATATCAATGGATTTGTGAATACCATACCACTCAGCATCCCAGGAATAAATTCCACTTGATCATGAAATATGATCTTTTTAATATATTATTGAATTCAGTTTGCTAACATTTTGTTGAGGATTTTTGAATCCATGTTCATTAAGAATATTGGCTTATAATTTTCTTTTTTGTAATGTCCTTGCCTGCTTTTAGAATCAGAGTAATGGTGGCCTTGTAAAATGAGCTTGGGAGACTTCCCTCCTCTTCCATTTTTTGGAATACTTTGAGAAGGGTAGGTGTGAATTCTTTCTGAATATTTGTTAAGATTCACCTGTGAAGCCATTTAATTCAGGTGATTGTTTGTTTGTTTGGAGTTTTTGATTACTAATTCTATTTCATTGGTAGTACTCAGTCTGTTTAGATTTTCTGTTTCTTTTTGAATCAGTCTTGGAAAATTATATGATCCTAGGAACTTATCCACCTTTTCCAGATTGTCCAATTTGTTGGCATGTAATTGTTCATAGTATTTTCTTAAAGTCCTGTGTATTTCTGTGGTGTCATTGTTCACTTCTCTTTCATTTCTTATTTTATATATTTGGGTCTTTATTTTTTCTTGACAATTCCAGTTAAAGATTTATCAATTTGCTTATCCTTCCAAAGAACAAGCTCTTGATTTTATTTATTTATTTTTGGGCAATTTTTTTCTTGACTCTAAATTGTTTATTTCTGCTTTGATCTTTATTTCCTTTCTGCTATTCACTTTGGGCTTTTTTTTTTTTTAACTGTTTGTGGTTCCTTTAAGTAGGTATAAAGTTAGATGGTTTGTTTGAGGTTTTTCTTGTTTCTAGAGGTAAGCCTGTATTGCTACAAATTTTCCTTTTGATCTGCTTTTGCTGTGTCTCATAGATTTTGGGACATATATCATTGTGTTTTTATTTTTATTTGTCTCAAGATATTTTTAATTTTTTAATCTCATTGTTAATTCATTCTTTAGTACATGTTATTTATCTTCCATGTACTTATGTTTCTCAGTTCTTTTTCTTGTATTTGATTTTCAGTTTTATGCCATTGTGGTTGGGGAAGATGCTTGATATGATTTTAATCTTCTTAAATTTATTAAGGCTTGTTTCATTGCCTAATGTGTGATCTATCTTGGAAAATGTTTCATGTGCACTTGAAAAGAATGTATATTTTGGTGCTTTGGGGTAAAATGCTCTAAAAATATTAAATATATGTAGACTAATGTGAAGACCTCTGATTTCTTGCTGATTTCCTGTCTGAAAGACATATCCAATGATGTTAATGGGATGTTAAATTCCCCTACTATGACTATATTACTGTCAACTTTTGTATCCATTCATATTTACTTTATACATTTAGGTGCTCCTATGTTGGTTGCACAAATGTTTACAAAGGTTATACAAGGGGGAAAACCCCCAAAATGGAATTTATTTATTCAAAATTCTGTATTTATTCTTACATTTGAACTCCACTCACTTTCAAAGTACTCTCCATTTGATGCAGTACACCTACTGAGATGTTATTTCCACTTCTCAAAACAGTTTTTGAACTCATCAATTTTGTTGCCTTTCAGTGCTTCTGCCATTTTCTGTTTCACCTCTTCCACAGCAGCACAGCATTTCCCTTTGAGGACTTTTTTCATCCAGGGAAACAAAAAAAAAAGTCACCTGGGGTAAGATTGGGAGAATAGGGATGGTGGGGCACTGGGGTCATGCCATTTTTGGTCAAAAACTGCTGAACACTCAAGTGTGATATGGGCAGGTGTGCCTGTAAGTTACTCATCGTGAAAGGGGCAAATGCCTTGAGTCTTCAAAAAAAATTCACTGAAGCCAAACGCAGCCTTTCACAATAACACCAGCAGGTACACTGATACAGAAGGGTTCTTCGTACACCCACCTAGTGAGGGAAGCCTGTACTACAAGAGGCCCACCCTCCAAAAGATACTTCTAGATATTCTTTGGGTCCCCCTTTGTATCTTCTTCTTGGATTGATCCCTCTATCATTATGAAATGTCCTTTTTTGTCTCTTATTATCGCCTTTGTTTCAAAGTCTATTTTTCTGATACAAGTATTGCTACCTCACCTTCCTGTGTGTTTCCACTTGCTTAAAATGCCTTTTTTCTTCCCTTTACTTTTGGTGTGTGTGTTTTTCAATCTGAAGTTGGTCTCTTATAGGCAGCATATACATGCGTCTTGTTTTCTTACCATTAAGCTACCTTGTCTATTGATTAGAACATTTAACCCACTTACATTTAAAGTGATTATTGATAAGTATGTAGTTATTACCATTTTAGTATGCATATTTATGTATTTTTTCCTTCTCCTTAAAGAAGTCCCTTTACCATTTCTTGTAATACTGGGGTAATAGTGATGAACTGGTTTAGATTTTTCTTACCTGGGAAGTTCTTTATCTGTCCTTTAATTCTAAAAGATAGCTTTGCTGGCCAGAGTAATCTTGGTTGTATATTCTTGCTTTTGGTCACTTTGAATATCTTGTGCCAATCCCTTCTAGCCTGCAAGGTTTCTTTTGAGAAATCAGATGACAGTCTTATAGGAGCTCCCTTGTACTTAATTAACAGCTTTTCTCTTGCTGCTTTAAAAATTCTTCCTTTGTCTTTAACCTTTGGCATTTTGCTTATGATGTGTCTTGGTGTGGGCCTTTTTGGGTTCATCTTGTTTGGAACTCTGTATGCTTCCTGGACTTACATGTCTCTTTTCTTAGCTAGGTTAGGGAAGCTTCCAATCATTATTTTTTTCAAATAGATTCTCAATTTCTTGCTTTCTCTCTTCTCCTTCTGGTACTCCTGTAGTGCAAATGTTGGTATGCTTGATGTTGTCCCAGAGATCCTTTAAACTATACGCATTTTTAAATTATTTTTTCTTTTTGCTATTCCCAGTGGGTATTTTTTGCTACTTTGTCTTTCTAATTGCTAATTCAATACTCTGCTTAATCTAATCTACTGTTGATTTCTTATAGTTATTTGTCATTTTTCTTAATGTATTCTATATTTTTGACCACTTCATTTTTATGGTTTCTATGTCCTTATTTATGCTTAGCATCATTTTGTTGAAGTTTTCACTAAGTTCATTAAGCATCTTTATAACCAGCATTTTGAACTTTGTATCTAGTAGATTGCTTGTCTCCATTTTGATTAGTTATTTTTCTGGAGATTTCTCTTGTTTCATTGGGGATATGTTTCTGTCTTACAATTTTGGCTGCCTTTCTGTGTTTGTTTCTATGTATTAATTAGATCTGCTATGTCTTTAGTTTTGGCAGGGTGACCTGATGTAATAGGTGTCTTTTGGGGCCAAGTAGTGCATTCTCACTGGTCACCTGAGCCTGGTGCTCCAGAAGTCTTCCTTGTTCGGTTTATACAAATCCTCTTGTTGTAGCTGAGCCTTTGTTGATGTTGGCACGTCAGCGTGTGGGGTTGACCCTCAGGCTGACTGGCTACAACTATACAAGCTGTGCAAGAGCTGACTTCATGGATCAGGATTTACCCCAGTGGGCTCTGGTGCCTTCCAAGACCACCCTTTGATTATGTAGCTGGGAACTAATTGGATGGTGCTCAGCTGTGGTCTGAAGCAGGCCACTGGGTGTGTTGGTTCTGGGGCCTCTTGGGAAAGGCTTCAGTGCAGCCAAGGTCAGTTGCTGCCTGTGATTCACCCAGGGCCACCTGATAGATGCTACAGAGTGATTAATTCATGGTTGGTAGCTGCCTGTGTTGCACCTGAAGGAACATGAGAGAGGCCAAGCTGTGAGCTGAGGTTGGCTACCATCAGTACTGGGACTGAGGCAGCTCAGCAAAATGCACAGTGCACTCAAGGCCTGCTGCCCCTAGTTGGGTCCCCATAAGACTCAGTTGCTAAAAGACTTGGGTGATGGTAGGGTCTCAGGAAGTCACCAGGGTAGAGGGAGTGATGTTTGCCAGGTTAATGCAGGTTCAGATTTGGCATTATTGCTGAGCCTAGTTCCACTAAGAAAAAGGCAATGGGCACACCAAGGCCAGCCACCACCTACCTGGAACCTGAGGAATTTTTAGAGTTTTTTTTAGAAAAACTGCAGTGCAGGCCAAGACTGGCTCCCTGATGCTGACATAGCCTCCGGTGGTGCTTGACTGAGTGGGGCAAGGTCTTAAGGAGTCATCAGGGTGGAATGAATGGAGTTCACCAGGTTAATTCAGATTTAAATTTGGCCACAAGGTGGGGGGGAGGGCTCAACACAAGGAAGATTGTACCTGCCCACTGGCTGCGCAGGTGGAATGCTCAATGTAGGGACAATGGTGGCTGTCCCTCCATTTCTCATCCTAAAATAACACAACTCAGTTTCTCCCTGTATGTCTCTGGTACTTCCCCTGCCACTGTCCCTCCGCAGGAACCCAGGATGAGTGCCCATGAACAATTGAGTCTGCACAGGTCCTTTAAGGGGACACCTGGGTTTCCAGCAGCCTTCTGTCTCACCCAGATGTACGGAACACCTGCTGATTTTCACAGCCAGGTGTGGGCCTCCTGTCCTGGCATTCATGCTGCAGCTGGGGAACACAGTGTGGGGCTGGGACCCTTTGCTCCTCTGGGGAAACCTCTGCAGCTGAGGTATCCTCCCAGTTCCAAAACACTACATGTGGGTGTGGAGCCAGCTTCCTTCACTACTCTGCTTCTCCTACCAGTCTCGATGTGACTTTTTCTTTATATCCTTAGTTATAAGACTTTTGTTCAGTTAGTTTGTAGGTGGTTCTCCAGGTTGTTTGTTCTATAATTTAGTTGTAACTTTGATGTGTTCTGGGAGGATGTGAACAAATGTTTTATCTATTTTGACATCTTGACTGGAAACTTTATTAGTTAAAAGTCAAATGTGGAAGATGTCCATTGTCCACATCATAGAACAATGATAAGCAGTGGCATGGACCATGATTCTTTGTACACTTATATTCCCCAAACAGATCACTTACACGCCAAAATAAAAGGCTCCACATTGAGCACCAGTCATGAGCAAATGAAAGCTGATTACATTTCAGAAGAATGTTTGAACTTCCCAAGGCTTCTATTTCATACCAGAAAGCTAAGCTGAAATATTTTCATGTGGTAACACTTTTGATAGAGGCAAAATAATTTAAACAAATAATTAGACTTGAGAATAAAAGTGTACACAAAAGCACAATTAATGAATTTACTAATTGTTCTTCCCTGCTGTGGACATTGCTCAAAGTTGAATTTTAAGCTATTACATAAATACAAACTACTGTACCAAGCCACAAAACTGGATGACTCACTATTAGTCATTAATGTTGCCTTAAAAACAAACTCCAGCACTCAGAGACAAAATGTGTTCACCTAGGAAGACATTATTTTGAAAACAAAGCAAGTCTGAGATGATAAACTGGTCTTTGAGTCTTTGGGAAAAACACACACATACACAAGAGAGTTGTGGGTTTTAATGCCCTATGTAAATACCAGACAGGCAACAATTACCTTATTCAAAATTCTCCATTAGCTTAATAGAAATGAATCTGGTCTGTTCTGACCATGTGGTCAAATGTGCCCACCCTCTCTCTCCATCCCACCCCTTGCTGAAATAAAATAAAAACGTGAACTCAGGTGCCTTTTGTGTTTGATGTTCTCTGTATGTGACGGAGTGACTTCCTTCTCTCCTTCTCCTCCTTGTCCTTTTTTTCTTTATCTTTATCGTTCCCTCCTCCTTTACTTCCTATAAAAGCAATGTTTTCTGGATTTGCCTAGGAGGCTGCAAGCTATAGAAACTGTAAAACAGAAATTGTTCTCATGTTTTCCCAGCCTGGGAACAAAAGTGGGAGAAAGCAGCAGAGGGATATTCAAGGGTTAGATAAATTCCTGGCAGAACTGTTGGGTGTTTCCTGAAACAGAACAACAACAAAAGAAGATTTTTGTATCCCTTAGGGTGATTGCTTTTTAATATGGCTACAAAAGATTGTTATTGCTAATTTTATATTTTATATTAAATAACACTATAGCAGTCACCTCTAAACAGTGCAATTTAAAAGAAACCTACCCGTGGAAAGAACTGATCATTTTTATCTCTGACTTTGGCATCTTGGCTGCATATGGACTGACATCAACTCATGAAATGGAACATCTAGACAGCCATCACATGGTGGGGTATCCCCCCCTCATTCACACTTTATAATGTGGCTGACTGATCTGATTGTGGTACGGTGGTCAGATAGAGATGGCAAATATTAAGAAGTCCTAAGATTCTGGAAGGGTCCATGGTGATGGGATAATTTAAGGGGAGAGAAAGGAGGTGAATGGTCTAACAAAGGGGGTTCAAGTACTGAAACTTATTTGGAAAAACTGCTTTACGGTATTCCACTGGGCTAAGGTGGGGGTGGGGTCGGGGTGGGGAGGCAAAGCCTAGAGAAGCAGAGGATGTGAATGGGAGGAAGAGGGGACAGTGGAGTGTCCCCAGAAGCCAGAACAAATCACTGTCCTGTTCCTGGGAGCAGTGGCCTGGTTCCATGGTGTGGCTAGGGCAGGGAAGGGGACAGGTTCATGACATAATTTCCAGGGCCTCATGCAGTGTCCTGTCTCCCCAGCAACATGAGGCTTCTATTGTAAAAGGTTATTCTTCTCCCTTCTCGCCCCAACACTGACCGAGCACAGAGAAGGAAAGGAGGCTGGATGGGAAGGGGAAATGTGAAAAGGGGGGCCTCTTGCCACTCTGGCCATTCTTTATGGTAGCAGCATCGATGAGGCCACTGTCTCTTCAATTTTGTTTTTCGAGACGGTGCATTTCTGATGATTTGGGTAATTCCAGCAGAAAAGAGGGCTGGTGCCTATGTTCATGGGAGGAAGGGGGGATGAAGGGAAGGAGAGGGCGGTAGGGGGAGGGGTTCTGACTTTGAGGGGACAAAGGACACAGACAAAAGATGGACGAGGCAGGCAAGTCAAGGTATTTTTCCATCTTTACATTTTGCTCAAGGCCATCCAAGTCCACCAGCACAAGCCCCAACTCCCCTGAGACCAACTGGAGAGAAATTTCTACAGGCAGAAAATCTAAGCAGCGAGGGCTCCTCTCAGCCCAGTGCAGCTGGGAGTGTGCCTGCTGCAGAGGTGCCCTGTGGGAGGAAGATGTCCTGGGGGCTGGCTCACACAGTCTGCCTCAAACTGGGTGTGAGGGCTGCTTTTGCTGCTGTCTGATGATTCCTTTACTGCAGCGCTCTGCGCTCAGGATCCCAGAGGAATGGCCAGGTTACCAGGCGTCCTGTATTCTGCCTGCACTTGGAAACTGGCTTAGTCACTTCCCACCTGTCTGACCTTGGGACAGGGTTTTTGACCTTTCTGTATCTCAGTTTCCTCCTCTGTAAAGTGGGGATAGTAGAGGGGCTTTCCTTATAGACTTGCTATTTTTTAATAGATACTACAAAATGAGATAATCAATAGAAAGCACTAGAACAGTGTCTGGTAGCAAGTGTCATAGATGTTAGCTAAAATCCCAGTTGCATTCCCCTCCAAAGAGTGCAAAATTTGCCCCTGTGTCCAAGGAAAGAATGCATCAGAGCTGCTTTGAGTTCTTTTCCTGAATGGTTTCCAGAATGATTTGGCTTCTGGAGAGGGAATTAGAAGGCAGCTGAACTTCTCTGGTTCTGTCTTCGACTCATTACCATGCAGGAGTAACACAGGTTAATCGCATAGCTAATTAAGAGATAACATTAATGGAATCTGAGTTGGTGCCCTGATAAAGCTGAGCCCTGGCAGATAAATGCTGAGGTGGAGCCAAGCCATTTATTTGAGGAGCAGCAGGACTTGTATCAGGGTACCAACTTCAGTTCCATTAAAGTTATTGATATTACACCCCAATCTGAAACTGCAAGAAAATTCACTGCAATTTTTTTCCTGTTTCTTTTGGAGGGGGCAACCTAGCATTATCAGTACTGGCTGAACAAAAGCAAATTAACTAGGTAGTATGAGTTCCTACAATTGAACACAGTAATGAGTTAACAAACAAATGAATGAATGAACATTAAAGATATTCATTAGAGCAAACACCGCTGCAATTAATATGCTTCCATGGGCAGGGCAATGTTGACAGGGCATCCAGCTGACCCAATCCCTTCCTGAATTGATCTGTTTTTTTTTTTTTCAGGGCTTTACTTCCAAGCAAATCAATGAAGAACCTGAAGTACCACTTCTATATTTCTCCTTGTTTCTTTACAGTTAACTTGAAAGGGTTTTGGAGATTTTCTCTCTTCCTTGCTTTAATAAATTCTCTCTTGGCTTTGTAATTGTTGCTTTTTTTTAACCTTTCTTGGGGAATAATGATCAATTGCTAAGGGGTTCAGCCAGCTGATGGCTGACAAATTCTATTTGACCAAGTGCAGCCATGATTTAAAGGAGGAGCCGTCGTGCTAACTACTCGGCTGCCTCACGAGCAGAAACAAGGATTATACTGCACCTCCAGGAGAGCTCAGGCATCTGGCAATTAGTCCCTTGTATTTCTGAGAGCCACTGACAGCCTAAAAGATGACCTGACACCAGCTCAGGACACCCGCCTCAGAATGCTGTCACCTCTGGTCAAGGATTTGGTGACAACCTTCTCGACACAGGCTGTCGTTGCCCCTTGCCTCTGTTCCCTAACAGCCCCCACTGGGGCAAAGCCCCTTCAGAGTCAATAAGCCCCAACAAAGGCCTTCCACACAGTGAGGGAAATTAGCCACTGCAGCTACATGGCGACTTCACTGGGCACTCCTGTGCCGAGAATGTTAAACACCAATTCCATAACAAGAGGTAAACACTGGGTTGTCTGGGAATCCACGGACACACAGCCTCATGAGTGGCACAGGCCTAACTGGAAGTCAGTCTGAATGGAGTCCAAATGCCAACTCTGCTGCTTTGGCAAACCTTGAATTCTCTGAGCTTTGAGATAACGTTCCTAGACTACAGTGCCTGGGACATGTAAACACTCCGCAAAGGGTGATTCCTGTTATTGTAGAAGCTGGCCCTGCTGTTACGGTCATGTGTAGTGTGGGGTAGCCCAGACTCAGGTGAAGGCAAAGCTGGGTTCCAAGGGGGTATAAGGTAGGAGGGGGTGAGGGACTATCCCATTTTAGTGATTATCTCAGATAACGGGGAAATTCACTCTAGAATGCCTTAATTTTGACAGATGCATTATGATTTCAACTGGCAGTGAGTTTAAAATTCAAGGACAGTTTTGCCATTTTCTTCAGCTATATAAATTAGAAGTTAGTAGAAAATCAAATACTCACGTACTTTCATGCTCTTCATATTCCCATTTATTGAATCTCAAAAGCAGATATAGTTTTTCAGCAATTTGCCAAGTAAATCTGAATACATGGGAGACACTGAAATTCAAGGGGATATTTTTTCTCCTGAAATTTTAAGTGGAAATTTTGCAATAAGATTAGATCCTTGTAAACACACGGTTATACTATTTATTTCAATTGCCTCATTAAACAAGTAACTCATACTATCTAAATATGTGATGACAAAAATAATCTATGGAAACTGCACGCAAAAGGTCCTCACAGTAGGAAAAGGAACTGGCAAAGTAAAGAAACTCACAATTAAGAATTAAATCTCTAAAATCTACACAAAAAGCAAACCAGAGTTTTATGGAGATGGTGACCTACCGTGCCTATGTACTAAAGAGTAAATTCTATTCTGTTCAGCCCTTGATAAATACACACAATTTCCATGTCGGGCTAACTCTAATTACCGACAATGTCAATACGAGGTACGTGTCCAAGAACACAGAACAGCTAGTGGACATGAGAATTTTCTTGATTTTCTTTTCTTGGAGAGTAGGGTACTGGGGAAGAGAACTGGGGTTTTTTGAACCCCAGACAAACCAGTTCCCCTCTTTGTACATTTCTTTTGGAACAAGAATGCTATGCATAGATGCTGTGCAAGATGCCATATAAGAATGTCTATGTGAGCTGATTCAAACATCTGACTTTGTTACAAAAGGTGCCAGAGTCAGAGTGAGAAGCTTGCTCCTGACCCACCCATCTCACTGCGAGGAATCCAGCTTCTATTGTCTGTCGTTCTCTGCAGTGTTCCTTACACCCAGATTTGCCTCAGTCTCCCGCTTTAGTCTGTCTCTCTTGTTCACACCTTGACTTCTACAATATGTTACACACCATCTGTATTCTTGCACCTAATTCTTTGTGATTCGTTTCATCTCAGTTTTTATTTACTTCATGAGGGTAGAAACAGTTTCCTTTATTTCTCCCTATTCCCTGAGCCAGATGCACAGTGTCTAGCATATAGAAGGTGTTTCTAAAAGTGTTTATTGAATCGAATTATCAAATGTGGTCCTCTGATCAACTCCTCTCATTTTTTATTGTGTTGGTCTCCCCCGGGGGTTCCTTAATAAAGTGGCAAGAAACATTACCCTTTTTTCTAACTGGCTACACATTCCAGCATATCTTTCAGGTGGTCAATGTCTTCAGCTCTCCTGGAATCTCAAAAATTCTCTCATGGCTTCTGGGTCAACCTTGCTTTCGCTTGTGCCTACCGTGAGTGTGAAATGGTGCAATACTAAAACCTCGATAGCTACAGTCATGGAGGATTTTAACAGTGGTTCACAGGGCATGCCATAGACACAAGGCATATGCTCAATGAGGGATGCATTTGGGCCTTGGTCCTTGCTAGAAGTTGTTTCTGTAACAGTAGGAATAATGTAGGTCTGTCTGCACTCCACACAGCTCAGGTCATCCGCAAAGTAGAAAGAAAGCATTCTCTAGTAATACTTAGCCGGCAGCAGGCATTTTGAAGGGGGTATTGGAGAAAAGTAAATGCTCTGTAGCAATAAATAAGTACAGTTCCTATTTTTTAAATTGAAAACTCACGTATACAATTTGCCAACAGCACTAAATGTCTCTATCAAGCCCGAATCCAGTCAGAAAAACAGAGCTTGCATCAGTTTCAACAGAGGGAATTTTGTGGTGTGCTGGTAAGGAAGGCATTTCTGGGGTTAAGAAACAAACACAAACACAAAAGCAGGTGTCAGGAAGGCAAGCAATTGTAACAGCAGGAGGCCTCTGGGGCTGGAAGGTCCCAGGGAGGCAGTGATGGATTCCAGAGCTCATAGTTCAATGGCAGCTGGTGTCACAGAGGAAGGACCTGTCCCAAGGATCTGGGACCATTGAGAAGAAGGCAGAAATGTCACACCTGAGGCAGAAAGAATGCAAAGAAATACCTTGAATTCTCTTCTCTCACTGTTCATTATCCAGAGTATTTAGCACCCAGTAAGCCCAGGACTTTGTGGTAGTTCCATGGCAGACGTCTTTGGGCTAAAAACTACACAGGAAACATTCAAGGGGTTTAGAAACATGTGAATATGAAAGAAGAAAGTAAATCTCAACCAAATCAGAGCAAAAACCAGTCTTATCCACAACCATCTATGAGGTTTTCTTTTTAACTATTTTTAATGACAAATAAATGGAACTTGATAACAGACCTCCAGTACAGATTCATTTATGGTTTCTCGCATTTAATTATACTTTATGGTTTACCGCACATAGTTCTCATTTCATAGCATATGTTCAGTCATTTCAGTTAATGTTTTTTATTATCTTCATAAAGTCTGGCATTGGAGGATTCTTCCAGGTATTGTCATAGGTAGGGTGGCCCCTTCTTGACCATTATAGGAATAATTTAGATGTCCAACTTAGACAAATAGGATGTGGCCTTTATGACATTTGCCTTCGCCTGGAAAAGCTACAAGTTACACAACTATGGACACATTTCTCACTCTTTATCTTTCAGCACAGTTCACTTCTGGCATTTCAATTCATTAGACAAGACAAACGCAGAATTTTTTGTTGTCTCTTAAAAATACCTTACCTAACCCTCCATCAAAATCTGAGGCACCAGAATGACTCTACTCCCCTGGAGAGTAACTTAGGTCTGCCTCTAGTCCACCCCCACCCTCACCTTCTTTTTCTCACTCTCTCCTCCCCTTCCTTGGACATATTTCGCTCTTCATAACAAAGTCCCTATCCCAGAGTCTGATTTTCTTGTATCTGAACACTCACTGTTTTCCTTCAGAAACTTTTTTTCCTTTTCACTAATTAATTAGAAGGGAA
This sequence comes from Phyllostomus discolor, assembly GCF_004126475.2. Taxonomy (NCBI): domain Eukaryota; kingdom Metazoa; phylum Chordata; class Mammalia; order Chiroptera; family Phyllostomidae; genus Phyllostomus; species Phyllostomus discolor. The sequence continues at coordinate 36,418,357 of NC_040911.2, read as the reverse complement.
TATCATTCCTTAGCAACAAAGCCCATCCTACTGTTTCATTTTAGCTCCTTTCTGTTCTCACAACCTCCTGCTCTCTCTCTCACTCCCACCCCCAGCCCTCAAGCCCAGTCCCTGACCTCCACCCAGGGAGCCTCTCTGTGACTTGCTCCGCCCCTTACTGCCTTTCTCTGCCCAAGAGCCCTCTCCCTCCTCCCATGCTCCACATGGCCTCCTGCCTCCAGTCCAATCTCTACCCTACACAAGTTCTTGAAACTTACTCTCTCCACAGAGTAGAGGGAAAATATCTCAGCCTCTGAGGTGTCCCAGAGGAAAATCTCCCTTTAAGTTCTCGGAGAAATATTGGCAAATCAACATGTCCATCACATTCAGTATTTGGAATAAACAACCTTCGTGACATTGTTTCAACCCTCACTTTGTTTCATAGCCTGGAAGCTGTGCATGTTCTCTCTTCTCTCTTCCTCTTTCCTGGCCCCATTGCAAGCATTTTCCTGAAGTACAAATCACAGCAGCAAATCCAGGTTAAAGTAAGCTCTGTGGCAATCCAGAGCCTTACACCAGACCCCAGATTCCTCTGAGTCCCAATCCCAGTAGCTTAGGCAGGGGGATGCCCATCATTTCAGGGTCGGGGACCCTCTGTGGAAATTCTCAGCCTCTCGTCTTAATGAGTTTAACTCCAGAGATGGGCAGCTAGAGCATTCCCGCTGAGCATAATTACCACGATGGGGCACCTGGGGAGAGATTGTCACAAAGATAACTGGGTCTCAGGCTATTTAGCGCTTTACAGATGAGAGTAAGGTGGTGACTTGGAAAAATGAGGTCTGGTTCAAATAGGAAGACGGCTATGGTTCATTTTCCTCCCTCCTGTAGAAACATAAACTATTGTGTTTCTAACTGATGTGCATGAGCCCAGGGCACACAATGGACTTTAGTGAGAAATCATAAGATCCCAAGGCCAGATGGGAATGGAGGGGTCATCCTGTCCACCCCTAACCCGCAGGCAGGATGGCTTACAAAGTGTCTTGGAAGGCGGGCTTACTCCCCTCTTCATCACAACCTCGGGAGGACTGAATGTGCAGATAACCCAGGGCTACCTGGGCATGGACACTCACTACAAAGGACTATTTGTATGTGTTTATTTTGGCTCTCCTACCCAGCGTCAGGGGCAGGTCCCTAACACAGGCAGCTTAGAGCAGCACACTGAAATGTCAAAAATTCACCTGGCAGCATGAATGTACTGAAGAACACACAAGGAAAGGATATTGAATCATCTTGTGCAAATTCTCACTTCACTGAGGAGCTGAAAGAAGGACTCAATCTCTGAACCAATGTCAGACTCTGACTGTGAGTGGCAGGATGGATAGGGCTTCTGCTTTCTCCTATTTTGGGGAGCACCTAAAACTGGAAGTGGTGGGTCGGGGTTGAGAGGTAATCCTGAGGCCATTTAAAGCTGCTATTCAGATGCTTGCACAAAACAATCTGCTAAGGACAGGTTGGGAGATGTAGGAGGTTTGGAATTTGCAATTCCCTTTCTGGCCTTAGTGTCTCTCCTGCCTGTATTAATGTAACAATGCTGAACAGTTGTGTTTAGGACCTAATATAAGTGAGCCAAGGTGGGTGGGTCCCAGGAACTGGCCATGAGAATTAATCGTCCACAGCTCTGGTCAACTAGATGACACCCACCAAGAAGCCTGGACACATGTTCAAGATGTCAAGGTACAAGAAAAGACTGTGGGTAGGTAGGAGCCCCTACTACCTGCAAAGAACATACGCAGAGCTTTCTCTCTGTAATGTCCACACCTAGAGCCATCGGACCTCATGTATTTCTGAAGACTCTAGAGGAGACTGGGGAGTCTTCCCTCTTGGCTAGAGGTAGGCAAAACACCCCATGACAGGTTTTTATACAGCCCACAAACTAAGAGTGGGTTTACATTTTAAAGGGTTAAAAAATAGAGAATATTCAATATAGACCATAACTAGCCCATGCATTTTAAATTATTTGCTATCTGGCTCTTTATATAGAAAGTTTGCCAACTCCTGCACTAGGACATAGGTTCACAAAAGCCACTTAGGGAACTTATTCGATATTCAGACTATCCCCTCCAGACAGCTGACTTAGCAGACCTTGGGCTGGACCCCCGATATTTGCATTCTAACAACCACCAAATGTACTTTGAGTGTAGGTGAGCATAAGATGACTTTACAAATCTTCTCTTTCAATTAATCAATAAATGTAAATTTTAAAATCTGTGTAGCCAGGTCTTTGCTGAGTGTGGTGGTAGATACAGCTGGTAAATGATAACTCACATCACTGCACTGGAGAATTTGCAAACTACTTAAGGGAAGGAAAGCTTCTCCAGTGAAACTACTAGAGACAAGTCAGGAACAAGTGATATGGGGCCATTCCATATGAGCTGAGATTTTGGGTACAGGGCAACCATGCATGGTCATGGTTACTCTGGTTGCAATCAGTGTGGAATGGAGTGTTTGAGAAAGAAATAACAATGTTCAGGGTGTGGTGAAGGTATATTTGCAAAGGTACAGAGTGGGAAGGGGATTTTGGAATGGAAGCTATGGAAATGTGGGAGGAAGAAGAATGGCCTGACCACAGTCTAAAGAGCAGAACCAATGGGGTTCTTCTTCACAGCAAGAACGACTCAGAAGAGTTGCTTGTCCTCCTTCCTCCTGTTCTTTAAGCCTCATTAGATCCTAAACCATGGCAATCAGGATCTAGAGATTTCTACCTAAAACTACTTCTGCCATTTCTCACACCCTCCCAACCTGCATCCACAGATACCCTCTGAACTCCAATCTCATGCATTACTGATGTATGTACCTCTGTTTCTTTGCAAACACTATTCTTGTAGACTAGATTTTTCTTTCCATATCACCTTTCTGTTCATCAAGAAAATTCCATTTCCTTTATCTAGATCCAATTCAAGAATTATATTTTCCTTGAAGGAAAACTTTTTCCAATCTCTTCCCTTCCTAAACAGAACTAAGAAATTTTTTATTTTGTACCAATCTGGTATCTTGAATAAAGAAAAAGAATAGGGCTTACACTGTATTATAGTTATTTATCTTCATTTCTATCTGTCTTCTGTACAAGACTATGACCTTCTTGAGGTCATATTAATCCACTTTCACGTTAATCCATAATTAATCCACGTTAATCTACTTCATTTCTTTAGCACTTACAATAGTGCACATAGTAGTGAGTAGTAAATGTTTCTTCAGTGGATGATTGGATGTTCATAAGCAGGGCATCTTCAATTTGTGGAGCCCTTAAATATCAGAAAAGTGTGGACTTGATGAGACCCATCAAGATTTTTTTAAATTTTTATTATTTTTAGAGAGGGAAGGGAGGGAGAAAGAGAGAGAGAGAAACATCAATGTGCGGTTGCTGGGGGCTGTGGCCTGCAACCCAGTCATGTGCCCTGACTGGGAATCGAACCTGCGACACTTTGGTTTGCAGCCCACACTCAATCCACTGAGCTACGCCAGCCACGGCGAGACCCATCAAGATTCTTAAACAGGGGAGACGTGATTCTATTTTAGGTAACATAAAGAAAATAACAGTGGAAAGTAGGAGTCCAAAGATTACTTGTGTTCTCCCTGGAGGGGTATAATGTCTTGCTCCTTTAATAGTAATCCCTTGCATCTCAGCAACTGTAAATTCAATACATATCTGCAGAAGACCATGCATGAGACATGAGCTGGACACTGTCATACATAGTGTGTCCTAGCTGGGGCATCTGCTATTTGACAGCCTGAGTTCTTATATGGCATGTCAGAAAACCTGGTGCCCTAGAAGGCCAGGATAAATATAAAATAATAACTGTAATATTACCTGCAGTTTTAATCTCAGGAATTTTGTTTAATTACAGCTTTAAACTGCTCACAATTGGAAGTGGCTCTGTAACAATTCAGATAAATGATTTACTTTAAAGACAATACGATATGCATAGAAACTTGAGGAATTCCACAAAATACCCAAAAAGTACATAAGCAAAGGAAAATAGGTCCTATGAAGTTTCATAACAATTAGACAACAAGAGGGAAGAGATGGTAGAACAGTAAAGTCATGCCAAGGTGAGTGAAAATGATGACTGGGTTTTTGAAACAATAAAGAGGAAGTCCAGAGTAGGTAGAAATAAGAAGCATTCCCAATTGGTGGTTTTAGAATTTTGAGTTTTATTTTTTCAGAGGATGTGGGTATTATTTGGTAGTAATGTGTCAGAGCCAACAATCTGATTTCCAAAGATTTCTAGCCAAGGCTTGTATTTCCCTGATTCCTCACACCTTTTTGGGGCCAAAAGACAAATGCAAGCTAATGGGAGGTGAGCAGAAGTGGTGTCCCTTCCAGGTTAAGAAGGGTAACCCCCAGTGGGCCTTTCCAACACTCTCTTCTGCTGCAAGAGGCCCTGGATTAAAGTGGGGAGCATGTGAAGGTGAGAGAAGCCTGGATCCCTGTGACATGGCTTGGAAGAGGGCCACCCAGGAAAATTGCCAGAAGAGGAATATCCTTATTGGTCTTTGTGTGAGGGAGAAATAAACTTTTATTGTGTTGATCATTTGAGATTTGAGGTTGCTCATTACAACAGTTAGCCTACCTTTATTAATTCAGAGTAGGAGGATGGATTTCCAGGAAATTTTCTGGGAGCTGCTCAGTTACAGACTAAATGACTATTTGGGGCAGGGCAAAAGTAGGGCGGAAAGAGTTCTGGGTGGTCTTAGGGCAGATATAAGAAGAATATAAGAAGAATCTAGGCCAGCAGTTCTTTTTTCCCCATTGATTTTTGCTGGGGGCAGGCAGCCTTCAACTCATTGATTTTAACTGTTGATTAAGTCATGTTCTCCAGACTGTCAGCAGTCACTTCATTTCCTTTCTTCTCATGTTTTCATCTGCTTGAAGCTCCACAGCAATCAGGATCTTGAGTTCGCAACCGAACATTTCAGAAGGACTTTAAAATGGCTCCTTTCCCTGCATCCTGTACGGCACTGTTCAGCCTAATCTCTTCCTCCCTCCTCCAAGGCAGTTGTTCTCAGGGCTGTTGCCTGTTAGACAGAGAAAAATGCTAAAGCTAGAGGCAGCTGATCTTCACAGAGGTTACAGCAAGGCAGAGAGTTCCATCTGGAGGAGGCTGGAGACCTACCGGGAGTTACCTCAAGACTAAAATACTCCTTTCTTTTCCACAGAATGAGCTGCAAAGATACCCAAGACCCATAGCAAGCTTTACAGCAAACAGGAACTAAAGAGCATACGGCAGGTGGTCGCTCAGGTGCCAAGCAAACCTCATTCCAGTTGAAGAGGGGGCTCAAAAATAGAATCTAATATGGCCCAGTGCACTTGGAGTGGGAAAGGATTCTAAACCTCGGGGCAGATCTGTAAGGTAGAGAAGAGGTGGAAATATTCATTCTCTTTCCCTCTGCCCCCCGCCCCTCGCATCTGTGGTTGCTTACACAAACAAACAAAACAAGATGGCTGCTGATGGATGGCTGGCTCCTGAGCACCGGCTGACACACCTATGTGCCAGGTTTGCCCAGCTGTACAGATGCCACAGCTGATCCGTCTGTCGAGCGAGCCACACACTGCTGCTGATCAATCTGCACATGCCAACTACTTGATTTAGAGAGGGCTGGGGACAGTGTGCAGAGCAGGGAGGAAATCGCTCTTGGGTTCTCTGTGCCCTGCTCTTCCTCGTGTCCTGCAGGAGAGAGTGAGGAAGTGGTGAGTGCCGACCCCTTTCTGTGCAGCTCCGTCTTGCTTGTAATGCCCAAGGACAAAGTTTGGTGCCACTCCCACCCTGCCTCAGAGGAGGGTTTGGAGAAGCAAAACAGATTGAAAGCTTTGGATAGATGGGTGATCAGGCTCCCCTTCACAGCAGATGCAAATTCTGTCACCCGGCTGGGGGAAAGCAGACAATTATATACCCGTGTTAAAAATTTAACATAGCCAGAGACTCATTTTGTGCCCTCTTTTCCTTTGTTCCCAGGATAATAGGTGCACTAGAATATTAATTCCCTGCACAGAGGGCTAGAGGGCTAGAATCTGCTATGCTCTCTCCTCAGTTAGCCCCAGAAACACTGAGGGTGGAGTGGGTGAGTGAGTGGCCAGCATAGCACTGATGCGCGTGTGTGTTACACAAGTGCTGCTTAGTCAACATAGTCAACATCCAGAAGGCTGCTTAGCCTTCTGGATTTTTCATTACTAGTTCGAGTAGCCATCTGAGAGGTTCCCAGACAAAGCTGGCTGGACTTAACAAATAAAAGCTCCAGGGTCCACATGGCAGTATGTGGAATGATGAGGAGAGGCCCCAGAGGTTGTGGGTTATGCTTCCAGCCAGCAGAGCAGCAGCCCCATTGTGCATTTCCAGGACTCTGGTCTCCTCCCTTCCTAGCCAAATCCTGGACAGTAATTACAGAGGTTTTCCCATCCTTCTCAAACCCAGCGCTCCTCTCCTCTCCCCAGGGGCTGATTCATGCATCTTACCCAGAGCCTGGAGCCTGGCCTGATCTTCCTTCATAATCTCCTGTATGATCACCTTAGCCAGAGGGGCTTCTCCTTTCCCTCTAAGGAGCTCATTGTCTGGATATTTCACATAATTATGCTGCACAATGTATGGTTTGTGAACCCCTCTAGATTATTAGTGCAGTGGGTGCTGGCATCTCATCTTATATATTTTGGCATCCCTACACAGTGCCAATAATAGCACTATTGAACTATTAAGCTTGAAACAAGTTTTGGTTAAAATAAATGAGTTCTTAGGAAGCAGTAACTTGAACATTTGCCCCTGCAAACTATATGCCTCAGAAAAAATATTAACAACAAAGACCCTTACATATGTCCCACACTCTCCCCTCTCAGAGCTTCCTCCATCACTGGGAAGTCCTGTTGATTGATAAATCCCACAGTACTTTGCTGGCCGTTGCCCTGCCTGCCGTGAAACCATTGGAAATTTCATTCATTTGCCATCATTTGTCATAGGTTCCAAAGCTAGAATCACTCATCAGTAAGTTTTGGTTTTTGGGCTCATGCAGTATTTTCATGTCCTTTTCCATCCGACTCTTTAAACTAATCCTTCTTGACTTCAGATCTTTGCACAAACCTCCCATGTCACCACTGGGGAGCTTTGGGCTCCGAGCAAAAGCAGGAGGCAAAAAGCCCCAAATCTGCACATTTTATTTCACTGGTACATGTATTTAATCCATCTGCAAACTGTTCGTTGGATAGCATTGTAGGCTTCTCTCTCTGGGAACACTAAGGTATGTGTATTCAACAGTGGAAAATAAACATAAGATTTTATTACAAAGTGCCACTGCCGCTCCTGGCATGAGTAATTTGTGCACCTGCATTTTTAAAATGTTTCAAAGTTTTTCCCCTTGGTGGATTCCGTGGTAACACACATTAGCTTCTCGGCTGTCACAGCCTGGTTCTTGTAGGCTCCCGTCACTTCTGCCCATGCTATCCAGAAGTCACTGTTTTTGAAGCAGAGAGCAAGCTAACATGGTGATCGCCATGTAAGCCTTTGAGGGTGGATGTTTCTGTTTTGTCCTGATAAATGCCTTCCTCCCCTAAATTAGCAAAGTGGTGGAGTGTTAATCCCAAGTACCAAGGGGTAGGGGACAAGTCCTCAAAGGAGGAATGAAGGTCTGGGTTTGTTCTAATGCACTGTGCATGTGGTTTCTGGAGACGCACACAGAGCAGTGCCCCTCTGCCATGTTCTTTGCCCTGCAGCCTGCGTTTTAAGCACAGAAGCCAAGACACTCACAGCTCACCGCTGTGGTTACTCAGCTAAAAGAAAATCCATTATGAAATAGATGGAACCAAGACACTGTCAGTGAGACACCTGAAAAACAGGACAGAGGCATTGGCAGGGGAGGGCACTGTTATTCAGAATGGAGAGGACAACCTCCTGGATTTCTTTTCTCTTTCTTCCCCTTCTTTTGATTCTGATTTTTGCAGGTGTCTGAAGTCTGGCTGTGTGCACAGTGCTAACTAACAATTCCCTCTGTGATATCTGTAATCTCCTGGAAATGTTCGTTGATTCCTTCCAGTGTCCCCTGCATTCTGAAACTCTGGCAATTCCAAGTCATCTTAGACACGATAATACTTTCTGAAAGTCATATGGCAGCACATAGTACGCTTTTCCTTCGAATAGCATGTCTCAGAGGATGATAATGACCCAGGCTACAGCAACTTGATTGTTAGAGTCTCTCTCTCTCGATAAGCAACATCAGACAGATACGTTGATTTAGAGAGTATTTATTTATCTGTCCAATGCTGCAAGTGGAGACAAAAGGAGCTCCACTGATGGAATTGCTGGGTGTGAAATTTTTATTGTTCAGTGGGATCCAGAGCAATGGAATGCTTGTTTCATTCAAATAATACTGAGTTTTCAAACACCACACACCATCTTCCTCAGCTGCTGCCTGACCCAGCCACAAAATTGAGTGTATGTGGCATTTTGAATGGTTTAGATGCAACTTGCTCTGGTTATAGTTCAAGAGGTAGTAGTGCAGTCGTAGATGTTGTTTTCACTGCCAAGGATCAAGTCCCTTATTTTTCTGTGGATGAGGCTTTCTGTTCGCCAACTGTCCATCTCTCAGCTTAACTGGGAAAACAATTTTAATATAATTCCCTTATCAAAGAATAAGAAGAATCACATTTTGATATCCTCTATGACTTTGCATACCAATGATTTTATAAAGTTACAAGTTTACATTCAGGAAGAGATTTCTCAAAGAATCTCTTAGAACTGGCCCTTGTGGTGAGTCCTGCCGAAAACAAATACATGAACTTTGTACCAAAGCAAAGACTCTTTGAATTGTAACTCAAACCACATATTTTTACATAGACACGTGTGCATACACACATCCCAGTTTATTTGGAAACAAATCAAAGACTTAGTCTGACATAGTTATCTGAGTTGTTTTTGCCTAGGTTGCTCATGAAATGTTTTGTGCCCAGACAAGCCAATAGCTGAGGAAATGATTGTCACCTTCAGCTGTGTTGTACATTGAGTAGCACTTGATAAATATTCCTTGTTTTGGGGTTCAATATCACTCAGGCTCTGTCCGAAGTTTTAGGCAGAGAGGCTATTTGAATTAATTACCTCATTGATTCAGCATGAGGATACTGTATTAGGATAAGTGACTCTGTTCAAATGAACACGACAATTTCAGCACCTTAATGTAATAAAGGTATCTTCTTCCTCCCATCCTCACAGTTTCATATGAGTTGGAGGATGGCATGAGGTTCTACACCGTGAGGTATCCAGGGATCCAGGTTCCTTCCACTTTTATCAACATTTTCACCATGTGGCCTCCCATGTAACCACAGAAAACAAAAGATAAAAGAGAATGTGGAGCATATGGACTCACTCTTAACTGCCTTGGTCCCTACACTCCTCAACACAAAAGGGTCAGGGCATATAAACTCACCAGTGCCAGGGAAAGAAGCAAGTCTCTGCCACTGATAATTTTGCCCTATCTGAATATTTCATGTGAAAATATACAGCTCAGGCTGGCATAGTTCAGTGGGTTGAGCGCGGGCTGGGAACCAAAGTGTCCCAGGTTCGATTCCCAGCCAGGGTACATTCCTGGGTTGCGGGCCATGACCCCCAGCAACTGCACATTGATGTTTCTCTCTCTCTCTCTCTCTGTTTCCCTCCCTTCCCTCTCTAAAAATAAATAAATAAAATATTTTTTAAAAAGATTAAAAAAAAGAAAATATACAGCTCAAATCATAGATAATTATTTCAGTTCTCTCCTTCCATCATGTCTTGCTGCTAGTGAAAGGAATGCTAGCAGAAGGCCCACATCCCTGAAATAGCTCCTCATGGGTACAAATCCCATGCCTTACACAAGATCAATAGCCTCAAGGTGACTTGTTATGAATGGAGCTGATTATAATCATGTTATGACCACATGTTAGTCAATCACTCTCCACTATCTTAGTCTGGTTTAGTTATTTCTTACAGTAGCAAAACTTGTTTCATTTGCATTTTCAAAAAAGCACTATAAAATCAAGCCACAAATATTACTTTATTATATAGTTTTTAAAAATATATTTTATTGATTATGCTATTACCGTTGTCCCATTACCCCCCTTCATTCCCCTCCACTCTGCAAACCCTCTCCAAACCCTCTCCCTCCCACATTCCCCCCTTTAGTTCATGTTCATGTGTCATAAGTTCTTCAGTTTCTACATTTCCCATACTATTCTTGCCCTCCCCCTGTCTATTTTCTACCTATCATCTATGCTACTTATTCTCTGTACCTTTTCCCCTTCTTTCCTCCTCCCACTCCCCTGTTGACAAACCACCATGTGATCTCCATTTCTGTGGTTCTGTTCCTGTTCTAGTTGTTTGCTTAGTTTGCTTTTGTTTCAGGTGTGGTTGTTATTAATTGTGATTTTGCTGTCATTTTACTATACATGTTTTTTATCTTCTTTTTCTTAGATAAGTCCCTTTAACATTTCATATAATAAGAGCTTGGTGATGATGAACTCCTTTAACTTGACCTTATCTGAGAAGCACTTTATCTGCCCTTCCATTCTAAATGAAAGCTTTGCTGCATAGAGTAATCTTGGATGTAGGTCCTTGCCTTTCATGACTTGGAATATTTCTTTCCAGCCCCTTCTTGCCTGTAAGGTCTCTTTTGAGAAATCAGCTGACAGTCTGATGGGAACTCCTTTGTAGGTAATTGTCTCCTTATCTCTTGCTTCTTCTAGGATTTTCTCCTTCATTTTACTCTTGGCTAATGTAATTATGATGTGCCTTGATGTGTTCCTCCTTGGGTCCAACTTCTTTGGGACTCTCTGAGCTTCCTGGACTTCCTGAAAGTCTATTTCCTTTGCCAGATTGGAGAAGTTCTCCTTTATTATTTGTTCAAATAAGTTTTCAATTTGTTGCTCTTCCTCTTCTCCTTCTGGTACCCCTATAATTCAGATGTTGGAACATTTAAAGATGTCCTGGAGGTTCCTAAGCCTCTCCTCATTTTTTAAAATTCTTATTTCTTCATTATTTTCTGATTGTATGCTTTTTTCTTCTTTCTGGTCCACTCCATTGATGTGAGACCCAGCTTTCTTTCCATCACTATTGGTTCCCTGTGCATTTTTCTTCATTTCACTTATTGTAGCCTTTATTTTTTCATCTAATTTGCAACCAAAATCAACCAATTCTGTGAGCATCCTGATCACCAGTGTTTTGAACTGTGCATCTGATGGGTTGGCTATCTCTTAGTCATTTAAAAGGATTGGTTCTGGGGATTTCATTTCTTCTTCTGTTTGAGCCTTTTTTGGGGGGAGTCTGGTCTTACCTGTTACGTATGAGGGGTGGAGTCTTAGGTGTTCACCAGGGTGGGGCAACCCAGTGGCTGGGTTGTGAGGGTATATGTGGGGCAGATCTGAGAGGGAACAATGGTGCCTGCTCCACTCTCCATGGACTTCAGTCCCTTCCACCGCTTCCCCCAAGCAAACTGGACCTTTTTGGTGTTGATTCCCATGTGGGTGGGCCAGTGCACCCACTGGGTCTTTCCAACGACCTCTCCTGTGAGGCTGGGAGTCTCTCCCTGTGCCTCAACCCCCACAGGTATTTTCAATCAGTGCCCCAAGGCTCTATTTCCTGGCGTTGGGATCCTGGGTTGTGCGAAGTGCCTTGCCTCACAATTACCACCTTGCTAGGTCTGCCAGTTGCTACCCCTCAGCCTCAGTCTGCCAGCTGCCACTTGCATGCCCAGGGTCCGCCCCCTTCGGTCTTACATGCCTGGTCCCAACGTTCTTTGTGCCATGCCATGCGACTCTTCTCCTCCTGGCTGCCCAACTCTGCCCCTCCTACCGATCTGGATGAATGTGTCTATTTTAATACCTTGGTTGTCCAACTTCCATACAGTTCAATTTTCTATCAGTTCTGGTTGTTATTCTGTTTCTAAATTATTGTTGTTCCTATCTTGGTTGTGCGAGGAAGCACAGTGTGTCTATCTATGCCTCCATCTTGGCAAGAAGTTATTATATAGTTTTCAAGGTATTGTATTTTGAAGCATTAAAGTAACACATAATACCCAAATCTTCCCCACTGCCCATTATTTCAGTATTTAAACTTGCTTTTCATATAACTACTTCTAACACAATACTTCTGACATGTTGCGTCTACCTTCCCAAAATATTGATATCAATTTTGCAGTCATTCTAAAATATGTTTTATATTTGTGACTTGTTCTATCTTTAGAATTGGGATTATAAACAAGAGAGTAATAAAATGACTTCCAGAGTTTTGTTGAATGGGATTTGGACTACTTGGAATAGAAGCTAAATGGTTCCTGACTCCAGTTTCATATGTTTATATGCATCTGCTCTCTTGTGCCTGAAATGAATTTGCTGTAGTCTTTGTCTTAGTCTATTCTAAACACACTGTACAAACAAGGGCCTACTTCTCAGGAGATGAAGCAAGCCAAGGATGTCATGTTCTGTCTTTATGAAGAAATGCAGATTCATCATTAAAAGGCAATTCTTCATTTCCAAAAGATGAATATAAATGATACTTTAAAAGATTATAGCTAATGAAATTTAGCCCCTTCTCCCTCCAAAAAGAAGAATTTAGGAATATTCTCTGAAACTTCAGAGTATTTCATTTGGTTTCTGAATGCATATGTTGTCTTTCACTTCATGATCTCGCCTAATGGTAGTTTGTTGTCCAGAGGCCAGCGAACAAATGTCTATAGCATCTTTGAGCTCAGGACTTGGTTTGCCTGCCTGATTTGCCTGATTTATTTCCATGCCTCCTGATTGGTTAAGCATAACCTGTGTGGTTTCTGGCTGCTCCAACTGAGGAAAACCGTACTTGGCATGGTGCCATTCCTTTATAACATTTGCCTCAGCCGAATCATTAGTCTGGCAGGTTCTCTCTCAACTTTACAGCCTTGTTCTTCATCTTCTTTGAAGCAATTTGTGTAAGAAGGGAGGAGAGAGATGTCTCTTCCTTTCTAACACGTCTACCAGTTTAAGCTGACTTTTCAGTCCAGACGCTGCTTAGGGGTCACCAGGTTTTGAGGGGTTTTAAAGACTTTTTCCCAACTCACCAAATAGTTCATGTAGACCACAGTTTCTTGCAGGCTCCTCAGTAAGTTCCTATAAATGTCCAAGTATGAAGAAATCTCACTTTACTCCCTTATTGCTATTCCCATGGTTTGGATGAAATACAGTGAAAGAGGATTGCTGGTGTGAATTGGCCAACGAGAATTAGAAGAATGGAAACCTGTAACTCTATCCAATATAGCTGTCCTCAAATAACCAAAGCCATACAGCAGTGGTGGCCTTATTCTAAAGGAGGTTCTGCAGGGGAAACTTCCAGACCTTTGGGAAGATGCAATAAACCCAGTGGCTGGAGATATCCACTTTCCTTCCCATGGGTGCTGAGTGAGCCAGCCATCGAACACCTCTCTGTGTTGTGTTATTTTGCTCTGCAACAAACTCAAGGGTGACACCTTGGGAAACTCAAATTCAAAGTGTCTCCTGTATTCTTCATCCTCAAAACTAGGAGTGGAGAAATCAGACCCACGGTTTCATGAGGGTGACGGTAAGGTGGAATTCACTGACAGTGGTGGTTTCTTCATGCCTATAACTTCTTAAGGCTGAGGAACATAAGCAAAAAAAAAAAAAAGCCCATGGGAAGACAAGGGGGAATGACCTGCACAGGAGAGGGGCCCCAATGTGAGACTAAGCTTACCTTCAAGGTTAACTTAGATAAAGGAAAGAACTAAATGACATTCACCACCCAAAGTGATTCTATTTCATCATTTTGTACACATACCTCATGATGGGCTATATGTTATATATAATTTACTAAAGCATGATTTTAAAAATAGATTTGAGGAGCATGGAGACCCCAGAAGCGTATGTTATTGTTCTGGGCTTGAGTTCTTCTTTCCCTCCCAAGGGGACTTCTGAGGGTCTATTTGAGGGCACAAATATGGAAAATTCAGCTCCAACTCCTCCACCTCACTCCCTGACCAGCCCTGAAGAACTATACTAAGATTTTAGGGTTTGAAAAAACAGATGCAAGAGACAAAATAAGTATAAAAAGAATTCGGGGAATGGGTCCTAAGAATCACCACAATTTCTATCACTCTCAGAAATAGCATCTCTTTTCAGGGGTACTCTACATCTGTGTGGAGCAAACCACCAATTATTTTTCCAAGCAACATAATTACAGCCTTCTCGTGAACATGCCAAACACTCAAATGAAATACAGCTTCAGAAATTTTCACTTAAGTTAATTGGTTCCAATTACTCAGACCTGCTTTGCACACCCCCCAGACCTATGAAAGCCAAATTCACTTTTCTCATCCTGTTCACTTTTTCCAGAGAAAGAAAAGAGAAAAGAAAGAAAAAGGAAGGGAGGGAGGGTGAGAGAGAGAGAGAGAGAGAGAGAGAGAGAGGGAGAGAGAGAGGGAGAGAGACAGGGAGAGAAAGGAAGAAACCCACACCTGAATTATACATATTTTATTAGAACACAGTCTAACCAGGACAGGAGGCATAATGGAAGGGGGTAAGGAGAAAGGGCATTGCCCAGCACACAGCTGCTTCCTTTTGTCTTATGGACACTGAAAGGCCAGAAATATCACAGGGTTTCCTCTGGAACCCCACTAAATGTGATCGCTTGGGTTTGGTTTCTGTTGGCATGGAGTATTTATCAGATGTTTACTTCCAATTAATTCTGTTTAAAATGTAAACTTCAAGTTGGTAATGCAGCAGCATCAGCAGTCTGTCTGAGAAGGTTGGGCAGGTCTGGGGGAAAAATAAGCCTCTCGCTGAGTAATTGTGTGAACTGTTAGCTAAGGTAACATTTGGAAGCAGCCCTGTTTATAGACAGATTCTTCCTCCAGATGAACAACACTGTAAATGACAAGATAAAAGATACAAGAAGGGCCGCCCTGGGAGCAATGCACACAGGCCCAAGCGACTTGCGTGCATTTGGGCCCATAACTCCTCGAGTGTCCTCTTGCAGAACTGACCATGTCTCATTTAGGACCTGTGTGTGCCTCAGTGGAAAGCCCGTTTTGTCACTTGGTGGAGGCTCACAGATGTTGGCTTCTTATTCCAAGGTCTGGTATGGTAGGAAGAGCTACTGGGAAAATCAGTTTAATTTACCCATTTTAACCAAATCTAATTAACCAAATTTAATTAACCCATTTGCTGAGGTTAATGAAACCCTTGTTAACTCGAGTCAGAAGGTAGATCAAAAGGAGGGCTTTATAAGCTCAGACCCCTAATAGGCTTCATACCTCCGGGAGCCGTGAACCTGTCAAAGACGGGGCACGGGGTTGGCGCTTCGAACATTTTCCCAGGAAGGGAGCTGAGGGGGCCATTCTAAAGGGGGAGACAGGATAGGAAGTGCAGCCAGCACTCTAGTCTCTCCTAAAGTTATCCAAGGCCTGAATTTTTAAATTTTTTCCAAATTTTTTATTTAGTCTAAACCACGGAGAATTTCAGGAAGCCAGGACATATTCCACTACAACTGCAGCAGGACACTTAAGCGACAAATGGAAAACGCTCGCCGCTGACCTGCTGCTCCGTGTTATCAGACAGCCTCCTTCCCAATCCAAGGCATTTGCAAGGCAGCCATAAAAACCCAGAGCTACGATTCTCCTGCCTGGAGTTTAACGTCAGTGCAGCGAACTGACAAGCTCAGCCTGTGTTTTAGTTGCCAGGTGTCACTGTCATAAAACTCCCCTTCATCTGGCATTGGCTCAGAGCCCCATCAGCTGACTTAGCTCTGAGGGTTTGAATGCCACTGAGGCTGGTATCCTTCCTCCTTTGCAACAGTGTTTCCTCAGGGGTCCCTTTGGTGTTCTGACCCTTGGGGGACAATTGGCATCTTAAGCCTGTCCTCGGCAGAAGGGTGGCTCATTTTTTCCCTGAATGCCAAGCTTATTCCTAGGAGATAAAGAATGGGGAAGATCTTTGCACACATGCAGAGGGATGGGGCTGAAGAGGAGCCTCCTGTACTCAGAGAGGTGTCTGCTGGGACACAAGGAGAAGGAGAGCTCTAGAGCAGCAGAGTATCAGGAAACCATGGCAGTCTTTTTTTCCTAAGATGTTATTTATTTACTTTTAGAGAGAGGGGAAAGGAGTGAGGAAGACGGGGAGAAAAATGTGCGAGAAATATATTGATAGGTTGCCTCTCACATGCCCCCAAGAGGGGAACTGGCCCACAACCCAGGCATGTGCCCTGACTGGGAATCAAACCAACCTTTTGATTCACAGGCCAGCTCTCAATCCACTGAGCCAAGGGCCGCAGTCTTTTCTTCTAGACTCAGAAGGTGGTGAGATCCTCTCAGGACTGATGGGGCCCTGAGAAGGGATCTGGGCACCTCACACATCACTGAATGCAATGGGCTCGCAGTCTAGAGTGGAGAGAGGAGGGGCCTGCAGTAGCCTGAGACTCACTTTCCCCCTCCCTTAAGTGTTTGTTTCTAATCAGATCCTCCGAGTCAGTGACGTTGAGGGAAGAGAGCAGAAGTATAAAGTGAAGCACTTCTGTTCTTGAACGGGATACATTCAGCAAGCCCCCACCTCCTTTCCTCTTTGTCGGAAGAATGTGCCAAATGCAAAGTGAACAATCGTATTCCTGATCCATCAGACAGGGAGGGAAAAAAACAGCTGGGTGCTGTAGGAAGGGTTTCGGCGGGACAGAACAAAGTCAGGGAGAAGGCAGTAGCAAGATTTGGATCAGGTCTACAACAGGAGCAGAGCTTTTTCTGTATTGATTATGTTGCATCTTTTTCAAAATAATTTTCCTGGGACTTTCGAAAAACTCAAAGAAAAGGCATTCATTTATAAGTGGAGATGGCACTTTCTCTCTTTAAGTTAAAAAAAGTATAATAACATTTGATATTACTTAACATGGAAAATATTTGGAGAGATGTTTTCCTAAACATTACCTGGCCTTTCAGAAAGCACCCTTTTCCTAAAATGTCTCAAGTTTTTGCCATCTGTCTCATCCATTATCCACGTAGTGTCTCCAAGATCGCTTCAGTCGTCATTCTTAAGCCAAAGTGGCTTAGGTTGACCAGAACGGAAATGACTCGGTGTTACCGCTCGGATCAATAAGGCGGTACTTCTTGTGCAGTCTCAATGTATTCCCTCTAGAGGGTCAGCAAGGCCAAGAACTCGCTCATGAAACAGTAATATTTAGTACCATTATTGGGAACACAAAAGAGTAAAAGCCATGGATTTTTGCTCTCGGGAAGAGATTAATTCAGTCAGTGAAATAAGACCAAGACACATACACAAAAAGGCTGATAATACTACAATTTCCCACACATTTCCAATTACAGACCAGTCAAGTCAGTATTGATTTCATTATTCAAACCAGCACCAAACTGATCGCTTTCAGGAGGCCGATACCGCAGAGGGCATCAAACACAGAAAAGAAGCCAGGCACGGGAATGACGACCCAGGAAGGGGCCTGAGAGATGGGTCCTCTGGGACCTCAGCCAGTGGTGTTGATCCCAGGACTGAGGCTGGGGAGGGTCACTGACATGCTCAGAGCCACAGAGCTTCTGGGCAACCCAACTGAGCTCAAACCTGAATTTCCTGGTTCCAATTCCAGCGTTCTTGTTTAAGTTAATGATGAAAACTATTTCTCACCCACAGCTTTCCTTTGTGATGTTCCCTTACTTGCTGGAATATGTGGCAGGAGACATGCATTCTGGTCTCAGCTTTGCCACTATGTAGCCACACGTTTGGGAAACTCCTGAAACTTCTCTAGATTCCAGATCCCTTGTCTGCAAAATGAGGCAATTAGACTTTTGTAGCACTCTCCACACTCTCCATCAAAGTACCCCTCATAGAAGAGCAGAGTGGGTGATAATTTGCAGTAGGAGTTTGTAGGTGTGGCTGTAAGTAACCCCCTTGCGGGCGAGAAATGCATTGAGATATTGGAATTTTTCCATCTTAATGATTTATGTGACTTCTGCATTTTATTTAATAATGTATCTGTGTTTGTTTCAACAGAAATGTTTTATCACCAAAGTTGATTTGCTGAGGAGGCTTCTCTGTCCTTGGAGCACAAGGACTGGGTGATCTTCTGAGCCCACTTCGCTCTTCAGGGATTCCATGTTATGTGTCTGCTTCTGACTTCACCGCACACTCCTGTTCCTGGTTCCAAGACTATAAGAAGCTCTCTCACCACAATATTCAGTGGCTCTCAAGAGTGCCTGGATGTTTGATAGAACCACTGAAGGGAGAATTAGCAATAGAAGCAGAGAGGGTAGAAAGGGACACCGATATTTGTTGAATGGAGGAAACAGGAGGGCTGTTCTTCTGGAAAATTGAGAAGTGGCTCTTCAACCTGACCTCTATCCGAAGGAGATCTGTTTTTTGTGTCTACCCAAATTTTGATTCTTTACCTCAAATCTTTTCTGGGAAGAGTAGGGCTATGAATATATATTTGGATTTAAGAGGAGCTGAATTAAACATCTTTGAAAAATGCAATGTTACTTCTTTTTCTGATGTAAATCTTTTGAGTATCACAGAGGGTTTGGCCACTTTCTAAAGCTTTGCTTTACTTCCCAGCTCTCTGATCATGGCTCCCATCACCTTCTGGATCTGTGAGGGTGACCTGGAGCACAAAGGATAAAGCTGGGGGTACAGAGGGGAATGATTCTCACCCAGTCCCTGGGCAGTTATCAGCAGAGAGGGAGGTCAGCCAAATTCCTTGTCTGCTACAACAGCAAAGGCCTTCTCCCCAGTGACTTTGCCAGATGGAAAAGTACTCTGAGCTTCTGACCATTTCCCAGAGGATGAAGTGAGTTGGGTCAGGGGAAACTTTTGCTCTTCTAAGTGACTGAGCCTGCATGAATCAAGCTGCTTGGTAGCATCTCTAAGCACCCTCTGCATAGTAGGCACACAAGAATGACTTATTGGATGTACAAATCAATACTAATTCTCCAGCAAAAGAAAGTGAGTGGCTTATGAAAAAAGTTTTTATTACAACCTAGTATCTTTATTACAACCTAGTATCTTTATTACAACCTAGTATCTAAACCTAGCTCAGATTTAGTTTTCAATCCTGTAGATGTTAAGAGAATAAAAGATTTGGATTAATATAGGTTAGGAAATATATCCAAAGCAATTGGTTTAAACTCTGGCTGCATATCAGAATTGCTTGGCAAGCTTTCTAAAAATACTGATGTCTAGGCCTCACTCCAGAGTAACTGAATTAGAAACTCTGGAATAGGTATAGCCCAGGAATAGGTATTCTTCTTTAATTATCCAGTGATTCTGGGGCACAAGACTATGCATGATTCATCTAGGCAGGCAGGTGAGGTGGTTTTCCCAGGGTGTCACCAGACTGGTGGCAGGGCTGGGAGGAGAATCCAGGTCTCTCCATCCAGTCCAATGCTCTTTCCCACACATCCCATCCACTCTCCATTAGCCTGTGGCCCGTGGGATAACTTGCACTTTTCCACTGGGAAAAGGGACCAGTAGTTGACCCACTAACCCCCTGGAAACAAGTGCTTCAGCACCATGGGAATTTTCCTGGTCCTATTTGTGGAAATGGTCCAACCTTAGATGCTTTTCCAGGAAAGGATATTATGAGCGGGGTCCCTTTGGTAGCTGCCTATGAGCATTATTTGTAAGGCATGGGAAGATTCTAGCCCCAAAATATTCCCATTGCCTTCAGTTACTTATGCTGAAAGGCATCTCTTAGGAATACGTTGGGGGTTTAAGATATATTATTTATTAGAATATAAGTGAAGTTGTGGGTACTTCTATTCTCCCTCTCTCTCTCTCTTCTGGTCTAAATGAAAAAGTGGAGGTTTGACTACTTAGCACAGTGCTTGGCCTTAATAGTTTCATAATATGTACATGCTAACTACTCTCATTATATTTTTATTACATGTAAGAAAATCACACTGGGCCTTAGTACATTCTGTAATTTAATTATCACCCCAAACTTAAGAGGTAGTTTTTATTACCCATCTATTAAAGATACACATTCTGAGGCTCACATTCCAATTCTGATGCTTACAGGTTTCACATCCTGGAAGATCCTCTGAGTTTAGACTCACCCCTCTGCTTTACATGTGAGGGAAATGGGGCCTGGGAAGTGGCATGATTTTCTCTGGTATATATAAGATACCCGACTGTTTATTAAAGACTCAAGCCTTGTAAAAATCAGTACATTTGTTTCTTTCAAAGTTGGAAAAAGAAAGGGTTTGGGTATCTCAGTTGGTGTTCAAATCCTGAGTGGGCAACTTTATGGTTGTAGAGAAGCTATTTAATGGGCAAGTGCCCCACTTACAGAAGAAAAAAAAAAAGAAAAAAAAATAAAAGAAAAAGAAAGAAAAAAAGAAAGAAAGAAAGAAAGAAAGAAAGAAAGAAAGAAAGAAAGGAAAAAAGAAAAGGAAGGAAGGGAGAGAGAGAGGAAGGGAGGAAGGAAGGGAGAGAGGGAAAAGGGAAACAGAGAGGAAGTAGGAATGCTTCCTACTTCCTAGGAAGCATTCCTAGGAAGGAGGAGGAAAAGGAGGAGGAAAGGTTATGTAAAAGGAAGAAAAAAGAGAGGGAGAAATATTCAAAGCACAATGGAGAGACCAAGGAAACAGTATGAGAGCTGGGACTGTTTGTGCCTTCACTGGAGGTCTTAGGACATTTTGGAGTTGTTTTCTAAAGGATAGGTTTTTTTTTTCCCTAATCCAAGATCCCAAGCAAAAGACCAGGACTTACTGCAAGAATGAGGAGAAGGCTTGAAATACTAATGAACAGAGGGAGGCAGGGTATATGTTAGCATTTCAACAGACCCACGGTAATGAAAGAGCTGGGTTTGCTCCAGAGAATTTCAGTGACAAAAATGATGTAGATGTAAAAGGCAAAGTTGGGTGAATGAAGGCTCTGAAGGGCTTCTCTGTAGGACTGAATGAAAGACCTGGCGGGAGTCAAAGGCAAGAAGCAGAGCATTTTTCACCAGAAGAATGTACTTCTTTGAAGTGTTGACCCCAAAAAGTATGTCTTGGACCACAGCTTTTGAATAAAGAAGAAGTTTAAAAAAACTGATGGAAGTGAATCAAAGATGTGATAAATCTGTCTGTGACCCTCTCTGGAAATAAAGCACAGGGGTCTTAGCTAATGCATTCATGTACCTGACTGGAAGAGCCTCAGATACAAGCCCACCTTAGGGGCCTCATACGATTCAGGAGTTCTTGGAAGATGAAAAGCACTTTTAAGTCTGATGATAACTATGAGCACCATTAACTTTATGGGAGAAGAAACAAAAACACATATTCAACATGATTGTTATAATACCTGAGTGCCTTGCTGAAGGCAGTGCTCTCTAAATTTAGATGGACATTGTAATAAAATAAAGAAAAGTGAACAGCAGATAGTGGAGATGGAAAGACACAGGCAGGACCCACCAGATTGCTGTTCACTATCAAACGCCAGACAGAACAGGAAAAGAAAGCATAAGGTGCGGTTGGTGGGAGAGAAGACATGTAAAACATGAGCTGTCAAGTGGGAGGTTTTGAGAAAACTCAAGCCATTGTGAAATTGGGCCGTGTGAGAAGAAAAAAACTGTCACATTGAAGTAGAAGCCATTAACTTCCTAGAGAAGGGACATTATGCACATGTAAAGGCATCAAGCACCAAATCTTTACCAGCGGCTTGGGAAAACACGAAGGAGAACATGGATGAGCAATAATGGAAAAGCAGAATGTTACTCTTGGACTGGCATTCTCTCCGCGTCATTGTGTCTCCTGCCTCTGTGTTTCTGCTGTCTCGGGAGTTATCTCTCTGACTGTTCATCCAAGTTAGCTGACATGGCAATAAACAATACTCAAAAATTAGAAAAAAAAACAAAAAGTAACATTAAGAACAAAAGTGGAAACTTGTTTACATTGAACCATGTTTATTTGTTCTTATTTTTCTCTTTTAGGTAGATTTCTTTTTTTTTTTGAACCCTTGTTTGAGGATTTATTTATTGATTTTAGAGAGAGAGAAAAAGAGAGAAAATCATTAGTGTGAGAGAGAAACATTAAATGGTTGTCCCCCAAATGCACTGCAACTGTGGATCCAACCTGCAACCTAGGTGTGTGCCCTGAGCAAGAATTGAGCCCACAACCTTTTAGTGCATGGGATGACACTCCAACCAACTGAACCACCTGGCCAGGGATTTTTATGGTAGATTTCTAAAATAACAGGTGGATTATTCAAAGATTTAGAAAATGAAAGCTGAATAGATGAGTAAATGGCAGGAGTAGTGGTTCTTGTATTTAAGTACAATCCTAATTTCTTTTTTTTCCATTACTTGATTTAAGAACATAAAAACATTCTTGAGGCTTTCTCATAACTTTAGAGATAACTTTAACACCATTGGGGGCCAACCCTGCAGAGAGGGGCAAGCAGAGGCCGTGTGACGTGGTGGGAAGAATGCAGGAGTGAGGATCAAAGTCTGGCTCTTTTTCTTTGCTTTTCTGGAATATTCTTCTTAAGCTTTTCACCAAATTCTGGGTTTTAATTGTTCCCATTTGTATCAGGACTAGCATATCCCAAACATCTGATTCTAAAAATCTGTTTGTTTAAATTGGCCAAGTGTTCTATAAAAACGTAGTAACACTTTTCCACCTACCTTCTAAGTTCTTCTAGCTGAGATAATCAAACTAACAGAGACAGGTTAACAGGAGAAAATAAAGTTTTAATATATGCCCATGGGGAATTCACATAGGCATGAAAATTCCAAAGATAAGGAGGCAACATTGGATACATAAGACATTTTTTGTCAAAGCAGAAAAGAGGGGAATGAGGTATTAGATTTCAGAAGTGAGAATGGGCAGTTTGCAGGCAGTTGAGGAAGAGGGAAACACATGCTTCGGGAAAAATCCTTGCTGTGCAACTCAGAAACGAGGGGGCCCAGGGCTGTCTGGCAAACAGGCAGCTGCCGGGAGCCCTCCTGTTGCCGTAGTTAATTCAAACGGAGCTAACGTGGGTATCCTAAGATACTTCCTGAAGCAGGTTTCTCTGTCTGAATCTCTTTGCCAAGAAAGTGGGGAGGGTTCTTTCTGAGTCTTGTTTCTTAATAAACAGCTTGATATCACTGTCCCCAAAAAGGCAGCTTCAGGGTGGCAAAACTTTGGTTTCCTTCACTACCATCAGGACCTTGTGGTTTGATATTTTAATTATCACCCTGTCTGTTTCATAAAACTGATTTCCATTTATTGGCTTATGAATCCAAGAGAGAATTGGTTGTCCTGAAGCCTTACTTTTGCTGATTTCCTGGTCAGGGAATGTTTCTTTCTAGGCAGCCCCAGTGTAGTCTTCTTGGAGAGATGTATGCTTCAAGACACTTTCTGTTTCCTGTCCTCTTCCCAGGTAAGTTGGTACGCGTCCGATGGGAAGAGAGCAGAATTCGTGGGGCTGACAACCGAATGTCAGTCTGGTACCCCCCCCCCCCACCACCACTACCAAGCTGTGTGGCTGGGGCTTTTATTGACCTTTCTTGAGCCTCAGTTTCCTTACCTGTGAGACAAGGATAATAATTGTGCTTCATAGACATGTATGCATTCAATGCAATGATACCCAAATATCTGATGCAAAGTAAAAACAATAAACTGTCACTGTAATGTCATTATCATTAATACAACTACCAGGAACTTTTTTTGTAATGAGTAACCTCAAATTAAATTCTGCTCACTACTCTGGTGGTTTATGACTCATATGCTTTTTTCCCTCCACTTTGAGATTTTTATTGCTGGGTAGTTTTTCCATTTAAAATGTAACAAAGCCTACTGTTAAATAATTACAGTTAATTCAGGAGAATTTTTTTCTGTATTTTTTAACATTTTAATTCAGTCCACCTACCTTTCTATTGGAGTCTTGAGGGTTAATTAGGAGCAGCTTTGTACTCGGATAGTTGGTTAATCACCAAGTAAAACGTTGAAAGAAAACTACTCAGATGCTTTTCATCTTAGCATCCAATTCCCAGGAAATCCTGGGGAAAAAAAGCCATTTTACTTATGTAAGGCCACCTACAGCATTAGGTAATTATTAAAGCTGATTGCATGTCAGAGCCTGAATACAGGGTGATAGAACTGTGCCTCTCATGCTCTCCTCACGGCAGATGAATCAGAGGCACTGCCATGTATTTTTGAAGAGTACATCTTTGTGCTAATTAATTATATCAATATCAACATGTTGATATTGATATAATTAGCACAGTGGATGACACTGATATAATTAGCACAAATATTTACTCTTCAAAAATAAGTGGCAGTGCATATGCATATAATAACCTTAATAATAATGCCGAGCAGTCATAGCACCGCTTTCTCCATAAATAGCAAATAACTGAAACTCATACTTCATTGAGAACTTTGATAGCATCATTGAGCAAGGTTGAAGGGCTTTATGCAGTCACAAGAAACTCCATGAATATATCCTGACAGGGACATTTTTCCCCAATGGAAGCAAATTTCCAAGCAGCTCCCAATAGGCCTAATACGAAGAGATATACCAAATTATACAATAGACTTGAAATTAAATAGGGCTCCTTCTTTTTCTTCATTCTGACTAATGTTCAGCTAATCTAAAACCACAATGATTTGTTTTCAAACAAAACAGGACTGGGTCAAAGAAGGGATGTTGGGGGAAAAAGAAAATACATTTGGACCTCCCTGTTCCCATGTCTTGGGCGTAGAAAGACTGTGGGCCCGCTGTCAAGGAAATCTGTCCTTAGGTCATCTCTCTTCTGTTTGATGATGCAGATTCCACACCTCTTCACATAATTATGACAAGAAGAGAGGGCCTGGGAAAACACGTGTGGCACCATGAGAGGAGGAGAAGGCGGGCATGGTGCCTAATGGTTCCATCGGCACTCTGCTGTCAGGGGCCTATGAGAACCAACCTTCCCACTGTGTCTGTGATGGGAGACATTAATCTCAACCAATTTCTTATTTCTTTATTTCTGGATACAGGCTAAATGAGTTACACATTTTCTTACCCATAACAACTTTATTAGTTTTGAAACGATTGTAACACACACATGCAAAAGCGCACACATACACATTTACGAACAACACACACAAAACAGAACCTAACCTTCAGTTCAGATTAACCCACTGATGAGCATGAAAGACACAGGCCAAGAGACTTTTAAATGTGTTAAATTTTACTAAACTGACCTGCTGGCAAGCATCTGAAGTGTAAGCATGGTTTTATGGACTGACAGAAAGGAACATTAGTTATTTTAACCTTCTTTTCCTCTGAGCACTAACTCCAGTAATGGAGTGCCCCAGATGTTTTGCTTCTTAGTGGCTCTTTGGATGTGAAGACTGCACAGCAGGAGGCCACATCTGGGGGGAAAAGAAGGAATATTGCTGCGTGCCTCGTGGTGATTCCTCGGTATGTTACGGAGATTTTTTTTAAGGAAACGTATTTTGTAGATTATTATTTATAATTGGTGCAAAGAGCAGAAGAGTGTGTCAATTTCCACTTGAGGTTTGAATTTTGGAATTTTCAATTTTCTAAAGAAAAGAGTTTTTTCTCATGTCCATGCAGTTTTTGAATTCCACTTGTATGTCGACCTTCCTCTGCATTGTAAGCCATATTGTTTTGCAACTTCTTATTTCTATGAAACTGCTTTGGCCCTTCAGTAAAGGACTTCATTGTTGTGATGAGAAGAAAGTCTCATGAACATCATTGCTCAGACAGTGCTGGGCTCGGTGGGGGTTAAAGTTCAATCCTAATACTTATGATTGTCTCATTTTATTTTGACATCACAATTGAGACTAATCTCCACTGATTTTCCCTCCACCCTCCATCTCTATGTTCTTGCATCCAAGTTTAATCTTCCACTATGATTTGGACCTAATGACAGTGGGATGGGGGCCTTCTCAGAGACACACACGGAATCATTTGTATTGCACCCTCAGTTCATGATGATTTGGAAGCAGGTATCCAAAAGCACACACTGAAATCATTTTGCCAGCATAATCTTGCCTTTTAATAGCTTTCTAACAGGGTATTCAAAGAAACACTCTGGAAACATTTTGCCCTCCTAATTTCATGTTGTAATGACATCAAAATGTCATAAAGCAATTACCATCCCAAGCACAAAATGATCTTTAGAAGTTACTTTCTCCATAGGCTCATTAACTTCTTTCTAGCTTTAATATCTTGATTGTTTAAAAAAATGTTCAATGCTAATTGAGAGACTTCATTTAAAACTGAATACCATTTATTTAGTACAATCTCACTCTCCCTCTGTCTTTTTCTCTCTCTTAACCAAATTGCATTAGGCTGACAGAACCCTAGATTTATAGATACACCCACAACTTTCGACCTCTTCAGTTAAAATCTAAGTGAAACCGACCTAGTACAATGCAAAAATCAGCATACTGCATAAATTACTTTGGGGACAAGGGGAACATTAGATACCGAGATGTCCTTGGGAGCAAGCACATCCCAAACTTTCTATAGTGTCCCCAAAGCACTAGACTGGGTACTCATTAAGAAGCCTGGAAGAAATGTGAGATGCTTAATTGGGAAAGTTAATATGTCAACACAACCATCTGATTTTACCCCCATTTCCAATGATTGAGATCTGGCAGGAGTATTTCTTCAAATGAAAACTCTAAATCAAGAACATAGACAGTGACAAATTGGATTTAGCCTCCTTCTGTGGTATAGGTTGTGATTTGCAGCTGTACCCTTCTAAAACATCTATGGGAAGAGATTGAAGATTGTGTTTTTTTTTTCTGTGGGCCATCTAAAATAAATAAGGAATGGCAACCAACCTCAACAACATTTTCTAGCATAAGCACATGAGCCGATTTGCTAATCCCTTGTGTGCCAGGTAATATTCATAATTTAACCTTTAACACTATGAGCAAATTCTTATCTGGATAATGGGAGAGTTGGAAATGAGCTCAACTAATTTGCACAAAACAGTGCCAAGCATGTTATGGTCTCTCTACTCAAACCAAGAGATAAGCTAACCTCTGACTTTCTCCCTGTATGGACCCTCTGTTCATGACTCAACGACACAGTCATGTTCTTGCTAAATATTTTTATTTGTTTGTTTTAAGATCCCCTGAAGGTCACCTATAGAGCTACTGGCAGCCAGTTTCATCATTTGCTGGTGGTGGAGAGGTAGAATGATTGGTTCAGATGTTTGAAAATACAGCTAAAACTGGGAGGAGCTATTTGGTTAATAATAAATAGCAAGAAAGATATATGAATAAAAATAAGAATCTTAATGATTTACCATTGCTATGAAACCAGTAGGCTGGTGATCCAATCCGATATTCACAAATTTGTATAATCCTCAGGGTAAAACAATTTAATGGGCTGTCTCTTTTATAGTTACAAAAGGCCTTTCATGTGATCAATTATACATAAGAGTACAATAAATGTAACTTTCTTCATACTAATCACATCTAACTTAAATTCTCTTGTTGGTCTTTGGAGTGTACATAGCATTCCCAATAAAGTTTTTAGTTCCGACTCTTACCAAAAGTTAATCTGCCCAGAACTTCCAAATAAATCTTCAGTACGAGAAATGGTTTTTTTTTCACACTAAATAAAATTGTTCAAACAATACAGTTTGTTAGGAAACTGCCACCTCCTCCTGTTCTGGCCCCTTCCTCAACACAACAATCCCACTGCTTCGTGCAGCCAGTGGGCAGTGGGGGGTTGGTTTGATTGTTTTTCTTCTGTTTGGTTTTGTTTGTATTTTGTTGAAAAGGCAGCCTAACACTGTGTTAACACCATCACCTGAGGCTAGCAAAACTTGGCTAAGAGGCGAAGATTTCCAGTCCTCACTCCAGTGACAGGTCCCAGAAGACCCTAGGACCCTCCCCAATTCCTATAAAGCCCAAATTCCCATCTGTTTTATAATATGTTTAATTGGTTTGCTCCTCTATGGAACCGGAAAGTAAAATAAAGCCCCTCATCATGTGCCACTTAAGTTAGGGGTAAAGGTCGTGTGGACTCTAAAAGTCAGTGTGAAAAATAAGAAATGACAAAATTCCCCAATTGCCTTAGCCAATGAGTTGATGCTTGACTATGAGTCTGCTGATTCAATAAACATTTTTTTAGCAACAAGTAAGTACTAGAAACTGTTCTAGGTGTAATAAATACAGTCATGAATAAGAATTAATTCTGTACTTGCTTCACAGAGTGGAATGAACTTTAAGGCATTCTCCTATTCCTACACACACACTATACACTATTCATTTGGAAGTATGAAGCATCTCAGGACAAAAAGAACAGGGCTCAAGAAAAGTATAGGAAATGGCAGTGGGTATTCTTCTTTAAGCTTCCAAGAAGAAAATGAGAGATTTCTGAGAAAGAAGATTTCTTAAGGTCCCAGTTGGGGGATTAGTTTGTCCCTTGAGGATTAATTTTGGGGCTGTATATCCTGAGAAAGTTACATGTATGTGAAAATTTAGGAAAATCTAGGCCTAGCCAGTAAAATAAAAAAATGGGAGTGTGTGTGTGTGTGTGTGTGTGTGTGTGTGTGATTTGCCTGAGAGTATCTAAGCAAACATGTTCTGAAGGCTCACTTGTTGCTGCCTGCTCCATGATTTTGGCCTCCCAAGTGTGGTTTGCTAAAGAAATCAGGCTGCCAGCAAAGTACTGCAAATTGTAAAAATGAACTGGAACATCATAATCTGCTTCAGCTACAGCAAAGAAAAAGACATCTGGTAGACCACTTGGAAGCCAGCCAATAATGAAGACTTCAATTAAAATAAAGAACACGTCCTCAGGAGAGCATCTCTGAGCTCAAGAAGTTATAAGTCCAGTGTGCTACTTGAAAGCCAACTACTAAAGAAAAAGTCATTTTCAAATAAAGCAAGACAGAGTGAGCAAGCCTTGAATTCTTTCAAGAAACCTCTTCTTACATGTACTGTCCTAACTGATAACTTAATAGGAGCTGGAGGTACCGTCACCCAGTGCTGGAAATGAGCTACCACACAGGGTGTGAAGCTGTATATCTGCCCATAATGCTTCTGGAGAAACCCAAATGTTAGCATGAAGTGTAAGGGAAGCCATGTGCAGCTGGGGAGGATGCTGGACCAGGAGTTGGCACACCTGGGTTCCAGTTAAAACTCTGCTGCTTTTGACCTGTATGCTTCCGGCAAGAGATTTCACCCTTGTAGGTCTCAATTTTCCCAGAGGAAAAATGAGGATACTAAATTCTGTCTCACAGAACTAAGAGGAGGAGTCCATGAAATATTTTCTAGAAAAGCATCTAGTAAAATGCCTGGTGCTTTTATAGTATGGTTACAATATGTTAGTTAAATACAACAAACCAGATAGAAGTGAAAATCATCTTTACTAAGAATCAGGTGTTAATTTTTATACTAAGGAGACGGAATCTAAAATAAATAGCTCCAATGATGTAAACATCCTGACTCACAATATAATGTTGCATTTTTCTGAAAGAAGAATCAGATGGCTGTGGAAAAGATAAAACATTTTTGCAGAGTCCCAGAAACAGGCTTAAGGACTAAACATAGAAGCAACTGGACATCAAGATATTGAATCTCTGCTCAGGAAAGGAATCAGCAGTCAATGTTTGCAAAGTAATAACAGTTCTGTAAACTAAAGTTGCATGGAAATTCTCCATAGACATACAGTCCACTTACTAATTTCTTGATATATCAATAACAAAGTATTTTGTTAATTAATATTTATTGTTGATATCAGATTTCTAACAAGAACATTTCTATATTGTTATTATTCCAAGAAATGCTGGGTAACCATGAAATCAAACACCTTGGTGAATTCAAGTGAAAGAATATGGATTATGCCCCTAATTCTCGATAGGGTAATTTTTTAAAGAGTTTATTTATTTTTATTTTAGAGAGGGGGAGAGAGAAGGAGAAGGAGAGAAACATCAGTGTGTGGTTGCCTCTTGTGAACCCCCTACTGGGAACCTATCCCACAACCCAGGCATGTGCCCTGACTGGGAATTGAACCAGCAACCATTCGGTTTGCAGACGAGCACTCAATCCACTGAGCCACACCTGCCAGGGCTTGATAAGGTAACTCTTCAGTGGCCATTAATTAATACCTGAGGACCTTTTTTATTTCTTAAGCACCATCTTCCAAAAATCCAGCACTGCTGAGCCTTTAGTATTACTTTATTGCATAGCATTTATAACTAATCTCTATGTGTGGCTTTCACTTCTGCTGGTCTTGGGGTGTTTTGAGAATGGAGATCATCTCTTACTCCTCTTTAGATCATCTGCTCTTAACACAGAGACTGTCACATGGTTTAGAAATATTTACATTTTCAATGGATGAGGGAAAGAATGTGCTTCAGTTTACTAGGGACAATGCTTTGTGGGGATGGCATATACAAGCAGTAAAAGCACCAGTGGGCACCCATTAGGACTGGAGAAGTAAAGCAGTTTCACAGAGGATAGGTTATAGAAATAAAATTTGCCTTACACCTCCGAATTCAGCTGAGAGGACTTGGTCCTCACTTACCTTCCCAATGTCACGTAATTGCTTTGTTGCACTAGTGAACCCAGAAAAGCTAAATTTCAGTAGTAAACACCATCTTTCTATCTGGAAGTTGATGACTAAGCTCTGAAGTGAAGAAAAGCAGGTGATGACTCCCCAAAACTAATGACCACAGATTACAGTAGAAGTACCCCTGGCTTGCTAACAGAGACAGCCAAGCTCCTTACAGATGTGGAGGAATACTCTCTTCTTCCCCCCCCCCCCGCCCCCCCCGCCCCCACCTCACTCTCTCTTTCCAAGTCAAAGGGATCTCAAAATATTTCAGGCCTTGAGAAGTATGGCTAGGTTTTCTGTGAAGCCAAGGACATGTGGATCCTAGGAGAAGCTGAGTCTGTGCCAGAGAACTGGGCCCTTACAAAGAAAATATTCTCAAAAATGGAAGGAGAGGAAAAAAACACAAACCAAAACCAAAATAAACAGCACAGAGAAAAGTGGAAGGAGCTAATTTTTATCTGGCTTTGCAATTGTGTTGAATATAGTTGTGAAGAAGAGGAAGAGGAGGATGTCCAGAATCCTTATTCTTCAATGTCTGCATAAAAATGTCTTCCTTTGTTGCCCTGGCCACATGACTCGCTTGGTTGGTGTGTAGTTCCTTTCACTGAAAGGTTGCTGGTTCGATTCCTAGTCAGGGCACATGCCTAGGTTGTGGGTTTGGCCCACCTCCCCCTTGTTAGGGCACACATATGGAGACAACCAATAGATGTTCCCCTCTCACGTCAATGTTTCCCTCTCTCTCTCTTCCTCTCTCTCTCAAATCAGTGGAAACAGATCCTTAAGTGAGGATTAAGAAAAAAAGTCTTCCTTTGTTATCTTTCTCTTTTGATTTTTTAATGAAGAAGGGCACAGATAAAAAGCGAGTCTGCATCATCATATACAGTGTTTGCACCTGGGCTCATTTCTTCCTAAGTGCTGTCATTCATCTTTAGGTCAAAGGAGTCATGTGTGCAGATGCCTTTTCCACAAGAAGGAAAATCAAAAAAGAGACAACAGAGACTTCATCTGTCTCATTGCCTTGGCCTTTAACAGCCATGGATCACCAAAATTCAACACCCTCCTTGTTGGTCGAATGCTGGTCCTTTATCTTGGGAGTGGGCAGGACTGTCTCAGAGAAGAAGAGATGAATGGTTTTCTAAGGTATCTCATTATCATAGCAACTAGGAGAAGGTCCTGGTCCTGAAAGTGAAAACCTGAAGATACCTCACTTAACACACACATTGAAACCTTCTTCAGATAATCTCAAGAGAAACTTTTCTCATATGAATTTTCTTCTTCCATGAACTATATTTTACCTTATGACCACACTACCTGTGTCATTGAGTAATGAAAAGGAATCACAGTCCTGGGATCTAATCCTGCCTCACTTTGGACAAATTAATTACCTTCTCCAAGACTCTGTTCAAGTTTTTGTAACAATAGAGATTGAGTTACCTCCCCCAAGGGTGTCTGGGGGGATTGAATGAGCGAGCCTATACGAAAGCACCTAGTGAAAGTGAAACCAAAGTTTCTTATGACTTTGGTTAAGTTTAGTTTTAAATCCTCTCCCTAGAAATCATATCTCTTTCTCTATATCTCTCAGAGACCTGGACTTTGCTCTGATAACCAGCAAACCCTGAAGCAGCAGAAGACAGTAGCCCAGATCTGACTAATGGTCACACAGTGTGGACCTCTGGCAAGCCAAAGATCACATCTTGACATAAGTTATGTTTCAGTTCCTGAGCTCTAAGGGAAACACCCTGGTTACTTACCCTGAGGCTAGACCTCAAGACCTAAAGAAATGATTCATCACCCTTTTCTCACCTTCGACCAATCAGCTCCCACCATGACCTTGAATCTCTAACCCATGGTGTCCTGTGATTTTGCCTATGTAATCAGGAACCTACATGCCTTCAGGGAGTTTGGGCCTTTGAGCATTGGCTTCCAGTTCTCCTGGATGGTGCCATTTATGATGAAATAGCCAATCTTCCTACAGATAGTCTCAGTGTCTAGTGTTTGTCTCTGCTAGCGCTGGGTAGACAAACTCCTTCTGTTCTGTAACAAAAGTACAGGGTGAACATTCAGTAAATATGAGTTAGGCTCTTGTCTGAAAGCAGAGCTGCTCACTCAAACGTACCTCTCAGACCTGGCCTCTTAATTCCACATTTCTCCCTATGGCAGTTTGGTCTAGGAGATTATCTGACAGAGGTCACCTAGCCCATGATGATTGATGCCATGTCATTTTCTGGTGTAAGAAGTGTGTGATCCCCCAGATTGTCAGCTAAAAATGGCAGAGCTACAAAACCCATTGTTATCATGATTTTGGAATTTTCTAAGTTCCTAAAAACAGTAACAACAATACCCTGCTACTTTGCATAACATAAAATGAGTAACATACTTGCTAAGAACTTTATATAATAATCATAACTTAAATGAGTTCTTATTTTGAGTACTCATTCTGTATTATTTTAATAAGTGTTTTACCTAACCAAATTATATCGATAATAACTAATATTCATTAGACATTTAAAATCTGCCTACTTTTACTTGTTTTTGTCCTATTTGATCTTCCCATTGGAAATTGAGGCTCAAAGAGAGTGTGACCTTTCTAAGGCGACACAGCTCCTGTGCAAAGCTGGGATTCCAATTTAGGTCTGACTCCAAAGATTGTGCCTTTTAGCACTATATCTTCCTGCTTCTGTAAGAAATCAGCTTTTGCAGGGGATTACTGGGGGACATTGAATGTTCGCACAGCTGTAGAATGACTCGAGATAAAGGGCTGTCTTGGGGCAGAGAATATCTATTTTGACCCACTCAGGCGTTAGGGATCTGAATTCTACCTGCCCTCCAATCTGAACTGCCCTAAAAAATAAGCCCCCTAGTGGTTACAGTCTGAGGGTGTTTGTGTTCCTTGAGCCAACCCGGAATTAGAAATCCTGCTAGTTTGGGGCACACACCCATTCCTACCTCCCAGTTGAAACCAACCAACCAGCCTTTAGTGGGATGGGGGAATTTCCTGGAGAGACTTGATTTAAGTTACTACTTAACTTGAACTTTGTCAACATTGGTGATGACAGAAGTACAATTACTTGTTCTTGTAATTTCCAGGAGCTGGAACAGATGCCCTTTTCCCTTGTTATGTGGATTAAAGGAAAATATGCATATAAATTACTTAGTACAGTGACTGGCAAATAGTTGGTGCTTAATAACTGCTATTAGTTAATGTCATTAATTTTTTCTAAACTCCCAGTTTTCTACAATTCAGAGTTAGTAGGAAGAGAAGTTGGTCATGGATTTGGAAATCTGATAATGTCTTATGAATTAAGACTATGGCCCTGACTTGTGTGGCTCAGTGGGTTGGGTATCATCCCACAAGCTGAAGGGTTTCTGGTTTGGTTCCCGGTCAGGGCACATGTCTGGGTTGTGGGCCAGGTCCTCGGTTGGGGGCATGTGAAAGGCAGCCAGTTGCTATTTCTCTCCCTTTCTTTCTCCCTTCCTTCCCCTCTCACTAAAATAAATTTTTTAAAAAGTACCATAGAGGAATGAAGGACCTGGCGGGAGAAGGACAGGGTGTGGACTCTATCAGACATTGGGCTCCTTTAACATGGGGTTTTAGAGGCCCTTGTGAATGCAGCTGAGGTTCCACTCCCCATTTTCATGAAACTTTGTACCTGAGGCCACAAAGGCTCTACCATTTCCACTGCTCCCACCTGGTGTCTAAGTATCATCCTACCCTTTTGACACGAGAAAGACTCTGGCAAGAGCCTGAGTGTCCACGGCCAGGCCTTGCTTGTTGGTCCAACGCCAGGCTCAGATCTGCTTGCTTAGGCAAGTCAGCTCTCTGTCAAAGTAGCTCCTTCTTGCCTTGTCCCTGAATCCTGAGAAAACAATCAGATGCTTAAGAGTGTTTGTTGCAACTCAGTGCTTTTTCAACTCCAATAACACCATTTCTGCAAAAGCTGTTCAACCTCAGAATGATCTTTTCACCAACCTCAATTTCTGCAGGTTGAAGCCTTCCTGTGACAGGTCCAAGGCAGGCTGAAAGTCAAGTGGTGTCTCCAGTACAAATTACCCAGAATGCTGGGGATGATGTGTAATCCTGTGCCTGAGCCCATTAGCTCTGTTAGCTGTGGTGATGGAAACCAGGTAGCTGTCTGCTTTCAGTCACACATGGCTCATGTTCATAGAGTGCAGTGCCAGACAGCTGTGGAGAACCTTTTAGTTGAAGAAATTGTTTTGAAGGAATGAATAGTACTGCAAAGCTGTGAAGCCTGGAATCTCAGGCAGTTTTCTCATAAAACCAAGAAATACAGCCCCATTCTCCATAGACAGGGGCAGCACGTGACCAACTTTATTGCCAAGCTTTTGGGCCTAGTGAGTCTCCATCTGACTTCAGTGGTCTTCCCGACTGACCTGTTGCATGTGTGGTTCATCTCCAAGCAACTTTGTAGTTAACAGAGAGGTGTGTGTCTGGTGGAGAAGAAATATAAGATTTGAGGTATTGGTTCTTTCTTCTTCTTTGCTTCCATTGTTCTCCCTGTTGCTAATGTACTATCTCCATACTCTTTCCCCAGTGCCACCTGCTGCATTAACCAGCATTACTTCCTACAGTTCCTCCTAATGGGAAAGAGGAGGTATCTAAGAGGGAACGATTTAGGTCCAACCTAAGGCTCTAGTAGGGCAGA
This sequence comes from Phyllostomus discolor, assembly GCF_004126475.2. Taxonomy (NCBI): domain Eukaryota; kingdom Metazoa; phylum Chordata; class Mammalia; order Chiroptera; family Phyllostomidae; genus Phyllostomus; species Phyllostomus discolor. The sequence goes on along the minus strand of NC_040911.2, from coordinate 36,383,170 downwards.
GCTGTGGTCTAAGCTGCTTGCCACTGCATATTCAGAGCCAAGAACAATGTTGAAATCAGAACAAGATCCAAATGCAAATTTATACTAAACTAGGGACTCATGAAACTCATTACCTAAACATATGCACTACAAAAGTTACTAGGACCACATTGCTTCCTTTTATAGACCAGTGTCCTATCTACAAATGTAGATCACCTTCTGTAATAGGTAAGCTTCACTTCACTTCACTTTACTTTACTAGGTAAAGAAGGTTGACATTGCAGCAACATCATATTGTGATGAAAAATAAGAAAAGTAAATTTGGTCTGTCCCCATTCCTGTCACAGATTTCTTAAAACCCTTAGATTTTCCTAAAGGATTAGAATATGAATGTGCTTTTTGTTATGTTTATCAGGGGATAGAGGATCACCACCAGAGGAACCAACCATGTTACTAGAGGGTTGAAACTTGTCAACACTTACCTCTGGGGAGCTGAGAGGGGGTGCAGGTTGAGTTTAATCACCAATGGCTAATGATTTTAATCAAGCATGCCTATGTGATAAAACCTCCATCAAAACCCAAAAGATGGGATGTGGAGAGATTCTGGGATGGTGAAGGCATGGAGATCACAGAATAGAGGTGTGTCTGGAGAGGGCATGGAAGTTCCATGACCTTTACCACATACTTTGCCCTACACATGTCTTCCATGTGGATGTTCCTTTTCTAATAAACTGGTGATATAGTAAGAAAAATATTTCTCTGAGTTCTGAGAGCTACTCTAGCAAATTAATTGATCCCAAGGAGGGGTTTGTGGGAACCTCAGATCAATAGCTGGAGGTCAGAAGCCCAGGTGACAACCTGGACTTTCAGTTGGTGCCTGAATGGGGTGGAGGGAGCAGTTTTATGGGACTGAACCATTAATCTGTGGGATCTAATGCAATCTCTAGGTAGATAGTGTCAGAATTGAATTGAACTGTGGAACACGAGCTGGTCAGAGAATTGCTTGGTGGTGTGAGAGAAAAACAAACACATTGGAATTAGTGTCAGAATCAGAATACTTAGTACTTTACTGAACAAATCATGTTATCTCTCATAATGTAATGTTAGCTATTAACACACATTAAAAACATTTGGAAGTTATATGTTTTATGACAAGTAGGTCTTGCCTATATTCCTTTGATTATTACACATGCACACACACACACGTGCACACACACACACAACCCTTCCTTGGGTATCAAAAGACACCCTTCTTTTGCTTGAGAATCAGAGAATTCTCTCTTTCTGTTGACCAGAAGACAGTTCTTGGAAAAAATTTTGTGTTATACTCATGTATCAAAGAAAGTCTGAGATTGATGAGTGAAAGAACATGTTAAGATTGTACAGTGTCTTGGGTTGGGGTCCCTTAAAGTAGACCCTGAGGTGAAGATTTGTGTGAAATTAATATATAAAGGAAGCACTGCCAGGGAACCTGGCTAGGTTCCCTGAACCTGTGATTTCAGCTGAGAAGTCCCACAGAGAAGACTTCATCTTGATCATTCTGGGGCATTTCAGAGCCTAAGTTATGCCTCAGAATTGTCCTGCTCTAACACAAGGGAGTTTCATATTCCTTCCCCCGTCAGTCATCAGTTAAGGTGTGCCCCAGGGAGGATGTCAATTCCTTGTGACATGGACAAAGCAACGACAGTAGCCTCTGTGGTCCCTCAAAGGAGAACCACAGGTGTGCTGTGTGAATGGGGAAGGTGGGTATGAGAAACACAATGTAAGATCCAAGAGGATCTGTGTGGAGCATGCTCATTATCCACAGCACCCCACTTTTGATTGGTAAGCATGCCCCTCCCATAGTCCATGACACAGCTCTGAGAAAATAGCAAAGGCCTTTCAAGAAGTCTGACTCTATGGTCTTATTTCCCAGAGCTGTATAAATGCTTTCAGGTGCCCAGTAGGGGTCATTTAAGTGAAATGTGTTGAATGGGCCCCTGCTTAAAATTCTCCCCTATACTTTGCTTAATCCATGGCCTCGAATTCCACTGTTAGATAGTTCTTTGGCCTGGAGCATCTCCTATTAAAATATTTTGTCTGGGAAGGGAAATCCACTAACTTAATGACAGCCATTACCCCTGTCATGAGGCGTAACTGGTCAGATTCACTAGCCAGGCCCCTTTAAAGAAAACAGGCCTTGATGTGCTCAGACATGGCACACCAGATGTGGAAGGGGGAACTGAGGATCAGGAGAGTGCCCAGGTTTGGGGTGCTGTCTGGAAGGCAGCCATAGAAGAAGACAGCAAGATGCAGATACCATGCAGGGGCAGGAGAAAGGGGATGTGGAGGGAGCATATGGAGCCTGAGATAACTGAGTGCCAGGCAGAGTCAGTACTTTTCTGAATGCTCTTTGGCCAGTCTACTGGGAGAAAGCTCATCCTACATGTATGATCTTTCCATCAATTAGAGGGCATGTAGAGTCTTCACAGACAGAACTCTGACAGCAGCCTTCCCCACATCTCTTCAGGAATTCTCCCCTAGGCCTCCAGATTCAGTTAGTTGCCAATTCACTGTACACTCTCCTCCTCCTTTCTAAGAGAACCCTGATTTTGTTGGATGTGTCAGTATGCCCATGGAAATGTTTTCACCTCCCTAGACTTTACTGAAGCCACAGGGAGGTAGCCACTCGATTTGATTCTGGATACTGAGATCTAAGTGGCAGTCACTAGATGGGACTTCCTACAGTAAATCTTCTTGAAGGGAACAGACTCAAATGGCAAGAGTCTTTTTGGCTTTGCTTTTTCCTCTTTCCCTTTCCTTTCTGGAATATAGACTGGAGGGGTGCAGCCATCTTGTGTCCAGGAAGAGAAGAACATAAACTAAAGGAGATGGAGCAGAAAGGCGAGAGGAATTGGGATCCCTATGGTCTCATGGTACTGCAGCTCCAGCTCTGCATCGCCTACCTTTGGACAACTTTTCAAGTGAGATTGAGACTACCTATTTGGTTCAATGATTCTTCCTGAGTTCCTGCTACACGTGTAATCCTAACTGCCAGAAGGTAGGGATAGGAGAAGCAGTTATTTCTGGATTCCCTCTCTCTTTTGCAGTGGCCTTTCCTCAGGATACATGAGTTCTTTCTCTTTCCACTGTGCTAACTGTGCAGGTGCTGCCCTAGTTCCTGGCAAGGAAGTGTAGTCTACAGCTTGAGTGGGTAAATTCAGTTCAGAGGGGAAAATATGAGGAAGTCCAATTGTTGCTACACATCTAAACACACTGTGCTCTCCCAAACAGCCTTTCCGGAGAGACAAAGCTGATATGTGTTCCACCTGCCTAATTTCTGTGTTTGTTTCTACATCAGTCCAGAATTTGGAGAAGGATACCATTAAAAGGAGCTTTGGTTCCCTCACACTCCAGGACTATTTGGCTGACTGCTGAACCTAGCTAAATAGTGCTGTGAAGCTGTTTCTCAGTAGTCCAGAACCCATGTAGCCACCGAGAGAGGAACCTAGAGTGAATATGAGGCTTCTTGGTGCAGGGACCCCCAGCCCTATACCACACACATAAATGCTCAAAGCACACAGAATGCTTTCACACAATTATTCTTTCATTCAACAGCTCCAGAGATTTGTCTCCCTGAGGGATATGTGCTTTACAAGCCTGTTTATGGAATCCAGCCCACTTACCAGTGGGTGTCTGACCAAACACTTCCTTATTCGGTTCTGTCCCCTCCGCTAGATGTAAGTTCCACAAGGACTGAACTTGGTACTGAATTATTTACCATTGTGTTCCCAGAGGCTGGGATGGAGCCTGAATCAGGGTTAGTGCTCAATAGATTTTTTTATACTTGTTAAATGAATGAATAAACAAATAAATCATGTCACCTCAATAGCTAAATTATTTAGCTAGTCTCTATCTAAGTGGGAACTAATTTTAAATGCTTTTTCTTTCTTTCTTTTTTCTTTTTTTTTTTACTTTTCAGTCAACTCAGCACTGCCCTTTAGTGATTCAACTCTCAAAAGTACCTTCTAATGGGTTTGGTTATTTTGTTTATTCTGTTTTGCTCAATCACAGATACATTGCATTGGATTGGGCCTAAATGGTTGGCAAAGACCCATTCTTGGCTAAGACCCATCTAATCATAACAACACAGGCTGAATTTGGACATGTTTCCACAGAAGTAAAAATATTTCCCACATATATTCAATTATTCATTTATGAATGGACTATTCTATTTAAATATTATCTATTTGTTTTAATTTCCTTTTTTTTACAGCTTTCCAGCATTTGAGGCCTTCTTCTAATAAATGGTTGGACAGGTGACAGAAGGAGATGCATCTCAAACCAGTTCATTTTGCCAAGTAAAGGTGGTTCCATTATCCTCAGCTCCTGCCACCCTGAACTATGAGATCCACTTTCTCCTGCTCCCATGCTCATTCTGTTTGGTTCTTGCCAACTGAAAGGCTGGCTTAGGCTCATCTGCACATGCAAACCCTGTGCAAAGACCATTTTCTTTGTGAAAACTTGCTATAGCCAGAGTTAGATGTTCTCTCCTCTCTCTGCTCCCAAAGGTACCAGGTTTGAATGCCTCTTAGAACTTATCACATTTTGATGAAACTTCATCGTAGTGATTGAACACACAGGCTCTGGGTTCAAATCCTGCTGCTTAATGTCTATCTGACCTGGGGCAAATTACTTTATCTCTTTCTTGCTTTAGTTTCTCCACTGTTAAAAAAATTGGTAATAGTACCTACCTAATAGAATTGTCAGTATTCAATGAGTTAATACATGATGTGAAAAAGCCCATGTAAAATAATGTTTAGCATGTAACTAGTGATCAGTAATTATTAGCTCTTTAAAAATTATTATTGTTCTTTTAAATATTTACTTCACCAACTATTATCTCCCACGGGCCTTGAAATATGAATTTGGCCTCTTCCCACCCCCAAATTCTAAAGCAGTATCTGGAGCACAGTTGAGATTCTATAAATACCATATCAGTGAATGAAAGATAGCCATTGACTATGGTGATAAAAGTGAGATGTGGGTATTGCCTGACAGTGTGCTGGGTCTCTTGGAAACTCCTGTATGGGCTATATTCTGTAACTTATTTGGTGGCCATGGAAAAATGGCCTACTGCAGGCCAGTTCTTCTGGAAAAGGCCCAGAGTTCTCAGTTGAACTAGAATCACACCTGAGGACCATGCCTCTTGGTCCACCCAGATTCCCACCCTCACTCATGGGTGATGTTAAACTCCAAAGACATTCCAAGGTAAGAGGAGGGATGACTTCACCATGTGGCCCCCTGTGGTTGACAATAGTGCTCACTGCACTCACCAAGGCTGTTAAAATGTGCACATAACCCAGGCTGGTTTCAGAGCGGCTGGAGTCACAGCTCACTTCTGCCTACGCTGGTGCTAGTCTTATAAGTAATTGGAGGAGTTGGTGGCTAGTAAACTATTTCATAGGCTATTTCCATCCTCCATGCGGTGGATCTCCATTCTCCCCTTCTTCATTGCTAATGGACTGTAATTCCCTTTTCAGGTCAGTGATATGTTTAGCCCAATACATTGGGTTGTCCTAAGACAAGTGGGAAGAGGTAACTCTGTGTCTTTTCTGACCCTTAATAGTATCACCTTCATTCTCTCACTCCTCTTGCATGAGTCCATTTCCAGCAGTAGAAATGCCCTACTGGTCCCAGAATACTGAGAGCATATAGAGCAGACTAGAAACCTAGCTCACACAAGCTGAGATCAGCATAATCCAATAAAGCCCTTGAGTCACAGAAGGGCCCAGAGCTCAGACAGTAGCCTTGCTCAGCTGAGTTGCAAGCAAAACCTGGGCCTGCTGCTCAAATTAAAGCCACCCAAATAATAGCAGAGAAGTGAGCAAAAAAATTAATGCTCACTGTTGAGGCTACTGAGATTTTGTGGCTGTTTTTAAGCAGCACTGTTAGACAGATACATGAGTAATAAAGAAAGAGGAGAAGCTGGCACACAGGCTAATTTTACCTTCTTCATACTTCTGTCAGGGCTGCCCACACTAGGCCATAATGTCCTGAGGTCCATGGCTTGTGGAACAGGGGAAGTTGCAACCTGCCTGTATTTTCATCTGTGACACATTTGAGATTTAGAGGAAATCCTTGTGTATACTTTCTCACAGAGGAGAACAGGAAAGTTGGGAGGATCCCTTCTCAATAATAAGTGGCCTTGGAAATACCTCAACCAACCAGGATCTATGCAATTTGAGAATGACACCTATTGGTTAGAGAACTAAAGGACAACTGATTGCTCCAGGCCTTGTGAGTAAAGTCCCAGCTCTTTTCCAGAAGCAACATGATGAAGTGGAAGGTATAAATCTGAAGGACTGAATCAATATGATTTATTTGGAATCCTGCCTCCACCAGGCATGACCACGGCCAAATTATTTAACATTATAAATACTCAGTTTTCCTCACTAGCAAATCCAAAGTAGCGATATCGCCCCTGCACAGCTATTTTGAGAAATAAATGAGGCAATGTGTGCTGATCCCCTGGTTCGTAGTAGAGGGTCAATGACAAAAAGTAGTGATTTATATTATTTTTCACCAAATTTATTGTTTTCCCTTTCCTACCTCAAAAGAATATAATTGATCTGATGACATAGAAACATGCATATGTTGTCTAATTCAATGATTTTAAGCATGATAGGATACACCCAGCTCTCCCAACAGTAGACTAACCCTGCTCCAATTCAGGTGGGCTTAACTAGAAAGTGTGAGTGATACTCGTTCCCTCCTCACTTGGGTAGCGTGGTGGGGGGGAGGACCTCAGAGCAGCTGGCAGGAGAGTCCTAAGCTTCTCAAGCATACAGAGGATTTTGCCAAGGCAAAGCACAGTATTATTAAGATTAAGAGTTTTCAGATGGAGTCAGCCCTTTCAACTAAGTCGAGTCAGTCTGACTGGTAATGATGTTCATGAGACGCCATTTCCTGCCAAACAGTAAGATGTGGAATTTGTTAAATTAAGCCATGCGATGGGTCTGAAATGTATTAACTTAATCCATAATGAATGTCATTCCATCCTTTTTAACAGGCTTCCCCAATTAAGCTATTTAGGCCTCAGATATCTAAAGAAATTGAGCTGTCCCACTTGTTGCCAATTGGTTAATTCCTTGATGATGGATAAAAGCTACTAACTGCTTTTGTTTTTAAATCTATGTTTTCTTCAGTAATAGCAACCTTTTAATTAGCAGTTGCAAAGCAAGTGCTTAATAGTCCATAAGCAAATGCTCAAGAAAGCCAAACGATGAAGAAGATGAATGCAAAGAAGTGCTGCTCAGCTGCTGGCGCACTCCAAGAGGACCCACGGAGGCTGCCGCTGCAGTCAACCAGCCACATGAAGGGCCCAGTTGGTCATTTCTAGTTTTTAGCCCCATGTTGGCCATGCAGCAGATCCACTGTGTTCATCAGGCTGACTGAACTGAATTCTGAAATACTCTTAAGGTTTCTGATAAGCATCTCCACAAGACGAGTATTTCCATATTTTAGGATGCCTTTCCTATTCCCAGGGGAATGTGATAAAATTTTTCCATAGGAGCAATGTGACTCTCCTACACACAAATCTACAGAGGGGTGGGGACAATCCTTGTGTAAGCAAGCAACCACCACAAGAGACTTAGCAATCTCAGTCTGCCTCTGCTACCAAGGTGGCTATGATATGTAATGGAGACCCACAGCATTTCCTGCAGTCAGTGTATGACTTGCCCACAAATGCCTGGTACAACCATACGCTCTGTGGCCCATTGACAGATAACCAGGCACACTATTTCAGTTTGTAAACCTCGCATTAAGTGGTAGAATATACCAATTTGAAGGAAGCTGTAGATGAAAAGCTGTCCAGGGTAAAATTAGTTTCTGTGATAAGAAACTAATGTTTCTTTTGTTTTCTTATCTTTGGGTCCCACTTGATATTCTAAGACACGATTTATCACCAAAGCCTCTTATTATAGGGGAAGGTGTCTGGTAGGGAACTGTGGTGTTTTATGTGAGGGGTCGCCAAACCATAGCCTGTGGGCCAAATCTAGCCTGCTTCCTGTTTTCGTGAATGAAGTTTTACTGCAACACAGTCATACCTGCTTGTTTATGTATTGCCTGTGGCTGCTCTTTGAGTTACAATGGCAGAGGGAAACAGTTATGACAGAGACCGTGTGTTTCATGCAGCCCACACTACTCACTATCTGGACCTTAACGGAAAAGTTTTGCTGACCTGTGGTTTTGTTCTTTCAAGTATATTCATTCTTTGTGTCTTCTCTGTGGATAGACTGTACTTTCCCCACACCACTGAGACTGGCTTTTAGGGTGAAGAGTACATACCCATGCCTCTGGATTTGGGGTCTGTGGTACACAAAACTCAAGATTTCTGTCCACTGGCTATTCAATCAAACACTAATCTAGGAAGACCTGTGAATTATCTCTGCAGATGGAATTAAACTCATAGATCCTAAATCAAGGAGAATACCCTAGGTTATCCAGCCTGACTTAATCCCAAGAGCACTTAAAAATGGAGACATATTTTTCTGGGTGGAGTCCATTAGGGAGGTGTGGCAGAAGAGGAGGGTGGAAGCAATGCAGCACAAGGGAGGCTGGAGACACTGGGAGCAGGAGAAGGGCCTGATGTGCCCCTACTGGCTCAAGATGGAGGGGGAGACTTGGAGAGGAGACTTGGGCCATCTCTGGGAGCAAAGGCAGGGCCCTGCCTGACAGCCAGAAGAGAAACAGGGACCTTGGTCCTGCAACCACAGGAACCTGAATTTAGCCAACAAGCCTGAATGAACCTGGAAGCAGATTCTTCCCTAAAGCTTCTAGCAAGAAACATCATCCTGAAGACATCTTGATTTTAGCCTTATGAGACTTATGTCAGACTTCTGACCTACAGTATTATGAAATAATAAATTTGTGATGTTTTAAGCTACTAAGTTTGTGATAATTTGTTAAGGCAGCAGTCAAAAGCCAGTATAGGGTCTAACATCCATCTGCCTTGCTTTTACCAAAGAGGTAGCATTCAAGTAGGGGTTCCAAGTGTGCCAGGGCTTCTACCATCACCATAAGAATTTTCTTTGGGGGGTTTCAATCACCTTAAGAAGGGTATAACCTGGCTCACCTTCTGGTCTAAAGAGGATGACAGACACATGGAAAAGACCTTGGCCCAGACTGCAGCTTGGAGTTGTGCCCAGCTGAGCCCAGCCTGGATCAGCCAACCCTCAGGCAACTCAGAGATTCATAAAACATTAATATATGATTGTTTTTAAAGCCATTGAATTTTGAGATGGTTCTGGGGAAACATCATGGTAGGTACACGATGAATACAGAAACTGGTACTAGAGATGGGTTCCCTCATAAAAAAAAACTAAAATATGTGGCAGTGCTTTGGGAGTTGGACAGTGATTGATATACAAATGACTGTAGGCAGCTAAAATAAAATGGCAAACAAAGAAGTAAAACCCAGCCTGGTGGAGGAGGTTGAAAGCTGAGAATCCATGTTACATAGTGGCAAACATTGGTAAAGTGTTGCTTGTGATGATCTGGAAGGATAATGATGTACCTAATAAATCTGTAGTTTTGTGGAAGATTTAAAACAAAATTGTTGAAAACTTGAGCTCTTGCAACTAGATGCATGTGATAAGCTCTGAGAAAGAGAAGAACTCAGAAAAGAACATTGTTTTTGTAAATAATACTTTGAGGGAATGTTTAAAAATTCCAAAAATCTCCATGTTGGAAATAAAACTGAATCTCACTAAATCAAAAGTGTGGCCAGTATGATAGAGACTCTGAAAAAAAATCAAATCCACGTGCTGACAGAAGGATGTATCCTTAATATAAAGACTGAATCACAGGAATGACTGTCACACCCTTTGCTTGACCAACAAAATAAATAATATAGTATTTATTATATCATCTCAGCTGAATGGAAAGCCTTCTGGAAAGATTAGGGCATAGTCCCATAGAAGTCTGATGAGGCTGAAGTACTTATAATTCAGTCTATTTGTACAGAGAAGAATGTGTTGGGCACATATAATTGAGTAAAATTAAATACATAGAAAACCCACATAGCTTTTGAGAGATCCATATTGTCAAACACTGCTAGATGTTGACAAAATGAGATTTTTTTCAAGCTGTAGATAGTCCTCTGGGCCCCCAAGTTTCTAGAGACAGCAAGCATCTGAGGAAGCTGCTCAGCCTTTGAGAGGCACACTATCCACTGACTTTATCAAATATGGCTAAAGAGGATGTTAGGAAAGGCAAGACCTTCCAGAGGGTGGAGTCATGAGTGATGGAAAATAATGGACACCACATAGACCCATAGTGGGCAGAATTGGAGCCACATCAAGGAGCTTTTCTGAATACCACTTCCCTCGGAATTTCAGAGCTGCTACGATCAGTGGCAGCTTCGAGCCTCCCATTCTTTTCTTTTCAGAGAAGAGGAGTCCTATCCCTGTCCCATTGGGTGTTATGTATAAAAGGAGCACATCTCTTGTGTGTGTGTGTGTGTTGTTGTTGTTGTTCTTTGGCTTTTAAATCAAAAGGAGCTAAACTCAGACTTGATCCTAGGTTTTGCGACTAATACTGTGACTGGATGCCTTTTTTGAGCATCTTGAGTTGGGGTTCCTTCCACTAACAGCTACCTTAACCTTTGTGTCTGACCTTGAAGTTTGCATTGGTCAATAGAACGTTATCAGAAGTGATGCAAAAAGAGATGTGGAATGTCCTTTTGCGGTTAATCTTGTGGTTAATCTTATTTTTGTGTGCTCTTGCCATTGTAATGATAGAATTCCCTGGCTAGCCCACTGGTCTAAGAAAAACAAAAAAAATATGTAAAGAAGACCTGAACCCAAATTGAAGCTTAAAGCTAAGCCCAACTGAGACCATCTTGAATCAGTCAACTTCTGGTTGATCCACAAATACCTGAAGATTCTTTTGATCCACTGGGTTTGGAAGGATTTGTTGTAGCATTACTATAGCAAAAGCTAATAATACAGGGATTCCTTATTTCCCCCCTTCTCCCAAGAATTTCATTATTATGAGTAGTAGTGGAAAGTCCTATACTTCCTGTTCTTTTTTTAATATGCTTCTCAATTAGTCATGTAGCTGAGAGACCTCTACTTTGGGAGTCAGAAAACCTCATTTTAAGTACCAGCTCTGACATATACAGGTTATATAGCTTGAGCCCATACATAAATTAATATCTCTGGGTCTCAATTACTTCATTTGTGAAGTGATGATAATCATCCTAACTTCACGGGGCTTTGTAAGGATGGAAGGAGACAGAAGATCTGAGGAAACAGTGTGCTGCCTGGCATGAAGCAGGGCCTCCGTATTAGTTGACCCTAAATAGTTCAAATGGGCCACCGGACGATTTCCAAGGCTCTCTCTAAGCCAATGATAGCATGATTTTGAGAAACTCTTTGTCTACAACATAACACCTACTCACTGATGCTTGTTAATTGATGGCAAACATTTTTTTATTTTACTATTTGAGACAATGTTCACATTAGGAACATACTTGGAAGAGTCAACACTTTGACTTTAAATTCTACTCTGTTGTGGATGACCAACATCAGAGCACATTTTAATAGATGTCCTTGGGGAAGACACAAAATGCAATTGGCCTTAACAATGCAGAGTCTAGGGGCACCAACCCCGCACCCACCTACCACTGCCCCATGTAGTCGAAAATCTGTGTCTAAAAAATATCCATGTTAGCTTTTGATTCCTCTAAAACTTTACAGACAGCCTGTTGTATCTGTAGTTTCACATCCAATATTTCAACCAACTGTGGATAGAAAACAGCATTTTTGATCCAAGCTTGGGAATACCTGGATTCAGAGAGCTGATTGTACTAATAGTGTACTGTGGACTAGAAGTCCTACTGAAAACACAGATAGTTGATTAACACATAGTTTTAAATGTTATATGTGTTATATACTGTATTGTTACAATAAAAAAAGCTTGAAAGAAGAAGATATTATTAAGAAAATCATTTACTGTATTTTTTGAAAAAATCCACATATAAGGGAACAGGTGCAGTTCAAACCTATGTTGTGCAAAGGTCAGCTGTATTTGGGTTTGTGATTTGGATTCCTAGTACACGTAAAGTCAATGTGTGAAAATGACAGAGAATATGTCCAGTTAGTTCACAAGCCAAATAACATTTTGTATATTGGCGGCAGTCTTGGAGAAAGATACCCATAGAGTGTGTATATATTGCAGAAAAGGCACCGTAATTACTCTAAAAAAGCAGGGCAATGAAAATCACCCTTCCAAAAACAAAGCTAACAGAAAATAGCCCAACAACTTATTTAAATTTATTTTTGAAATGCATTGCATATTTCCAAGAACAGTAAAAATCTATACATGCCAAAATCAGAGCTTGAAATTTGTAAAGTATCTTATTTTTCAATCTTGTAATTCAGTCTTTCCTGTTGAAAACACATGTGTAATACATAAATTTGCTTTCTTATTGTAGGAAATGAAAATTAGTAGGCTTATGTTTATTTTTATTAGAGAATTCTGGGTGTGACTTGGTCTCTGGGGCGTCATTATAAATGGGAAATCTCACAGTACAGGACTAAGGTCATTGCAGGTACCAGTGAAATAAATGTCTACTGATTACATTAAGTACCCTGAAAATGAACTTTTTGATTAAACCTCCAAAAGCCCCTTATTTTGTTATGACTCTTTCCCCCAACATGGAATATAAACAGAAACAAACAATAACAAATAAAAATAGGTCCAGGTTATTTGAGGATTCTGTTCCATTGGGTTCCAGTTAATTGCAGTTTTGTTGTCTCTCCTCACAATGCTATTTTCCTTACCATAACTCTGTAGATTACCAGAGTGGACTATTTCATGCACAATTTATTGCAGAGACAGGCAGTATTTATCAGTTCCTTCATGGCGAAGAAGAATCATCTGCTTGAAGGCCATCACTCACACCACTGTCAGCAGAGTGGTGAAGAGCTGAATAATGAAAGGAAAGAAAAGATCCCCCACAAATACTGGGTCTGTGATAACTTCATTAATTTGAAAATTAGGAGACTTTTAAAAACGGGGGGGAAATGCCCAACCTTTTAGCAGAACATCCTAGATAAGATAGAGTTCAAGCCTTGGCTCATCCATCATTGTTTAGAATTAGCTTTCATGCACTTGACCTTCACCATCATTCTTTTTGTCAAGCCTGGGTGTCAACACAAAAGAAATCGGTTCATGGATGAGAGTACTGAATGTGCATCTGATCGCACTTCTTTCAGGCGCTTACCTTCTCACAGTAAGGGATCAATTAAAGCCAAATGGAGCAGATTTCTCTGGATATCTGGGTCGCTGATGTGGAATGCTATGGTTTGGGCAAAGAAGCATTTAACTGGAGGAGAGAGGAGCACAAACGGGCCCGGCATGTATGTCATAAGCTGTGGGATGTAAACACATTCAGCACTGGACACAAAAGGACAAGGACACAAGAGACCGTCTGTCATGTCATTACCTGAATATCTAGCTGTATTATTTATAAACCTACTTGCAGCAGATGTTGTCTTTTTTAACACAAATTCTCCTTCCAGGGCATTATGCATGAGGCCTAATTGTAAATGCCTATATTGTTTCTTTCCCCTACTGATTTATTGTTCTATAGACATCTACATGGGAACGCGGTGTGGAACTGTGCTGTTTTCTCTATTAATTATTTTCACTCTTTGATTACTAATTTCAGAAGACAAACTTTTCACTGCTGACCTCCTCGGGAGTGGATTGTTTTACAATGAGACTGTATGAGGGAAATGAGTCCCCAGTGAAAGCAGAAGGGCATGAAAACCTTGTGTCTTATTTACATTAACCCAAACATAAGTTTCCCAGTCGCTTCCCTCTTAAATCTTTATCTTCTTGTAAAAGGAACAGTCATAGATCCAGGAACAGTGATTCCATGGCAGTTAGTGTATAATACTGGAACTGCTTTATTAAATTAAAAGTCTGCCCTCCTCCCCACTGAAGACTCATTATGGCTAGACAACAAAACCCTTATGCATATCTCTGTACCAAGGGTGCAAAACCACCAACCACCACACTGAGCACATAGTTGGTGGTCAGATATTATGAGAGTCCTTCAAATTCAGAATCTGACCTGGTTTACAAAGTGAGCTTTTAATATATAATGAGTTAAATTTTGAAGGAGAGGTTGGAATTCTTTTCCAGGGAAAGTTTTGAAAGCTTTTGCTGTGCTGAGTAATTTCGTTGGTTCTTTGGACCAAATGCTGATCTGTATGTGTGATTTCCCACCTATCTGTCCACTGGGAGAGATTTCTATCCCTGGAAAACACTCAGGAAAACTGACCCTTTCTACTACCCCCCTCTTACCTCTGTTCAAAAAGGGGGTGCGCTCCAGGCTAACATGTAGAAGCCTTGGTCGCTGGGACTATTGTCTTGGGCATTGGTGGGGAAATAGGGAGGGGATAATGGAGGAACATTTGTTGCCTGTTTCACATGCTGCTGGTCTCTGCTTGGGCCTCACACATTTGAACTTGGCAGTAGCAAGTGAACTTGGACTTGGGAAGGTGGGGATAGTCTAACTCAAGTTTCTGTCCTGTGCAGCAATCTATTCTATCCCATGTCACTTAAATGACCACCCAGCTTCTGCAGGAATGCTCCCAGGGATGAAAACACACTCCCCCCTAACTAACAGTTCCTATTTCGTGAGAGATCTGGTAGTTAGGAAGTCCTTAACTCTATCAAGGCTCTGTCCAGAGGAGGCTTTGTAGCTTTCACCATTCTGTTTCACCTGCTTTCCAAAGCCACGCAGAGGTTAACCACTCTTCCACGTGACAGACCTCTTGAAATATTTGACAAGATTGTACAGAACTCTAGGACCATATTTAATTCCTGAGAACAGGGGACACAGTCACTTTCTGCTCACCATGCTTTGTCCCTGTTAACTTTGTCAAGGGTGGGCAAAAGGGTGATCCTCCCATCCTGGGTGAGATTGAGCAGGTGAGTCAGTTTGGGGCCAGCAGGGCTGTCTACCTTCTGGGGGAGGGTGAAGGAGCGGGTGGAAAGTGTGGAATTCATGTTCCTAAAATACCTCAAGTGGATGGATCATTTTGATGCTTGCTTTTCCCACAAATGATCTTCCTTATTCTCTTATTCCATTTTAAATACTGAGTTTCAGTACTGTGCCCTTGCAGGTCGGCTTCAGATCTCAGAGACCTGTGCAGGATGTGTGGGGGGCCTCACTCCCTCCATTGTCAAACTTCTCACCTGCCCTTTAGAGAAGGCATATAGAAATGCAAAAAATACTCTCAGGGCCTCAGCACTGGAAGACTGTGTCACTTTATAATCATGGTTGGTTTATTATTAAAAAGCCTGCTTTTATGATCAAGTGTACCAACCACCCTATTGTGCATGCACTGTCTCTCCCTCTCTCTCTCTCCTGTGTCATGAGCTTTCCTATCAAGAACACTGGCAAAGGAAGCACTGACTGATGTGTGACAGTAAGGATGCAAGATAAAAGGATCTAGAACTAGGATTGGATCCAGTGTGAGGTATGGGGGTAAGGTGTAGGGATGAAGGTAGGGTTATGCAAAGCAAAAGGCTTTGATCAGGAGGCGAGGGAGAAACTAGGTCCCTAACCAGGATAGCAAGAAAGGGGCATGAGGGAGATGCGCCCCACGTGCTCAATATTTCCTAACAAGGTTAGGTGTGCTGGGTCGTGAGGTTGGGAGTCTGGACAGAGAGCTGCCTCCCTCACAGCAAGGCAAACCCAACCTTACTGTTCCTGCACTTTGAGTTTGAGCTTCTTGCTTGCTGAGCTCCCAGGGTCCAGAGGATCTCAGGAAGATTCTGGCACTGGGGAGGAAAAAAGGGGGCAGTGGGAGCAGGGGCGCCTTCCCAGCCAAAACCTACTTCAATTGATCAGCCAGCCTCTGAATAGCAGCTTTTCACATCTCAGTGGGTTGTGAGGGAGGTGTGGTCATCACAAATGAAACTGACCACAGGGGGTGCAGGAGACCTCTGCAGGGTCCCTAATCAATTACTAAAAACACAGAGAGGGTCCAAGGAAAATGAGTAAAGGAGACAGATGCATGCTGACACTCAGTGGTATCGCTGGGCACCAAAGGAGAAGTTGGGAATTTTCAACTTCACAGAGGACAGGGGTGATTGTTTTCTTTCATCAGCCGTTGCCCTCAGAAAACAAAACAGAAACCAGAAGAGAAACATTGCCGATGGGTAAGAAAGTACATACAGGGGCTGAAGAGGATGAAACAGAATTCTGCTTTTATGAAATAATTTAAATAGTCTTGAATGCCCCGAGGGCCTGGGCACTATATTATGTGTTATAGAGGGGTTGGTATCTCCCAGGAGGGATATGAAATGGGAGATGAGTATTATTAGTCATCCTTATTTGCTGCATGTTAGGAAACCGAGGTAAAGTGAAAATGAGTGATTTTACCTCCTGACTCACATGCTGTGCAGCCATGGAGGTGGGACTGACAGACAAGAGCTTCATGCACTGGGAGGCAGACTGGTGGGCTTCCTGCCGCAGGATAAGACAATGCCCAGGAACTCGATGTGCCACAGAGTGGAGGCTGGTCTACGGGAAGAACGCTCTGGGTGGGGCCAGGAGCTCCCTCCTTGGGTCCTGTCCACAGGCAGTTTACCTGTGTGGCCCAGACTGGCTCCTGTTCACTTAGAGTGACCTTACGGGATTGAGTAAATAGCCTCATTGGTCAAACTGAGGCCACAGAGGACAGATTAGAATACCAGATATATTTGGACAGGAACTGTCTGTTTAGTTCACCTAGTCCAGTGCTTGGGGCTCAGTCCATATTTGTGGGATCATATTGACTGTTTTCCTGGTGCTGGGCAGTGACAGGCACCAGGAAGGGAGAGCTGACTAAGTCCGCCATTCCCAAGGTAGTCCTGGGAAGTATGAATAGATGTTCTGAAGGGGTAAAGAGAAGGGAGTTCTCTGACCAAACACAAAGGGGAAATGCCAAGCTTAACTTGATGTTGGAAGAATTTTTCATAGTCTTTAATAAGTGAATAAATCTGGTTTATGAATTCCTAGAAGGTAGGTTTGCAGCATTTCTGAAATAAAATTGGTTGTTCGAACCCCCCATCCCTCCCTACACACATCTTTAGACTGTTTGCTATTGGTGTTTTTCCCTTGAACAAAAGCATAGTTCCTGCCCTCAAGTAGCTCACACTCTCTTGGCGGTCTCTCCCATCCAAGATAGGCCAAACAATAACTCAATCTTCCATGCTCATCGGTCTTGGCAGTGATTGAGTCACTGTGAAACTTTGGTTGCCAGCTTTTGTACCCCAAGGCATTTTGCCCCTTCTGGACCCTAAATAGTGCCTACTTGGTTCCTCATTGGCCTCCGCTGGGCTGTCACTGTATTCCCTCCACCAGACAGCCTGAGACACCCTGGGAGAAGTCCTGACCTCTCCAGAGGGAGCCAGTTCTAACTCTACACATCAGACATAGCCTGATGATATTTAAAGTTGAGATAGAGTCAGAAACCTCAACACCAGTTTCATTCTCAGTAATTCTGACCCAGTAGCACAGGGTCAAAATTCCTTCACCCACATCAATCATAAATGCAGAGATGAATAATGAAACTGCTCTTTCGACCCCACAGTCTGAATGTGCCTTCATAAGACCGAGCCCAGAATTGTCAACACACGGCATTCAGTTCCCACATCCCAGTCTCTGTCTCACACAGGGAGGGCCATGCATTCTGTCTGGCAGAGGACTGCACCCTGGCTGCAGTCTGGGTAAATCACCAGTGCCCTACCGAAGGGAGTTCATTGCATTCAGAAATGCTCCAGGTACTGGGGTTCGTTTGGTCAGACGTGGGCAAGGGTAGGGTACCATATGCACCCACTTTCATGAGATCTACGTTAAGACTAATGGGGCCTGTGTCGCCTAATTTATAATGGATGCCACACACACTCCTCCCTGCGTTCCTTCCCAGGCGAAGAATGTGAGAGGAACCATGGCAGTATTTTTCTTTTAGGTATAACAGGCTGTCAGTATCAAATTCTCTCAGTCAGTGGGGAGCAAATAGTGTTGATTTACTGAAAATCTGGGATTATGTCTGCTCTGTGGTGAGTGTAGATTTAAGAGAGGAGAGGTAAGGGGTCTCCAAAAGGTGAAGAACAACACAAATGAAAGCTAGCAAGGAAAAAATAGCTTGACAGTTAAGATACAGTGCAGCCATCGTCAACATCTTCTGGAAAGAAAACCCCAGGAATGAACACACACACACACACACACACACACACACACACACAGGAACATGCACTGACTCCCGTTTCAAGCCCCGTGTACCAGAAGGTTTGACACCTTTTCAATTAACCTCTTTCTCTTTGGGGCATCACACAAGTGTCAATGAAGGCTTAAATATTGTCGTGTTTCACGCTGGAGAGAAAAATGTGACAACAGACTCAAACTTTTATTTCATTTTTATTTTTTTAAGAACTGGCTTTAAAAAAAAGAACTTGTGAGGAGTAAAGAGGGAATTCTTTCCTTCAGGGGTCCTCTGACACTTGACTTCAGTGACATGTGACACTGGACCTTTTTGTCACCAAAATTTCATTATCCTGATTATATCCCCAGTCTCCTGCTCCTTCTCCTTTGCCTCAAAATAACTGTCACCCTGTGTTATGTCACCCCAAGAATATTCCCTAGAATTGCCTCAGAGTTCTCATGTTTTCCCTTCTTTTTTTTTCTTTTACTCTTCTACCTCTTAATCCTGTTTGAAATGGAATGCAGTAACTAAATGGAATTAAAATGTGGAGAGGAAAAAAATTCAATCCTGTGACAGTACCTAAGAGCTTTTGAGAAGGGATTTGAGGAACATTTCCCTTTCCTGGGATAAGCTATAGGCAAAGGCTGGTAAGGACAAGGTGATGGAAGTGGTGGCCAGAGGCCAAAGTGAACGCTGTTGGTGATCATACCCTCTCACTCCCTGACCCCACCAGCTCCAGAAGGTACCTTGGGACTTCAGGACAGTTGGCAGGTGTGCAGTGACTATCATCATCGAGGGTCCCTGCAGTGTCATTGTGAATCAACAACCCTAGAAGACTCTCATGAGAAAGCAGGGTCTGAGGACCCTGGCTGGCAGGTGGAGGGCATTAAATATGGTATTTGTGAAGTTCTCTGATACCTTGAGGGATGGTTGGGAGGGTGCTCTCAGTAACCCCCATCTCTTCAACCAGGCCACTAAGATGTAATGGGGTGCAGCCAAGGCCTGCCCTCAAAAGAGGGATTTGTAACAGGGTCCAGAACTCAAGGTGTCCAGGAATTATAAAATATAGGATGTCCTCACCCCCACAAGTCTGAACTGGGGGATGGACCACATGGAGCAGGGCCATTTAGAGTTATTTTGTACATGAACAGTTGACCAACTTCATACCTGATATGTAAAAATGGTTATTTTACTTACCTATAACTGCTGGCTAGCTTCATGGATATGGTAAGTAGCTATGGCCATGCTTTGAGTCCAGGAGATATGAGTGACTTCAACCCATGATGTAACTGGGGAGCAGCTCCCCCTGGTTACAGCACCTGTGTGAAAGCTTGGAAATGGTTCACTTCACATCACAGGGCCACGCCTGCCTGGACTAAGTATAGCAGCCAAGAAAGGCCGGGGGAAAAAAAATATGGGAGTGTTGACAGGTGTAGCCAATTGTGGGAGGAGTTGGAAATGGGGATACAAAGGAAGATTGGTGCTGGGATTAAAACCCAGGCTCAGCAACCATGTGGGTTGGAACCGTGAAGTTCTGGGGCTCCCTTTACCATGAGGCTTAGGAAGCAGGAAAGCAAGATGTAGCAACCATGCAGAGCTCTCCCACAGCAGTTTGGAAGAATGCAGGAGAGACCTTGCAGGGAAGGAAAGAGGTGAAATGACTCTTGCTGATGGACCATGAGAAGGTGCCACGTGGGTTTGGATTAAGAACTGGAGATCCCAGCGACACAGCCGATGGTGCTGGGAACTGTGGGAGGCCTGCCAGCAGAGCACAGATTGATGGGGAAAACTGGGAGCTACCCGAGCCACAGACTTCTATTGCTTTTATTCCTGAGATACAGTACCCCTGACTGGGCAAAGGGTGGGGGGAAGGACTGTGTTGTGTCTGTGGGTGTTTTAAGGGACTTTGGGATTTTAACGAAGACGTTAAGTCATTACCTTAAACTTGTATAACTTTTGAATAAATAGTTTCTTTCCTTTTCACCAAACTCTGGCATTGAGAGCCATAATTCCAATTCCGAAAGGCGGCAGGCAAGGCAAACCTAGTACAGAGGGACACTGGGGGAGGGGGAGGTCCATTTGGTAACAGTATCTTGTTCCCGCTGCCCAACCCCCGGGCCCATTCTGTAACAAAGAGATGTGGGCACTGCTATGTGTCTCAGAGCTGGTAAAGAGAGAAGAAGAAGAGGAGGAAGAAGAAAGAGGGGGCAAATCACAATGAAGAAGATACCACTAGCATTAAGCATTTCTGGAAAAGAACACAGAGCAATCCACTTGTGAAAGAAGTGCCATTGTGTCTCCTTATTTTTTTAAATCATAAATTCTTAATCTCTCTAGTAGGGATTCCTGTGTTATTTTGCTAAGTGGACTCTCTAAGTGTGTGGATCTCCAAGACATGCCTCTGGGCTTAGCATGGGGCTCATCTGTGAGGAGGGTGAATTCTCCTGCTGCAGCTGCAGGACCAGCCAATGGGGTGAGTGGGCCTGATCCTAGTTTTACTGGAATAACCCTGGGTTATGCCTCTTGTCCTTGCATGGTTATTGATAATACCTCCTCACTCTTCATAGTGTCCTGATTTTAATGAGAAAATATATGGCCAGCCTGCATGTAGGCAAATTCAAGGCTTCTTTTAATATGACTGTAACCCCCCTCTTCCTCTGAGAACCAAAACTGCCTGAAAATAAAACTTCAATGCAAAGAGTAACTCCTTCAAGACCCCTCGTCTTTCTCAGAGACAAGAGCAGTCGGACTCGAGAAGAGGCCCCCATTCCTGCATACTTGGACGCAATTTGAACAGTATTTTTTTTTTTTTTGGCACATGGAGCCAGCTATTGAATGACACAAGAACCTGGTTGTGACCAATGTGGCTCACAAAGCAGTGTGACAATGAAAATGTAATCATGAGACCCGCATAATAGTGGGCCCAGCTATGGAACCCACAAAGGAGTGCAGGCTCTGGGCGCTGGAGAGTGGCCTTTAAAAATTTAGCCTAAAGAGCATTTTTCACTTTATTATCAAAACCCAGGAAGAATGCTGGAGACTATGAAAGAGAACAACTCTAACTCTTCTCAGATTCTCCCTCGAAATGCACAGTGCAACAAAGCCTGCCTTCTTTACATTTCAAAAGAGGCTGCTTTCTCTTTAAAAAGTAGGAGCGACTTGGTCTGATGCGGCTGCCTTTATCAACCATGAAGTTCCCAGCAAGGTGCTGTTAGTGCCTGATTAAACCTCATACCAACCCCTGTCCCCCATGGTAACCCAGAAGACATCCGCTGAGACTCCGAGCGCTGATTCAGTTTAATTGCCCCGGTTCTCTGTGATGGCTGGGTTTCTTGTCTCTCAAGGCCTGGAATGGAAATCCATGTGATCAGATGAACTATCCGGGTGTCCTGACAGATCTGAATTATGAATATGGAGATGGCATTGTGCTCTGCAGCCACTTCTGAAACCCCAATGGTAAAATCTTATCTGCCACTGAAATGATTTCAGGAGTGTGGGATTCACACAAAAGTCGTTTTCTAATGGAACACTAATTATTATAAAACAGACCAAAATGGGAAGAAGAGTTTGTGTGTATAGGAGTGTGTTTACAAATACATATGACATATATGTATACCTGTGTATAAGATATATCTTATGTAAGGACATATAAAAAATATAAAGATATCTATCTATCTTTGGATTCTTGATTATTTTGGGATATATAGAAAAATAACAACTTGTGTTTACCAATCGCAGTACTCCAAGGTATTCAAACATTGAAAATATCTGGTTCATTCTACCCCTTCCACCATGACTGGAGAACTAGACGGAGCTCTGACCTTTATTTCCGAGAGAGGAAGAACAACCTGAAGCAATCCCCTAGAATCTGCATCACATCCTGGCTCTGTCAGAAGGTAGAATGCAGGGAAAAAAATAGAACAAGACACCCTAACAAACCCCAGGGTCACTGGATTCCTCATCAAACCTCCCATCCTTCTGGGAGGGTGTCAGAAATGAAGGCGCCAGCCCCAGAGGACTGAGGGTCATCTAAGAACACTACAGAGCAACGCTCCGAGTCCGTGCCCCTCAGACTCCCTTTTAGAAATCATTTCCCCTAGACCCCCACCTCCTGCCTCAGACTATTTCCTTCAAGATTTTTAATCTACCAAAATAATGGGGCCCCAGTAACAGCTCGAGATCTACAAGTCCTACCCACCAACCCCTGTGACGATGGTGACACCTTCCCCATCCACACCAATTATCTATCCCTAACATACAAACGTGCTGTATTTCTAGCCTATTTCTAGCCTTTTTCTAGCCAAATCAAAAAAGTTTTACTGATTTCTTCTGCAGCCTTATTCTGAGTAAATATATAATTTCCATTAGGCTTTTTGAACTCTCTGAGATGTAGAGACTCCCATTACTACCTTCAGGACCTCTAGGTGTTTGGGGATCCCTTCCTGGGAATCACTCCTGTGCCCAAAATGAGTTTGAAGATGAAAATTATTGCTAAAGGGGAAAGAACTGTTGGTGTAACAGGATATTTAAAAGCAAAATTTTTTCCCACCTGGGTTGGTCAGGGCCAAGCACTTGAGAAAGGGATGTTTTCAAAATGAGAGTATCTGCTAAAGCAAAATGTGTAAAACTGAGACATGAGGCAAAAAAGCAAAGAGTGTTAGCTTCTAAGAGAAGAGGATTCTAAGCTATTCCCCTGAAGTGGCATTTCCATTCAGCCTGGCAATGTTCTGGGCTCCCTCAGCTTTATTAGGTTTTTGGCAATTAACCCAAAGAGAGACAGGTTATAATTGCACAACCGACATGCATAGCGTGACAGAAATAAAGGAAGCTGCACACAACTATTCATTAATTAACGTATTTTTTCCTCCATGCAATAAGGAAGGAAATTGTAAATTTGTAATCAGGCAGGTCTTTAAGTTTTCCAAGAATGACTGGGTTTTTTTTTTCCCCCCTCTCAGCTGAGGTAAAAAGACAGTATGTTGCACTCTGTGCAAATCCTCACTTGGTCCTACATTACTCAAGTCAGATTTCAGAAACAGCTATAAGTCTCTTTTTATACTTATTATTAATTCATTTGGATGAGCATTCTTTACTCTAAAGCTCCAGGATATGTTTGAAAGTTTCCTGAGTCTAGAGCTTCATGGAAAAAGGCTGACTGGGAACCCAGCTCCACCAGTGGTTTGGCAGCATCTGAGCACTGACCATTCACCAGGAAGTTCTACCGGGTCTATAGTGAGCATATTTGAAGGGTCCTCTCTACAGAAAACCTCTATGAACCCCCGCTCCCACAAGCCTGTGAGAACTAGTTTCTAGAAAATGGACAGAGCATTTAGTCACCTTGGTGATAAAGCCAATCCCTTTGTTGATAAACAGAAAAGACAACTATCCCTACTGTTTATTTTCCACTAACTAGTTAATGCAAATAAGGACAATTAACAGGCAAATTTTTGACATTTATTATTTATAGAGTTTCCCCACCCTAAATGTGAATGTAAAAGCCCCTGCTTTGACTACCTTATAATCCTGGTCCACTGATGGATTATCAAGAACCAGATTCCCATTTTCCCAAAAAAGAAGCCACTTAAAAATCACTGTCGCTCTCCAAGGATATCAAATAAATGTCTCCTGCAGGGGGTGCAGTGGGTGCAGCATCCCCAGTCCACCTCCAGGAGAGGAGGCCACCGGGAGTAGCATAAAACTACGGAAAGAAAACCTGACTGCTGTGTACTTGTAAAGTATTTCTTACACTTTAGTCTATGAGGCAAGGGAAGTGGTGGGAACCCCACCATTAGAGACATTTAGAAGGAGACCTGGCTGGAGCTCTGGAAAGTAAAACATAGGGAACAATCATGCCCTGGCAGGAATGGAGGAGGCAAGTTTAAGAGGCCTTTTCAACTCTAATTTCTAAGAATCTGATTAGACTATGGAGAAAAAAAATTGAAACAGGAAAAAAAATAGGAACAAAAGCCAGAAGAGAGAATAATGTAATAATATTGGAAAACACACTGGTATATGTCTAGTGGACATCCAGCCACCGTCTCATCCTGGCTGCCACTGAAGGGTGGCTGTCTTACGGGAGCACAGGGAAGGAGCTGAAAGCCAGGGGGGCAGAGGGGAGACCCCTCTGAACTTACTTTGAATAACACTGAGAACTTGAGAGCCCTTTGTCTAAACCAAGTGATGAAAGAAAGGAAGCCTTTCTGAGGCAGCTGCTGAGATTCCTTTCCTGGTAGAATTTGGCTACTCCTTCTTGTTTTTAATCAATGCAGTTCTGTCTAAACATTTTACTTTCCTTAGCAGATAAGTCTGGACTTAAGCTTTGGGCTTACTTTTTTGTTTTTTAAGGAGGATCAGAGATATTGCAATGTCACGTGATGTCTTTGATTGTTAACATGCATAGTCCCAGATAATGTGAATATCCAGGGTGCTAGCTACTTCACTCCCTGGCCTTAGGAAACTTAGTTTAAATCAGCCCAGATTAAATATTTAAGTCATATAGTATTCCAGCGTGACTACACAAGGCCTACATATTTATAATTGAGTGTGTGTGTGTGAAGAACAGTTAGACGTTTCCATACTTACAATTTTTAAAACTGGTCAAAAGAACTGTGACCTGAATTGAGAGTGAATGAGGTTCCAAAAAGGCAGCTTTCCCGAACACGCACAGACAAAGGAAATAGTTTCCTTACGGAAAGGAATCACTTGAAAGATTTTGGGCCAGACCCCGCTCTGTCTCAGATTTCCTTTCTTTTAGTCCTTTGATGAACAACTCACATGGAGATTCTACATCTTGTGCCTGGTTTGAATTTAAACTGTTGCTGACTTTAGTGGAAAACTTTCATACACGCAACTCAGGCTTTCTTCCATTCCCCACCACTGTCGACCAATTTCTGACATGGCCTTGGATATTCATCTTGAGTCATTATCAACCTGACAGAAAACCAGTTTTTCCCCGAGAGAGACTGAATTTGTGGCACTCCTTTCTCTGGAGCTCTGAGGGCTGCCGTTCTCCTTCTGGAGCAGGTGGAAGGTGAGGAGGAGATAGAGGACGTTTGGCAGGTGAAGGGGAACGAACAGGAGTGATGCTTTCAGACAACTGCTGGAGGAGGCGGATCTCCTCAGCAGAGTTGCCACGTGGCTCCCATCCAGAGCCTGAACAAGAAGCCATCGTCTCCATGTGCCGCATGCCAAAGCCTTCTTCAGGAATGAGCTGGGTAGAGAGTATAGTTTTAAAGAAAAGGCTTTGCCTTCACAACAGGACTCCTTCTTCTGGTCACTTGAGAATAGTGTTCTGAATGGATTTCCCCTGCTCTTTGCTGGGTTCATTGGTGAGAGTGGAGAGGTTGGGATGCCCAGAACATTTTGTTCGGAAACCTGTGCTGCCTCCAGATTGTGTGGTGAAAAACAAGAGTCTTGGAATCACTCCAGTCTGGCCTGTGAGCCAGCTCTGCCACTCAAGTGGGTAACTTCAAGCAAGTAACTTAAGTTCCTGGTCCTCAGCTTATCTTCGAATGTGAGATGTTATCTTCAATTTAGGGTAATTGCGAGGAGTAAATGAGATTATATTTCTAAAGTTCTCTGTTTTGGCTTCATTCTTTCTCTCTGACCCTATGCTCTTGTTGATAACTTTGCAAATTCTCCTGGTCCTACGTAACTAAAACAATTGTGTGCAGTCCAAGAGTCAAGGCTCCAAGAATCTCCCCAGGGTATGTGGGGCCCGAGGCGAATCACACTGTGTGTCCCTGCTCCCAGCATGTTTACAAAGACAGTCAGATTTATGGGAATTTCAAGGGCAGTTTTGAACTGAAGGGGAATATGTCACCAAAGGAAAAGTCTAAAGGGAGCCTGGGCATGCAAGAAAGGGGGCATCCTGTGCCACTGCAGGATGGCAATGTGAGGAGCTGTGAGACATGTTGGATTTTCCATCGCTGGTTCCCTCACCCCCGACAGCACTGACCCCCTGTGGCTCCCACATTATAGTGAGAGCTTGCTCAATACAGCATCGCACAAGGACTCCCCTGGCCCAGTGTGACCACCCTGATTGGCCAAAACCTCCAGGAGTGACTTGCAAAAGCACCTCTTTCCTGTACAAATGAGAGTTCCTGAATTTCAGGAGGTTGATTTGCCAGTTTCTTTTAAAAATTTGCTTATAAATGAGCCAAGTAGGTTTATGATAGGACAAATCTGACAGTGACCCACACACCCATTTTGATAAAAAATATATGATCCATTTTTAAAAATATGTATGATGTAACTACACAGGTGAGACTGCATCTCAAAAGTAAGCCATTGGTGTAAAATGGTGCCTTACTTTTCTATGGCTGCTATAACTAATTGCCACAACCATGGCAGCTTAAAACAACACAGATTTATTCTCCTTCAGTTCCAGAGGCCAGAAGCCCAAAATCAGCTTCACTAGGCTAAAGTCAAGTTTGACACCTTGACAGCAGGATTAGTTCCTTCCAGTGCTCCTGGGGAAGAATCTGTTCCTTGCATTTTCCAGCTCCCTGTGGCTCTAGGCATTCCTTGGCTTGTGGCCACATCACTCCAATCTCTGCTTCTGTAGTCACATTGTCTTCTCTTCTGCAGCCAAGTTTCCTTCTGCCTCCTTTTTATAAGGACACTTGTGATGACATTTGCAGCCCAACCAAATAATCCAGGATAATCCCCTCATCTCAATATTTTTAATTTAATCACATCTGCCAAATTCCTTTTGCCATCTGAAGTAATAGTCATAAGCTCTGGAGTTTAGAATGTGAGTATCTTCGGGGGCCATTATTCAGCCTACCACATATGGGAATCCCTTTTCATGAAAACTGCCAGCAGTTGCCTTGTGAAACTGTGTTCTTTGCCCAATTGAAGAGAAGAACAATTCTTTGGCATTCTAATTTTTTCCCCATTTTAAATCAATAGTGCAGCTATAAACCAATATGACAACAGTATCATTTCGTACAACTGCCATTGGCATTACCTCTGAGAAGTGGCGTCTGAAGATATTAGTAATCTACAACTACTGTCTTCTGTGCAGAATTACCACATACAAACACCTCAGGTATTTTCCACTGTATCAAAATCGTTGATGTGCTCTAGGTCCGGCAAGAAAACATGCTTTCCCAGACACATAGAAACCTAAATATATGCCCCCTTAAGGGAGAGAGAGTGGCATTTAAGCTAGGAATGGTAGCCCAGTTAAAAAACAGAAGGTTGAAAGGGGACAGCTATTTAAAAGTCACTCTGATATGACCTGTTCCCCAAACAATTCATCTCAGGGTCACAGCCATTGTTGCTAGGTGGCATAACATTTATGATGATGGTGTCCTGGGCTCCTTAGGCTGATAATAGACATCTGTTCCTCAGAGCATGAGTGAAGTTGATAATGTCCTCTCACCCTAGGCGAGCTGAACTTCAACTGCCAAGATACTAGTTGACATTAAGACTTTGCAACACTTCTGGAGATAATCTCTCTTGTGACTGGTTTCTCCTGCCACCATCCACTGATGCCACTGTATTCAATGTCTTTTGCAGACTAGCTCTTGGGTCCCTGATGCCGCCTGGCTCCTGAGTTTTGGTCATATGCTCAAAGCTAAATTCACAGACCTGCAGACCTCATAGTGTGATGGGATAAGAAATAATCAGAGGACCTGGACAGAGTAAGGCTGTCAGAGAAACTGCAAATCAGCAAAAGAATGAAGCCCCTTGACCCTGAGCACATCTGCCACATATTTAATTCCACGTTCTTGCCAAGCCCTGCAAACCCAGGCTGGGGAGACTTGAGAGTGGAGTGGGGTTATGAAGTCTAGGAGGGCACAGAGGTGAAAAGCCTGGGGGGTTGCCACTCACACGGTCCACTCTCTGGGAAGGAACCAGGCGTGCATGGGTGGTGGGGGAGGGGACGCTCCAAGTCACGAGGAGAGTCTTGGACACAAATGCAAGAGGCTGCGGGAGTGTCTGGATGACCAGCCGCCAGTTGTACTGTATCGATTTTATTTGCTCGTTGCTTTGCCAGCTGGCTCCAGACCAGGGGAAGCAAATGAAGCTTGAGCCGTTGTTTGGGGTTTTGATCTCAAGCCTCCATTAAGGAGATCCTGACATTTGGGAGGAAGTGAGCCAGGGAGATCTGGGGTGGATCTTCATTTCCACATTTCAGGATCAAACTGAAAATAGGCTGGGTAGAGGAAGGTTTTGTATTGGGAATGCCAGAAAGACCTTCACGACTGAACTCCACCTACTTCTCCACCCTCATTACTACGCCCCCTCCACCCATTCCACACGCCTCTCCCACAGACACACGCGTACACCCTTTTAGCTCCAGAAAGTCGGAGGATTTACTTTCAGTTTCTCTTCACTGCCCTTCACTCTTCCCATATTTCTCGTCTAGTTCAACTGTCACTGTCTCTTGCATTCTTTCCTTAACTTCCTAATGTGCATTGGTTCACCTTTTCCAGGTCCCCATTTGCATTTCTCATATTGTTTATTATATGAGTGGATAGAATAGTTGATCTTTCCCACTGCACCAAAAAGTATCTGAAGGCAGAATTCTGTCATCACAGTTCTGGCCTGGTGCACGGCAGCGCTCGGATCAGTGTCTGGTGAGGAGGCGGCAGTCTGGTAGGAGGCACTTGTTCCTGGTATAGACCCGGGTGACAGGCCTTTGGGCGTGGCGCCAGAGTGTGCATGACAGATGCACTAGAAGGAACATGTATGAAGCCTCAGAGCTTTATATGCAACATTAAAAACAGTGGTTCCATCCATTTTTTTTAATTTTAGTTGCTCTGGTATGTTCTTTTTGAGAGGTGGAACCAGGATGCAGGATGAGCACCTCAAATGTTCCAGGCATGGAAAACTTGGCCACATGGGAGATGCCAATAGGAATTCTGCCCACGACGAGGGTTCCCTACTAAATGTACCTCTGCCAACCCAGTCGAATCTCCCCTTGGGAAGAACAAAAGGAAGTCAAACAAAGATCAGAGACAATAGTGCTTTCAAGTATTCCATGGGCTGCCCTATGTTTCTTCTGCCCTCAGCAGTTAGACTGGGGCCTATGATTTGTTCTGGTCAATTGAAAGTAACATGTGTCACTTCTGGGCCAAAGCTTAGAAAAGTAGACGTGGATTCTCCAAACACTTACTTCCCTGCTCTGGCGACCAGGGAGCACTCACGTGGAGCTGGCAGAATGGGAGGATCAAAGCAGCCTGGAGCCCTGAGTCACTGCATGGAGAGTAGCCGGCTGGGAGACTTGCCCAAACCCACAGAGGAGTTAGCACAAGTGAAATAAAAGTGTCCTCAATGAGCCGCTAAACTCTGGGGGTAGCCAAAGCCCTATTGTGAGGAGAGCAGGCAAGTTGTTCTAAAACACTTTCTTACATACTTATGAAGTGGTACTCTTCAGTGTCAGAAGCATTGAGATGATTGACATAAGCATTGACATCCATAGGTTGACTGTCTCTTCTCCTCCATGGTACTCAGTATATATCTTTCCTTGGAAGCCTAAGGAACCTGGCAGGCTGATAGGCTCAGGGTGAATCCAATGAGTGTTTTGTGGAAATTCAGTGGGGTTGCACTGATACATGGGCTATAAACATCTGTGTACCATCCTTACACAAATTCTTGAATTATAGCCTCACAAATCAGCCCTCCCATGGCAGGGTCAGAGATGCTAAAGGTTTGGGAGAGAGACATGGTAGCTTGGATGTCTCATCACAGGTGTCCCATTAAGAGGCCCCTAGTTTTGACACCATTATATGATGACCTCTTACACGTGTTCATTACTTAATACTTATTAAATGGCTAATAATTACAAAGTCTTATTTGGTGCAGATATGTTTTCTTGGCCAGGCTCCTGAATACATCCATCTCATGTGGATACTGGTCAGCATTTGTGGGCCACTATTTATTGATTCAAAGGCCAGACCTCCAAACAGAGCAAGCGTTCAATACAGTTAGAAAGAACAAATTCATTACACTCCTATGTTCCCCCACCTTAGATCTTCCAGTCACAGAATTCACTAGCCTGAAGTAGAGACAGCAATTACGTGCTAAGTAAACAACTACCTGGGTGTCTGCAACAGCCTCCATCAGAAATATTCTAGAATTTTTTGTGAGAAATAAGTAATTATTATCTAGGCCTAGAAGGAAAAATGAGTTTCATTCGCAAACAACCTTAAAATACACAGTCCTCTTTCTCTTCTCTTCCTCCCTGTAAGCACCATGAGGCATTTCCTATTAAAAATTTCAGCTCTGCTTCTTTTCACCTTTGCCCTCTTCTCAGCTCTGACTTGAAATTCAGGAGATGGTTACCCTGGGGAGTATAGATCCTTGTGCCATGTGATCTGGCCTAAAGGGTAGTATGACAGAGCGAAACAAAAGGGAGGCTAACCTTCTTTTCTCCCATCCACATGCACACCCCCCACTGAAGGCCAGTGTCTTGCAGTGAGTGAGGCTCAAATATCTCAGCAATACCTGCTAGCTTGTGTGAATCTGTCCTTGGCCAGACGGATTCTGAACTGGGCAGGAAACATGGAGTTTGCAAAATCCTGGCATTTGAAAAGGACTGGTGAAAGCTGTACTTTTAAAAATGGCTTTGATTGTTTTTATGTTTTCTTGCTATAGAACGAATACCCCCTTATTGTGGAAAAAAAGTAAAAAAATATGTAAAAAAAGAGAAAAGTTATATCTTAATTTAACTACATAGACACTAGTAACAGACATTTTCTGAATGTGTATTATTGAATACATGTGTATTTAAGTATAACTACTAATCTATAATTATATATACTTAATATTATCTTTATAACTTAATACTAATTATCTTCACAAATCAGAATTTCCATTCTGGAGACAACTGTGTGTGGGCAACAAATACATTGCTATTGCTTAAGCCACTGAGTTGTGCCACTGAGTTGTTGGCATGGTCAGCATAAGTAAGCCTGTCTTGACTGGTGTATTAGTCACCGGATCCATTTCCTCCTTTTCCTGGGTACTCAGCCTGATTACCTTTCCCAGCCTTCCTCAGCTTTGTGGCTGAGTTTTCAGCCAATGAATTGGGAGCAGAATCTGTGCATGTTCCTTGGGGCTGAGATGAGTAAGAGGTAGGTGTACCTTCTTCTTCTCTTTCTGCTGATGAGCATGAAACCTAGACAATGAAGGAGCCCCATGTGGAAACGCTACGTGGAGGAGACCTGCCTACTTTTCAGGAACACTTGTGTCAGGCTTTATGTAAGTGAGAATACATTTCTATCCGGTGTGAGCCATTCTACCTTTTGGGTGTTGTTCACCACTCCAGCTAGCATTAACTTAACTTTTAAAGAAGTTGGTGCTTTGAAGAAGAGTGTCTCCATAATCAAAGCCTAACATACGTCATCGGCATAGTGGTGGATTGGCGGATGGCAGGGATGCCAGCAGTCAGCAGGCTGAGGACTCCATCTCTCACTGGCAGAACATCTGGTGAAAGTGTTGCCTGTGATCACTTGGAAGGCCACCATGTCCATACTGAAATTACTGGCTCAGGGTAATTGTTGGCAAGAGTTAGTATGACCTTATGATGGTTACGATTATTTGATTTTTTAAACATCTTATAAGAAAAAGATATGCTTAGACAAGAACTGGCTCATTTTCAAACAGATCTGGAAGAGAAAGGAGAGAGCTCATTTTGGACTAATGTGAGTGAGGGTTAACCTACCATCATGTGGACATTTGGGGCTTTGCTTTTTATAACACCTATCCTTGCTTTAATAGGGCTGCATAGTACTTTATTGTATGAATGTATCACAGTTTGTTTAGACAAAGCCCTATTGAATAGTTGGGATGTTTTCCATTGTTCTGTGATTACAAAAAGCCCTACTTTGAACATCCTGATACAATAGCTGTGTCCATTTGTCTGATTGTTTTCTTGGAACTTATTCTTATAATCGGAAAGTGTAGGGGTAAAAACACAGATGTTTTAAATGTGATGCACTTTGCCCAAATGCCTGTAACTAAATTTACATTATCTTGAAATTCCTCTATCATAGCCTCATCAGGAGCATTATCAATGTTTTTATCTTTAAAATAGATGAGCAAGAAATATGATGTGCATAGTTTTAGTTTGTTTTCCTTTCATTATCAGTGAAGTCTAATACAATTTCATATGTTTACTGAATGCCATTTACATTGAATGATTTACGTGCACTTGTCTCCTGAGATTTGTTTTATTTATTAGGACTCAGCTCAGTTTGGCACAGCTCTCCTGTCTGCCTGTTCCTCTAGCACAAGTGAAAATATCACCCCCTTTTCAATCCCAAGGGGACCTTGGTTTAAGCAATACATTATGTGACCACCCTAGATATAAACCCTTAATGTGGCAATATGTAGCTCTTTTTCCCTAGATTGTTACTTTTATTTTAAATTTAATTACATTTTTTATGTTACACATTTTGTTTTCTCCTTTATGATTTCCAGCTTCAGTATCATGCTTTGAAAAATTTTCCCCATTCCAAGGTTACAGCGATAGCCACCTACGTTTTTCTTGTATTAGTTTTATAATTTCATTATTTATATGTCAGTGCAGCATTCCTCCCTCACCTTCTTCAGGTCTGCACTCACATGTCACCTTTCCATTTGAAGTATGCTGCACACCTACGCTGCTGGGAAAACTAACTGTGTTCTTTGCTTTCTTTTCCTTCATAGCACTTGTCACCATGTAACTTTCATATGTCACTTATTTAATTGTCTTATTGTATCGCTTTGTCCCTTAGAATGTAAGCCCCACGAGGGCAGGGATTTTTGTGTTTATGTCAACTGTTTTATCTCTAAGAGCTAGAGCCGGGGTTGGCATCTAATAAGTATTCCACAAGTACTTGTTGGTTGAATGACATAAAATCTTCAATCCATCTGAAATTTATTTTTCATAAGATGTAGAGTACTCAGCTTACTTTAATCCATCTTTTCCCTTGTTGAGTTAAAATCCCCTTTAGCATATGCAGAATCTATATTTCAGTACTATATCTGATAACCAGCCTCTCTATTCCTTCACCCACATGACATTAAAAAATTTAAAAAATATATACATATATATTTGGCATTATCTATTTCACAATGACTTGTAGGATAAAGTCTTTTTTTAAATATATAATCTTTATTATATTTTTCCATTACCATTTAGTCCTCTTGTGCCCCCTTCCTAGGACAAATTCTTTAATAACCTTCTTTATTCCATAGTTTTTATTCCATAGTTTTTCATATCTGTGTTCTCAACTATTTACTCTTACAGATAAAACTTAGAATTATTTGCCATGTTCACATAGACACCCAACTGGCCAATGGAATAGTGTTTAAGTTATAGGTTGATGTAAGAAAAACTTACATCTCTAAAGCGTTGGGCTCCCTTGCCTGAGACAAGGTATGAATCTTCATTTGTCAAGGTTTCCTTGTATTAGTTATAGTAACACCAGCTGCTGAAACAAATAACTTCTAAATGAAATGGCTGAATACAAAAACTCTAATCAGGGGTTCCTGGGGTAATTTCTGCTTGTTAATTCAGGGTCAGTGCTCCTTGTGCCTTTTTACCCTGCCTCCCACCTTCCACACCAGAATCGTTTGCCAGCAGATGAGGGAAATGATAGAGAAGTTCTACCTGTTTCCCAACCACTTTGATCCAAAATAGAAACACATTGTTTCCGCCTGAGGTCCTTACCAATGTTCTAAAGAAATTAAAGGGGAAACAAATCAAGAGTAAGACTTGGAAGGAAAAAGACAAAACAGATATGCTTTGTACATGTGGGTACCTTCTATGTAGAAAAAACTTTTTGAAAAAGAATTCATACATTTTCAACTACAGGTGCCTGATTTGAGATCAATTTATATGAATCAGTAACCTTTCTTCTGCACCAGTAATAACCAAATAGAAAATATAACAAAAAATATCTTTCATAATAGCAAAATCAAAATATAAAAACAAAAGCTTCTACAAAACTATAATGAACATAAGAATACCAGCAAATACCTAAGACCTCTATACAGAAAAATTCAAGACTCATAAAAGAACATCATAAAAAAGATCTGAATAAATAGTTCATACTCTATGATGTAATGATGTAATATTAAAAAGATGTCAATTCTTCCCCAAGTGTATTATAAAATATAATACATATATGTATACACATACACATGTAAAATGTATAAATTATTATATAAATTCAGTGCAATCTCAAGTAAATTCCATCTGGATTTGCTTAGGAATTCAATAAGAGTATTCCAAAAAGCTCATAGAATAATAAGGGCACAAAGTTGAAAAAGAACAGCAAAGTGAGAGAGAACTTTCTGATCAGCTGTAATAACAAAGTACTGATGTTCTCCAGTACAACTGTAAATTTATTTTGCATTCTATTTTTATCATCTTTTTTTACTTTATGTATTTTGAGGCTTGGCTACTTGGTGCACACACATTTAAGATCATTGCCTTCTGGTTGAATTGACTCTTTTATCATTATGAAATGTCCCTCTTTATTTTTGATAACATTTGTTCTTATGAAGTCTACTTTGTCCATTAGTAATATATAGCCACTCCAGCTTTTTCCTGATTAGTAGTTTCTTGTATGTCAATTTCCATCCTTTACTCACATGATATTTATGGCTCTTATATTTCAAGTGTGTTTCTTAGACAACATATAGTTTGGACTTTCTTTTTTACTTAAATTATAATTACTATCTTTTAATTGCAGCATTTTCCCCATTTACACTTAATGAAATCATCTGTATGCTATTTGTTTTCTGTTTGGCCCATCTGTTTATTATTCCTTTTCTTTCTTGTTTTTCCTGTCTTCTTTGGATTGATTGATTATTTTCAGGATTCATTTTATTTTCACCATTGACTCACTAGCTATGTCTTTGTTTTATTTTTTGAGTGTTGTAGGCTTTGCAGTATGCATCTGTAACTTATTATACTCTACCTTTAAATAATGTGCTTCAGGCATAGTTTCATTTCCCTCCT
Source organism: Phyllostomus discolor (assembly GCF_004126475.2). Lineage (NCBI taxonomy): Eukaryota > Metazoa > Chordata > Mammalia > Chiroptera > Phyllostomidae > Phyllostomus > Phyllostomus discolor. Next base: position 36,347,971 of record NC_040911.2, on the reverse strand, counting down.
CCCACCCTTCGTGCTATCGATTCCAAAGAACTCTGTTGTAGGGTTCACAATGAACCCTACAATTCATTGGTATAGTTTTTTATCTAAAAAGTCTATTATAGTTGAACAAAGTAAAAAACAAGAAAAAGTATTTTATATTTCTCACTTATGTGCTATCTCTTTTGTTTTTTCTTCTGTTATGAAGAACTAAGCTTCTATCTGGTGTCTTTTATTTCAGCCTAAAGAAATTCCTTTAATCTTCCTTGTAGTGCAGAACTTGTATTAATAATCCTATCAGCTTAAGTTTATCTGGAAATGTCTTTACCCTCATTTTCAAATAATTGTTTTACTGGACAAAGAATTCTAGGTTGATGCAATTTTTCCTTAGCCCTTTAAATGTCATTTCACTGTCTTCTGCTTGCATTGCTTTTGACAATGGTCTGTAGTATTTCTTTTGTGTGTCCTAGTCAATTGTCTTATTTTACTATTAAGCTGGTATTTTGAAACTTTTCTCTGTATCACTGGATTTTCAAAAATTTGTTTAAGGTGTGCCTTTATGGGATCCTGAAGTTTCTTGCTTGTTTGATTTTATGGTTTTTATTTAACTTGGAAAAATTTTCAGCCATTATTGTTCAAGTATATTTTCTGTCTTTTCTTCTTCTTCTTCTTCTTCTTGGACTCTAATAACTTACATGTTATACCACTTGATACTGTTCCACAGGTAGCTGAGGCTTTATTCAAATTTCTCAGTATTTTTCTCTTTATTTAATTTTGTATAGTTTCCATTGTTATTTTTTCAGGTTGACTTATCTGTTAATATGCAGTGTCTATAAATTCCACCCAGTGAAATTTTCCTTTTATGTGTTGTATTTTTCACCTCTAGATTTTTTATTTGTTCTTTTCCCTCATATGTTTAATTTCTTCTTTATGCAATGCTTTCTTTTAAGTCCTTGAGCATATGTATAATTATGGCTTTAAAATCCTTTCCTGACAACTCCATCAACTCTGTAATTTCTAGATCTGTTTCTATGATTGATTTTCCTTCTCATCATTATGGGTCACAGTTTGCTGCTTCATGTCATTTCTTATAATTTTTGATTGGATGAAACATAGATATTATTGTTGTTGTATTTATATTTTTAAATTGTGTTTTAAGGAGTATTTAAATTTTATAGGGGAGACAAAATTACTTGGCTTAATGCTTTTGAGATTTGTTTTTAAGTTTTATGAGAGCAAGTCTACAGTAGCTTTTATGATTTGTTTTATGTTTTTTCTTCTTTAGCTTTTACTATATATTTTATTTTTCAGTAAAATGAGTAACCTTACACTCAACCTAGATAGACATTATTAAAATTTTGCTACATTTTATTAATTTCTCTATAACATTTTGCATTTATTTAATTTATTCTCACTATATAGGATGCATATATTTTGCGTTCAATTTTTCTAAGTGTAACTTTTATGTCTTTGTATACTTGCTCAAACCTATCAACAGTTGCCTTATCTATTCATCTATTCTGTGAAAAAAAATGAGAACAATACAAACATTTACACACTTATGCAGCTGTCTTCTTCCTGCTCACCCTCTTTAGTTCTTGGTGTGTGTGCATGCACACATATGTATATGTTTTGCTTGGTGTGAAGATTTTGTCCATATTTATTATGTTAAAATTATTAATTTCATACCACACATCTACACACATCTATCTATGTCTATATTCACAGACATATATTCCATCATAAATTTAACATTTAATTTTTGTTTTGTAACGATAATGGAGTTATTTAAATGAAAATTGATGTTTAAAAAATCTGTGGTCTACAAATTCCAAAGGATACCATAAATTAATTTCAATAGATTTCTGAATAACCTAAAGTATTATGTACATTTTTATGTATATGTATTATATACATTTTTTTTCCTGAGAAGGTCTCAGCCTTATTCAGAATCTCCTAGGGAACAAGAACAAATGGACTAATTGATCCGTATTCACTAATAGCCCTTTAGTACAATAACTTTCTTCTTTTTTATCACCTTTTCCATTGCTGGAATTCTTCTGTAAATGACCTTTTTCATGAGTTGTTTATTGGTGATATGCTTCCCCAATTCTCGCCCTTTTGACTTTGCTTTCCTTTTGCCTTTACCAGAATAACAACTTGACTGTTTATGGAATATTTGGCCACAGCCTTCTTCCTTAAAATTCTCCAGGACTGCTAATGTGAATTCTGGACCAGCTTGATTTCTATTGTTGGTTACATATTTCCTTGGGCTGAATGTTTGTGACAACAGATGGCATCTATCAGGTGCTTATTATATGCCAGGCAACAGACTAAGTACTTTTGCAAGAATTTTCACATTTTTCCTTAGGATAATCTTGTAAGCTACACACTACCTGTCTTACACCAGAGCAATGCAACTTGAACTCAGGTAGCGTGACAGTCTTAAGCAGTGCTATATTGAGTAGAAAGATTATTTTTCCTTTGTCCTTAAAGTTTTGTACCTTTGCTTGAGGAGAACTTGGGGTTTGACAAGTTTTCACTCATTTTGTCTCTTATAGTGAGCTTTTGAAACTGTGTATTCCTCTCCTTGTGTCTTTGTTTGTCACTTCTGACTTTTTCAGAGACACAAACTACAGCTGACTCCTCATTGGTTGATTTCCAAAGCTGCTGTTTTCACTCTGATCCTTTCTTTCCTTCATTGTCCTTTCTTCATGCTGATTTTTTCAAGATAGTTCTCTACTGATACAATTTTTTTAGGATCAATTTTGCACTTTGATTCTTCTATTGCATTTTTACTTCTGTAATAACATTATTTTCCTCCCTTGGTTTTTACCTACCTGTGCCAGGTCCCTGTTCATTTTGTTGTCTTCTCCCATTTCTTGTTTAATAGGTGCATGCATCCTCTCCTTTTCCTAAGAGTGTTATGGAGATGTACATTTTTCATTGTGTCTTCTGGTTTAAAATTTACTTAAAATTATGCTTTTTATCTCTCTGATCTTTGTTTTGCATGTTCGACTTACTTTCCCCCTTTTTCATTGTACATGTTTTCTAGGTCTCAAGCTTCTGTTTTCACTCAGCATTTTCACCTTTGAATGGAGATAGAAACTTGAAGCTCTGAATTTATCATTAAAATACAGAAAGCCAAATCTCATAAATTCTCATTCCATAGGATTTAATATGGGGGGCTTGATGCTGTAGATTAAAGTATCACTTCATTTTTCACCTAAGGAAGTTAGAGAAAAAGCTAAGATCAGGGACAAATGTGTCCATTAAATTTTTATGGACATAAATAAAATCCCCTTCAGTGGGGCCAGCACTTGGAGGGGGAAGGCAGGAAGGGGGGCCACTCAGGTTTCTGTTGGTTCACTTTGTACAGTGTCAGTGGGAGCTTTGGCTATTCTGACACCTAGCACCTAGGTATGTCAATTGGTTGGTCAGATACTTTCTTAGCTCGGTAACTATTATTTGTTGTTGCTGCTCTAGGGTTGTAATATTGTTTCCTAGGAGATTGTCTCATATTTTTCATCTGTATGAACATCATTGTTCCACATGATTGTCTCCACAACATTCTCTCAAGCTTCAGAAAACAGTGTGGAGCCCCAAGCATTCTGCCAGCTTGGGGACCACTGCTCATGCACGGAGATGGGGAATGGACTCTTGGTAATACTGTTCCATTTTTCCTGTGTCCGCTCATAGCTCTGCTTCTGTCTCTCCAAGTTGGGAAACATTATCAGGTACCGACAGAATTGTCTCTAGCACATCCCTTAATTCTCTGCCATTCTCACAAGTATTGGAATTATATATTGACTCCTGGAATCCTTTTTTAATTTGGTATGTTATTTTCTCTTAAATTTTATTATATTAGGCAGATACCTCTCAAATCTTAGCAAATACTTATATTTTAGAGACAAATGGATGTGATTAGGAGGGATTAATCAGAAAGATTGGAGAGTAAAATCAGAGAAGACAAGCAAAGCAAGTATTTTAAGAGGGATAGTGTGGTTATTAATATTAAATGCTGCAGAGATCCCATACAGAACGAGAAGTGAGAGGAGGTCAAATGATTTACACAATAGGGAGGGACTGATGTGTGTGGAATGAGGAGGAAGTTTCAGTGGAATTTCTGGTACAGGAAGAGATAGCAGGATGTTGTTAAACACATGTAAAATGTGAATTAACTCTGAGAAGAGTATGAGTCAGGAGAGATGGCCAATGATCTCTTCCATCATAAATTCCCTTTCCCACAAAATAAGAAGCTGGACTAGAAATCTCCAGTGTGCCTTCTGCTAGAAGGGGTTTTTCAAGGTGATGTAAGGGCTCACTCCCCTTGATGAAAATTACCCATCACCTCTGTAGAAAGAACACCACCTACGATGTGCTGTTGCCGAAACAAATTGGAATAGACTCTAATCAAGCCTTTAGGTCTAATGTCCAGTGCATAAATATTTCTCCACTGAAATATGGCAGAGAGAGGAACAAGTTTAAGATACCAACAGGGTAATAATGCATCAAGGCTGAGTTTTGGACATTTTACAGGGCAGAGAAAGGAAGAAAGGAAGAAAGGAAGAAAGAAAGAAAGAAAGAAGGAAGGAAGGAAGGAAGGAAGGAAGGAAGGAAGGAAGGAAGGAAGGAAGGAAGGAAGAAGAAGGAAAAATAAAGAAATACAAGAAATACAGAAAAAAGAAAGGAAGAGAGTAGCGGGAGGGAGTAGGGTAGGGAGGGGCTTTATGAAGTAAGAACAGTCTTCAGTCAGAACCCTTCCAGAGCTAGTCCTCATTACAAGTCACCATTAGGGGAGGTATGGCTGACCTCTTACCTCACCCATCTCCACTTGTCAAGTTGGCAGTGTCCATGAGAGTGACCCAGGGCTCTCTAAGCTTGTTTAGGCCTCCTTCTAGCCTTACAGGTGCTCACTCACCTGTGAGCAGGGCTGCTCAGAAGTACCCCAGTGCAGAAGGGAATCAGGGGATGAAGAACCCCACTTCTCCAACCTTTGGCTGGAAAACTCTGAGATGCATGCGATGCAGTTCCTCAGAGTACCCTCTGTGGACTAAACCGCAGCTGCCCATGGTCATAACCTGCCCATCAGTGCATCTTTTCTTGGTCTTTCTAGTCTCATTTTCCTTGTTTTTTCATTTTTGCATCCTAGTGCTATCTCCCAAATAAAACACCTGCATCCAAATCTTCATCGTAAAGTCTGATTGGGGGGATACCCAAACGAAGACAAGGGTACTATATAAAAATAAAAGATCAAAAAAGACAAAACACCCAACTGAACACCAATTAGATCTGGGTTTGAACAATTTGATTGTAAAATAAGATTTAGATAATCCAGAAAATTTGAATTCAGAATTAGCATTAGATAATTTTGAGGTATTATTATTAATTTTGTTAGCTTATATGTTTGTAAGAAAATGTCTTTATTTAGAGGTATATAAGGAGGAAATAACAAGATGTCAGAGTTTTTAAAAATGCTATAACAAAAAAAGGAAAGAGAAAATTCAATAAGTAAGGCAAGAGTGGCAAAGGGTTAATAATTATTCATTCTGGGTAATACGTATATGAGAGTTCATTGTAATACTATATTCCTTATTCCTTATTCTATTCCTTATTTTGTGTATTTTCAAAATATTTCACAGTAAAATACTTACTCTTATTTTTTTAGGAGAAGAAAACTTTAATTCCCAGAAAATACTAACTTTGATAAGAGGCAAAATTCCTCAAGGAAAGCTTATTTTCAGAGGCCTAGTACAGAATAGACACACATACAACTTTTTCACGCAAGACAAAAAACAAACAAAAGACCCTCCATCTCTCTCTGCAAAATGACATCCACTAATTACTCAACCTCTGTACTCCCTGCCTGCAGCCTTGCCAAATGCTACATTTCGCTCTCTGAAGTATCAGAAACCAAACAAACTCTCCTGAAATCAGCATATTCCATTGTAGAGGCCTGCCCCTGAGCAGTCACATGAGTAGCACTCAGAGCACCAGAGCGGGTTTTCAAACGTTCTGGCCAAGAATAGTTCCAAGGGCAGAGCCCAGGCACGCCATGCAGCTCACGTAAAGAAAAGTTCATGCATTTTCCACAGGCTCGTTCAAGACACCCACAGAAATAGACCAAGGCGTCGCTGAATCAATTCTCAAGACGGGAAGGAACCTCCTAAAAAGAAATAGCTCTTGGTCTCCTGCAAGGTAAAATGTGTGCCTCAGATCTGCACACGAAAGAGTATCACAAACATATGGTTAATGACTCATCCCAAATGGAAAAAGAGAGTTTTTTATAGTTTATGGAGCTTTTACATGTTGAAGGTACATCTGTTGCTATTTATGCTGACATGTATGTAGAGATTGGCAGACCAAGTTCTCTGTAGGGATGAGCGAAATCCAAACCAAACCACAGAGCTTTCTAACTTTGAGGCTGGCTCTAGGGATGGAAAACGGTTTCCCGATCCCTTGAAACCCTGCCCAGCCGAGCAGGGGGACTCGCAGAGGCCCACATCACAGGGCTGCAAGTTGGATGAAGCAACGAAAGTCCTGCTTTGTGCTGAGCCTCCAGAGAGAACAGAACAAAGGCAGGAAGCCCAAGAGGCACTAGAGAGCCCAGGGACGGCCTTCTCATCACCAATGTTTTCTTTGGGAGATGGTTTTCGGTGGAAAAAAGACCACGTCTATTCTGGTACCAACACCACCCAGAACCAGACAGAAGCTAGACCCTTCAGATGTGTGAATAACACTCTCCAAGGGCATCCCCGTGCTCTGGCCGGCATTTTTTCCAGTTGGGTAACTTTGATAAGTTTGAAGAATTTTCCTCAATTATGTACATTTCCACTCTCTTCTAGTTCATAGTTTGTCTTTATTTTTGTTCAATTGCATGACTATTTAACCATAGAATAGTGTGTTTTATGCCTGTTTAACCTCTGTCTTCCCCCTTTGTCCCCTCCTCCTCTCTTCCCTTCTTTGCTTGTCATCTGATGGAAGGGACACAACAGGTAAATAAGCAAGTAGACCACAAGCTGAAAGAGAAGTAAGATGGGAGTGTTAGGGGTGAATACATTACCCCCATTCATATGTTGAATCCCTAACCCCCTAGCACCACAGAAGGAGTGGCTATACTTGGAGACAGGGTCTTTAAAGGAGTAATGAAGTTGAAATGAGGCCTCAAAGGCAGGCCCTAATCCAATTCTACTGATGCCCCTTACAAGAAAACCAGATTTGGACACGGACAGGTACACAGGGAAGACCATGTGAAACACAGGGAGGAAATGGTCATCTACAAGCCACAGAGAGAGGCCGCAGGGCAAATCAGCCCCCCTGTACTCTGATCTCAGACACCTAGCCCCTGGAACTGTGAGGAAATACATTTCTGTTGTTTGAGCCACCCAGTCTGCAGTGCTTTGCTGTGGCAGCCCTAGCAAACAATGCAGAGTCGAGCAGGCAAAGCATGATGGGAATCCAGAGGTGGAAGACAGGACTTCGGTTTGGGGGGAATTAAACACATCATCCGGAAGAGGGACAATCTTAACCATGACTCAGCATGGGTAGCATCTGCTCCTGTGCTAACGGCAAGGTGGAAAAAACAAAATCAGAAGCTCAACTCACTGACACAGACCTGCCAAGGCCCCGTCCCTGGTCCCCGGTAAGCCCTCAGTGTTCTTCACTGAGATGTCATCATCACCCCTGTGGCCAGGCTGCCTCCACAGCAGTGCGCACAGCCTGTGCTTGTTTGCTCCTTTTCGACAGTCAACTTGACTGCTGAGTTAGGTAAACCTACATGAAAATTAGAGCGCTGTTAACCCCTTGCTTGCCTGTGTATTATTACCATTTAACATTGGCTGAGGGCCAACCAATGACCAGGCACATAAACTCACTTGCCCTGTGTTAGGTACATCAGAAGAAACAATAAGTATGAAGAGCGGAAACTTAGTAGATTATAATTATAATACAGCCTCAGCGATACTTGCTATTTAGCTCACTCACTATTTATTTCTAATCATCCTTGGTACAATGACTGCTGTTGAGTATTCTATTACCCGTGTACTATATAAACTCAAGTTACTTTTAATATTGTCTAAAGTACCCTCAACTAAATCCCCTTCTTCAAGGTCTGCATTATGAAAGTCCAAGAACATATTACTGACAGTCATGGAAATGTATTTAACATTCTTATAAATATTATAACTCCCTTTTTGGCAGAGGGCAAAATTGCTCCTTCTGCATTTATTCAAGTGAGGTCTGGCTTCTTTTCAGCAAAGCTCAAGGAATTGGGCTGAAAAGATTCGACAGAGTCAGAAGGCAGGTTTCGTCTCTGGCCTCTCCTCTTGTTTTAAACCCTCGACTTCAGAAGGATGCTCACAGAGGTTGTTCAGCCACAGTCATAAAAATGACCCAGATACGGCAGGTGCTGTTTCTAAACTTCAGGGGGATGTAAGCAAGAAGAGACATTCTGGGTCATTAATGAAAAAGTTTAGCTCAAGCACCACTAGATGAATATCAGTAGGAATGTATATGTATTTACTTCAATGAAGCCCAAGGGCAAAACTTCCCCTTTTAAGGACCTGAAAACACTTTTTAAAATCTTTGTTGCAAAAGTTTCTGTGTTAGGTCTAGGTTCCCTGCTCCCCCCCCCCCAACATTCTTAATAAAAAGAGGCACTGGGACAATTCTTCCAAGAACTCAAGCCACGAAAGTTTTGTTTGGAAGAATCAAAAAAGCATCAAGAAGGGGAAAGATTACATTCTAGGGGAGTCAAGAGGTCTCATTTTTTTGATGTGTATGTGTGTTAGAAAGGATACACATAGTATCACCCAGGGATTCAAGACTTGGTGGTCAGACCTGGGCTTGGATTTGTCTCTGTGGTGGTGGAGAGAATAATGCCCTCTGCTGCCATCAAGGCCCCAGCAGCCAAGTCAAACACATCTTCCTCTCCAGAGTCCGGGGGTATCCTCATGTGACAGAAGGAACTTTGTACATGCAATTAAATTAAAAATCTTGAGATAGAGAGACTATTTTAGATTTTCTGGGTGGACCCTATCTAATCACGAGGTCCTTATAAAGGAAAGTGGGGGCAGGGGTCAGAGCCAGAGGATGAGCTGTGATGACGGAAGCGGGGGTCAGAGAGAGACAAGAGGTTTGCAGATGCTCTGCTGCTGGCTGCGAGGATGGAGGAAGGGACCATGGGCCGAGGAATGGAGGCAGCATGTAGAAGCTGGAAAAGTCAGGGAGATAAATTCCTTCTCCCTCCCCTAGAATTTCTAGAAGAAACCAGCCCTGCCAACCCATTCTAGACTTCTGACCTTCCTAGACTGTGAGACAATGCATCTGTGTTGTTTTAAGCTATGATGTTTGTGTTAATTTATTACAGCAGCAATAGGGAAAAAAACACACACCCTGCTTTTGCACTTAATGAGCAGTAACTTGATCTCGGACAAGAGATTACTTAACGAGATGGAGCCTCAGTTTGTGCATCTATGAAAGGCAGGGATAGAACTCGTTTTATGGGCTTGTACAGTGAGAGCTAAACGAAGTCATGCAAGATGAAGCACCTAGGGAGTGGCTGTTGGGATTATTATTCTCTCTGTGTCTGGTGCTGTGATTGTCGGCCACGTCCTCGACTTCTCTGTGTTTTCATACTCTATCTTAGTCAGCTTGGGCTGCGACAACAAGATACCATAAACTGGGAGCCTTAAACAACAGACATTTATTTCTTACAGTTCTGGAAGCCAGGAAGTCTGCCATCAGAGAACCAACATGGTGGGGTTCTGGTGAAGACTCTCTTCCTGGCGTGCAGAAGACTGTGCTCTCACAGGTCCCAGAGAAAGTTAGCTCAAGTCTCCTCCCCCTTGTACAAGACACTAATCCCATTTCAGGGACTCAGTTCTCAGGACCATCTAATACCATCCTATTAGGGTTTCAACATACAGATTTTGGGGAGAAGCAGGCACGCAGTCCACAGCAAGGCCATGCTTTCTCCTCAGGGTAGCTGTGAGAAGATCAAATGAAGAATAATGTAAACCAGGATATTTAACATGGAATTCAGTTCAGTAAAAGTGGTACTTTTAGCTTTCGCTTGGAAATAGCCAGGGATGTTTCATTTTCCTCCCATTGTGGGGCAAAGATTTGTGTCCCTTTCCACCTCTTCCCAGATGGCATTTACCACCTTCTACCATAATCAGGAGTTTCTGAGTCTTCCTCTCTCATGGTCCATGAGCTCTTGAGACAGAGCTCTGTCTGATTGATGTCCTCACCCCAGAACCTCGCTGTGGGTGTTTGCTGGAGTAACAGAAGCCTCACAAACCTTCCTGTTTGCTCAGTCCCAGCCTCCTTTTTTGCTACTGCTATACGGCTCTAACTATTTTGCTGTAAACCAGTAGTTTTCAACCCTGGTCCACATTAAGATCACCTGGGGAGCTTTTAAAAAATTACTGGTGCCCAAGCTCCACCCTGGACCAATTAAATGAGTTCTCTGGGGGCGGGGCCTAGACATCAGTAATTTCTTAAAAGCTCCCCAGGTGATTCCAATGTACAGGCAGTGTTGAGAAGCGATCCAATGCTCAGCCAGTCACATCAAACCACTAACTGAGCTCAGAGCTCAACATCAGAAGTGAGAGTCCATTTATCCATTCTTCTCACCGATCATGAAACAGCCCTTAAAGATACGTATTCCGACTCTCCTTGGGACAAAGGAGAACGTTAGAAACTGCACAAACAGGACAAGCGGATGTTCTGTAACAGAGGTGGAGCAACAACGGCGCCGGGTCCTGCCAGTCGTTTACAATGGCGTCTGTACCCATCAGCCCGCTTTGCTGAGCAGAAGACTGTAAGCATACACTCGAACAAATGATGCCAGACAACGGTGAGAATGCTATTGAATGTATACTTTTATTGTACTTAAAGAAATACTTATTGCTGTCTCTGAATATGACAGTGGTTAGCCCCGTCTGCTGTGACGTACGCTAGCTAACAGGGCGTCTTCTGGGAGCCCACCGGATCGTGGGACCCGAGGAGCCCTTAGCCGAAGTCTCAGAAGCCAGGGTAAGGTGACACAGGGCACACAGGAAGGTGTCCTGGGCCCAGCACAGAGCTCCCCCTCACTGCTCCCAGGCTCAGCAGAAACAAATCAAATTACACCCTGCTTTTCTTTTAACATGCGATTTCATTTCAAAGCATCTTTCCGTAGTTCTGTGCAGGCACTGCTGGTAGCTGTGACACATTGACACGACTCTCAGGAAGAAAGTGGGCTGACTTTCATTAATGTCGGAATTGAAACTCTTCTATGAATTCTAGCAAATGTGTTCACAACTATTGAAGAAAAAAAGTTGTGCCATGGGAACTAAATGGGTTCATAAAAATTCTCATTTTTATTTCCAGGTTTACTGAAATGTGACCAGTGTTTGAGAACAAAGTATTTTATTAAAGCTCAAAAGCTAACTATCGCTTATGGAATACACTTCACTGTAGATCAGCATTTGCTATACTTGTAGCAGGGTTTTCACAGGGAGCTTTAAAGATCCATTAAAACAATGTGTTTTATATGCTACTGTACATTCCTATAAAAGAAGTTTAAAATGAAACTCTAATAACCTCAAGAAAACGCTCAGCCTTTAATACCAAGTCATTGAGTGATAGCCCCAAGATTGTCATCGCTCCTGATTTATGTCTCCTTCCGAGCTGGCACAGGGATATTTATGATGCCCATTAAATATATATGAGGAAGTGATACAGATGGCTTGAATGCCAATTAATACACACAAAAACAACCAAGAATACATCTTCTTTTCATAAATGATTATTTGACATTCTTAAAATAATTTTATTCAGTTCTTCTTCCCAGTTCTTCCCTCCTGCTCCTTGTATTTATGTGTGTTGCTTGGTACACAAGCACACACATTTACAAACTCACACACAAAGGCAATTACTATCGTATCCATTTATATGAAAAAGTCAGCTATAGATGCAGAAACATAAAGACTCACGTGCATTCTTTCTAGTTATGACAGTCCCTCATTTTCTTCACCGATGAAGGTAAATATCTAAAAGGAAACACACATTTTCTATTGTATTTTTCTATTTTATTGTATTTATTCTATTTATATTGTATTTTTTCTATTATATTCCATTTCTGTAATAAAACTTTCCCCCCACAAGTTTGGTAATAGAAAGAAAAACATTCTGTATTTTGGTATTCCAAATCATGGCTTATATAAGTTGTGAAAAATTAGTGCTGTTCAAATAACAGGAAATATTTGGAATATTTTTGATGGCTTTCATTTTTTAAAATATGCTCGATTTAGCTTCTATCCTCTGATCAGTTTGAAACTTTTATATATCTTTCTCTATGTTTTTAAGGTAGAGTTTATACACAATAAAATGCACATGCACTAAGTGTACTATTTTGCGAGTCTGATGAGCGCATATGGCTATGCACCAAATACTCTGATTAAAATACAGTGTGTCGCCCTTGCCCCACTCTGCTTCCTTGTGCCCCTTTGTCATCTCCCCACCCTTGAACTTCAGATGCAACCACTGTGCTCGTTTCCATCACTAGAACTTAGTTTTACCTTTTCTATAGCCACACAAATGGGATCAGGTAGCACAGACTTTTTTAATCTGGCTCCTTTTGCTCAGCATAATGCTACAATGATTTGCAAGTCATCTGTGTTGTGTGTATTAGTTGCTTATTCCTTTTTATTCCTGAGTGTTATTCCATTCCCTTAACCTGTTGATAGGCGTTTGGGTTGTTTCCAGTTTGCGGCCATTATAAATAAAGTTGCCATGATAATTCTTATATAAATCTTTTGGATGAAAGATGTCAAAATCTAAGTATTACATACCTAAAGTAACACATTTTATATGGAGAAATCAAATCAAGATATTCCTGTCTCCTAATCACAAACCCCAGAATACACCAGAATCTAGAGGAGGTCGAGAGACACGTGAGTATGCAGTGGGACGCTGGCCAGAACAACGCCCAAGCTCTCCCAGAACTACCTGTACGCCTTCCTTAGCACCCTCAGTGTAAACAGAGTTGGCTTACTTTCCCTGCTGCCTCGCAGAAAAACATTACAAGAGTAATAGTTTGCTTTCCTGCCTTTCACACTTTTTATCTGATTTCTCACACTGTTTACAACTCAGGTAGGGTAGAGGGTGTTGTTTGTTTCACTTCTTCATACTCCATTGAATCCTGAGCCCATTTCTTGCCCCCATTGCTACATGGCCTTAGAAACCCATCTGATATATTTGCTTGAAAGACTCACTGATGTAGCCTAAGTATATAATGTAGCAGTTGCATTACATGACAGAAAAGTTGAAAATTAAAATTAAAGATTTTCAAAGGTCTGTGGCCCAGATTAAATATTGCCCTGTTGCCGTTCCAAATACAGAACAGAGGACCTCATGTGTAGTTGTGTTACAGATTAAAAAGTCAAAGACACGAAGAATATCCCGTGATCTTCTGATAGAGGTGAGTTGGACTGTGCTACATTTTATAGCTCATGTTGATGGCTATGTCCCCACAAAATATCGATGGGAATTTTGGTAGAGAAACAACTAACTGGGCAATGCACACCTTCTCAAAGAAGGCTTGAAATTAGCCTAGGTTTTCCAGATCTAGAAGGTCCGCCAAGTCTGATCAAGGCGAAGGCCTAACCTTACAAGCCACTGTGGTGGTCACTTAAAGGACAAGACTGTGAAGTGGCTCATGGAACTATGGGACCTTCAGAGAATATTTTCAGTAAATTATGATGTTGCTAAGTGATGCCGACAAAATGGATAGAGAAGGCCTTTGCTCTCCTCTTTCTGTGGTAATTTTCACATGATAATGTCATATCTTTCCATATCTGTGACATTGCAACATTCAGCACAGGCTCCAGAATGTTAGCTCTGGAAAGACGCCACTACTCCAGGGCCAGGCTGTGAAATCGTCAGGGTGAGGTACCGGCTTTGGTCAGCAGTCATTTTCTTGCCACAGTCTGGCACATCCTTAGGCTGAAAAATCTCTCTAATGCTGGATACCCACGAATAGCTTTCATGTGATCACAGAGGACATGCTGGGAGTCTCTATGACGCCCCACCGAATGCCAAGGGGAGCTTGGAGGTGAGTCACAGTCCCAAATGCTGTCACTGTGTTAATCACAGTGCCAATCTTTCTACAAAAATTCACCATACTGCCGCCATCCTTTTAATCCTTCTTACCCAGAGTACATTTTTAAAGTCCCTCTTTTTCAATGAAAAAGACCTTAGTACTCCTAGCCAAACATTTCTGTCACTTTCTTGATATTCCAAATAGCACAAATTCCAAGCAGAGAGTGAAAAAACAAATTTTGACATGAAAAAGATGGAAACTAGCCTTGTTAAGTTTGATGTGTGATTGGGATGAGGTGAAGTGGCAATGTTCTCTCTCTGTCTCTCTCATTTATCTGCCCCCCTCTTTTTCCGTCATACTCCATCACAAGAGCTGCTGATCCAGCTCAGGCAGACATACCTGGCCATCTCTGATCTTCTCTCATTTCCACCTAACAAGCTCTGCTTTGTGACTGCAATTCTCTGCTGGTGCACAGATTTCTTCCTTTGGACTCACTCTGAAAAAGTAGCCTGTGTGAGTTAGACCCGCAAAACGGAGCTTGTAATGATTTTTGCTGCTGCCTTATCCATACTTCTAGCTGCAGGCAAGGCATTGAAAACCAATGCAATCAGGCAGCTTTCCACAACACAGAAATTAAGATGTCGAAGCGCTAACAGAGACCTGCAGATGAGAAAACAACAGCACTTGTTCATTGTGGGAGAAAGAACACTGCCTTCACGCTTCTTTGGTAAATAAAAACTGTGTGTGTCAGGCAGTGATGGCCTAGGACACTGAGTGAGTAATCAAATAGAATGTACTAGCAAATTCTTTAACACAGAGCACACAAGGACAGTTAGTGTTCCCCCTCCATTGACAGGTTCACATGCTCCAGCACTGACCACCCGTTTGCCTTTTTGGTGCTGTTTATAAGCTGAACACACTTCTAGAAGCCAAAACCCCAACTTTCAGCTCAGGGGTGAGATGCTGTTTCTACCTTGAGGCTCTCTTTCACCCATCTTTCTCTTTGAAAAATAGTAAGGACTCGCTTCAAGAAGGCTCTGGCGGAGAAGATGATAAAGAGAAGTAGATCTTTTTCCCTCACAGAGGAAATTGAAATGAGCCTAATTAGATTTTCTGGGCACTCAGATACCACAGTGATAGACGCCATCTAAATATACAGATAGGAGAAGAGCACAGATGTGAGAGACCACGGAGTTAGCTCTAAGTCAATACTCTTAATTAACTGCAAACTGTTTAAATATATAACATTCCCAATATTGCAGGCAATGATACCTATACAGACCTCTTCATGTGAGTACCTTAAAGCAGAAAGTGAAATAGCGGTCACATCTAAAAGTACAAAACTGTAATAATAATTACTAATATTTGATGTAGATACAATGCCTCTAACTGCAGAGCCCCTGATGGTATTACATACTTGGTAGATACTAATCTCTTGTCCAAAACAGGAGTGCAGCCATCAATGAGGAGCAAAACACAAGCAATGAACGAATAAACAGTGGCCATCTGAAGATACTGACTATCTTGTATAAAGGGAGGTTTTTGGGTTTTTTTGTTTGTTTAGTGGGCACTTGATCTAAGTAAAGTTCATCTGATTCCTAAGTTGGTTGGTGCCTGGGCATCCATATTGTGGTTTTGATTGTAGACTGAGCTGCTGGTCCAGAGTGGGGGTCGGAGGGGAGGCTTACTCCTCACTTAAGGAAGTGGCAGCATGTGGAGCCCAAGCATAAAGCAAGTCTTAAAAGCAAAGCAAAATGCCTTGTGGTTGTCCAGCGACATCCACTTGTACATGGGAGCCCCTTGCTGAGAATTTCCAAGGCAATAATCAACAATGGTATATTCTTTTTTCTAAAGGATGTAAGAAAGTAATTTATTTCATTCTTTGAAAGGAGGAAAGCTTGTAATTTATTCTCTTTTTGGTCATATAATAAAATTCCACTTAATAAACAAGGTCCCCTCTCTTATTCCAAAAAGAGACTAAAATACCTGTAAAAAAACAAAAAAAGGTGGAGTTCCTCCAGGGACAGACCCTGTGACTGGGACTATGAGAAGTTAAATAAAAGCAGTAAATACTGTGAATGCACAACTGGGAGATTAATTACATGATTGCAGTAGCAGTCTGAATTTTTATCTAATCATATAGCAAATACTTATTAAACATTTATTCTGGGTTAGAACTTGGATAGACAGCAATAAACAAAAGATTTACCTGCTCTCATGGAATTTACAGTACCATAAGAATATAGACTGAAGATTTAAATGCAAGCATTTCCAGGAATGATACATGGAGTGGAATGACTATATTACCCTTCCGTAGGTGGTAATTATGAAACTTTAAAAAGATGATTTTTTAAAGTGATTTAGAGGGATGAGAAAACACCCAAAAGCAGACAGAAGACAGAGCAGATTTCACTTCAGAAAACTGAAACTTGATGGGGTAACAACTGGGAGTTGGCAGTTAGTTGTCTTTGCTGAAGATGTCCCCCAAGGCCCTCAGCTAGAGCAAAGGAAGACATTAGTCACCTTACAGGTCAGGGGACCAGAGAAGAGAGTACAGGTAAAATTTTAAGGGAGAAATCTGTAAGCAAGAGAATGATGAAATGATTGGAATGCAAAAACCTGAGTATAAATTTTGCCCCCCAAAATGGTTGACCACTAAAGCATGCATCTGTGGGGATAAATCCGACAGAGGCATCAATAAAGCACGTGATGGCCAAGAAGGAATCAAGCCTTTAAAGACGTAGCCGCACCAGGTGAGTTCTCAGCACTTACCGAGGGTGAATCTAAATGTTCAGCAAGGAGAAGTCAGGAGGACTGAATGGAGATAACACCTACACACCATATGGGAGGCAAACTTTTCTGTTTGGCTCCAGGCAAATCAACTGCCTAATAAAACAGCAGCAGCCAACAACAAAAATACAGAGCCTTTGACAGAATTCAGTCATTATATTATATTTTCTACATTGTCTACTTTTCAAACAAAAATTACTAAACATGCAAAGAAACAGAAAAATGTGACTCATATCCAGGGAAGAATCGTAAAAAACAGATTCTAATTGGGCCCAGATGTTGGCCCCTTTAGACTTCAGACCAGCTAATATAAAATGTTTCAAGAATTCAAGGAAAATGGCCTTAATGAGCAGTGAGGAAATCTCAATGGAGAAATGACAACCATAAAAGTTGAAAATTCTAGAGCACAATAACTTAAATGAAAAAGTCACTAGGTGGGTTTAAAGGCAGATTGCAATGTCAGGAGAAAGAACCAATGCACGTAAAAAGGGATTGACAGGAATTACCCAGTCTGAAGAACAAGGAGATAAAGGTTTGAAGGGTAATGAACAGAGCATCAGAGACACATGGGACTCTGTTAAGATGTAAATTAGAAATGGGAAGGTTTTCAAATTGGATAGAAGAGAAGACAAATGAGCAGGAAAATTTTTAAAATAAATAATGACCTAAAACTTCCCAAATTCTGTGGAAAACATTAACTTCCAACTTCAGGAAACTCAGAAACTTGGGACATATAAACCATTATAGTCAAAGTTCTGAAAGTCAAAGATAAAGGGAAAATCTTTTTTTTTTTTAAACTGAGAATTTTTTGAAAGATGGTTCATCTTTTTTAAAAATTTTTTATTTATTTATTTTTAGAGAGGGAAGGGAGGGAGAAAGAGAGAGAGAGAGAAACATCAATGTGTGGTTGCTGGGGGCAGTGGCCTGCAACCCAGGCATGTGCCCTAACTGGGAATCGAACCTGCAATGCTTTGGTTCACAGCCCGCACTCAATCTACTGAGCTATGCCAGCCAGGGCAAGGGAAAATCTTTAAGGCGGCCAGAGGAAGATACATGTTACATATAGGATGTGATGTGATTAATTGCTGATTTCATATCAAATGATGGAGGCCACAGAAATTAGAGTGGCACATTTCAACTGCTGGAGAGAGACAAAAAAACCTGACAACAAAGACTTGTATATCCAAAACATTTAGCCCTCATAAGTGAAAGAGCAATTAAAAGTATTCCCAGAAAAACAAAACCAAGATAATTTCTTACAAGCAGAACTCTGCTATTTGAAATACTAAAGAAAGTTTTTGAGGCTGAAGGGAAATGACATCAGATTGCTACTCAAATTTCCAGGAAGAAACAGTGAGCACCAGATACGGTACCTGTGTGAATAAACAGAAGAACTCAATATATACACACACTTCCACATACATTTTTCTTTTCTCCTATAAATTTCTTTGAAAGACAGATGGCAGTTTAAGAAAAATTGATAAAACTATATTGTTAAGTTGATAACATATGTTGATGTCATATTCATATGACAACAGTATCACTAAGAATAGCAGGAAGGCCAGGGAAATAAAAATATTCTTTTGCAAGATCACTATGCTTTACTTGAAGTAATTCAGTATGAGCTCTAAGTAAATGGGGATAAGTTGAAAAAGTATGTTGTAACCTTTGGAACAACCACTATTAGTATGCAAGGATTAGCTTGATAGCTAGAAAGCCAACTGAGGAATTAAAACAAAATATTCAAAAGTAGTTGATTAACACAAATAAAAGTAGGAGAGGAGGAACAAACAAGCAGATAATCAAACAAACAGATGAGGCAAAGAAAATAAGAAAATAGCAGACCTAAAGTTAACTATTTCAATAACCACACCAAATTTAAATTGATTAGCTATTCCAACCAAAAGTCATGATTATCAGATTGAATAAGTAAGTAAGAATCAATTATATGCTGTCTATAAGAGATATCCTTTAAATACACAGAAACAAATAGGTTAAGAGTAAAGGGCTTAAAAAAGATATATCATGCCAGCAGCAAGCAGCAAGAAGCAAAATATAATAGAAGACAAAATATACTTCAAGATAAAGTATATTACTAGAGATAGAGAGGGAATTTTATAATGGCAGATATCAAGAAAACATAAGAACTACAAATATACATGTAATAACAGAGCTTCAATATATTCAAGTAAAAATTGAGAGAAAAATAGACAAATCCACACTCATAGCTAGAGACTTTAACACACTTCCAGGTATAATATAAGCTAGCTGGACAAAAAAAGAAATAAAGCAAGGGAAAAAAAAGAAAAAAACCCATTAAGGATCTAGAAGAGCTCAATGAAACTACCAATTACTTTTACCTAATTGTAATTTATAGAAGAGCACACCCAACAGGTTCGCAGGGGTAGAGGGTATGCTGAGGAAAACAGGTCTGAATCCATTTCAAAAGATCGCAGTTTTATAGACTACTTTTTCAGACTATGGTGAAATTTAATTATAACCAAACGACAATAAAATGTCAAGAAAACTCCAAAATTGGAAATTAAATAGTTCACTTACAATAATAATCTAGAAATTATGAGAAAATTTTAAAAATATTTTAAACTATGTAATAATGGAGCATAACATATCAAAATTTGCGGAGTATAGCTGGAGTGCTGCTTAGAGGACAGTTTGTGTAGCTTTAAACACTTACAGTAGAAAAGTGTAAAATCAGCAAAAAAGTTTCCATTTTAGGAAGTTAGAAAGCAAAGAACATAGTAAGTACAATGAAGAAATAATAAAGTTAGAGTAAAAAAGGTAAAACAATAGAAACAAAGAACAGAGAATACTAACAAAACATAAAATCAGTTCTTTGAAAAAATTAATAATGCTACTAATATAGCTAGACTCATCAAGAAAAAATTAAGAGGACCTAAATTAATATCAGCAGCAAAAGGAGAGATATCAGTACAGGCCCTGTAAACAGTAAAAGAAATAAAAACCATCATGAATAATTTTATACCAATAATTTCAACAATGTGGATGAAATGGACAAAGTCCTTGAAAGACACAAATTTCCAGAATGGAGACAAGAAGTAGAACATCTACAGAGCCCTATGTCTAGAAAAGTTTTTAAAATTTATTATAAAAACTTTCCCACAAGGAAGTTCCAGGTCCAGATGGCTTCACTGATAAATATTATCAAATGTTTGAGAAAGAACTGATACAAATTTTACATATACTCTTTCAAACAATACTTTCCAACTTACTTTTTTTTTGGCCAGTATAACTCTGGTACTAAAACAAGGCTGTAAAACTTTACAAGAAAAAGAAACTACAAATCAATATCCCTTGAGGATATAGAAGAAAAACAGTCTAAACTTAATTATAATGGCACTGAACAGTTAAAAAAAAAGAGAATAGAAGTTTACTTTAACTTGTTAGGAAGTTTAGGCAAGTATACGGAAACTGGACTCTGAAGATGCTAATTAGATTAGGAGGGTGAGGAGAGAGCATCCCAAATGAAAGGACCACCAAGTGCACACTCAGAGGAGTGGGGCGCACTGAAGGTGTTTGGAGGAACTTAGGAAGGAGGGACGGCATTGTGCAGCGGGTGAAAGTGTGGGCTCTGCAGCCAGTGGACCTGGTTTTCAATCACAGCTCTGTCTCAGATTTACTAACTTTAAATGCCCCCGAGCAAGTTATTTAACCACTCTCTGCTTCTTATTTAAAATGGGAATAATGGTTTCTACACAACGGGATCATTAAAATAGTGCCTGGCACATGTGAAGTGCTTTGTTGAGAGCTGTGGTTGGGACGTAGACGTAAGACAAGGGTGGCGTGAGCTGGGGAAGTGAGGCAGGGGCCAAATCACACAAGGCCTCGGTGAGAAGAAACATAAGCAGGCAAGATCTCTGTGTGTGTGCTTTAATTTTATTTTATTTTTAATTTTATTGGATTTGTTGGGGGTGACATTGGTCAATAAAATTATATAAGTTTCAAGTGTACAATTCTATACTACATCATATTGCAGTATACCAGTATATTGCATTGTGTTCGCAACACAAAGTCAAGTCTGTTTCCTTCACCAGGTCATTGACTGCCTGAAAGATCCTACTGGCTGTAAGAAGGATGACTGACCGGGGTATGGTAGTGGATGAAATGCAGCAGCTGGCCGGTAAGAAAGCTTCTGTGGGTTGTGGCTGAAAAGGAAGGAGAGGCCGATGTAGATAGTGCTGAGGCTTGGGAAAATGTTTCTACGACATCATTACTCCACATGTTTAAGATTTCAGTTTTATCACTAATTAAAAAACTTAATACAAAACAATGTTTAAAAACATACCAATTCAAACAAAATAAGAGAATAACTCTTAAGCAAATGGTATTTAAAGACTGGTTTAACATTCAATAATAAATCTGTGTAATTCATACACTGAAAAAAATAAAGGAAAAAAGATCTCAATACATGCACAGAAAACATTTAAAAAATTTCAACATCTATTCATAATGAAAGCTATAGGAGAAACCAACAACAGGAGGGAACTTCTTTACACCGATAAAAAATATCTATTAAAAATACCTTACAGATAACATCATCATTATACTAAATGGCAAATCACTGAATGTTTTCCACCCAGATCAGGAATAATCAGGGATGTCTGCTCTCACCACTTCAGTTTAGCATTATAATAAGCTCCTAGACATTGTAATAAGGAATCAAAATATTGCAACATACTCTGTTTCCACCTAATAGTATATGAGAATTTTAATTATTTTACATCTTCATCACAACTTGCCTGTCAATCTTTTTTTATTTTAGCCACTTTAAGAAGTTTTGTAGTGATATCTATCTCTTGATAATTAGTGATTTTGAGCATCTTTTCATATGCTTATTAGCCACTCATATGTGTGTGTGTGTGTGTGTGTGTGTGTGTGTGAGAAAGGAGGAAATATGACTTCATCTGATGATTATTCTATGATCATGCACATAGAAAGTACAAAAATAAGTTATCAGGTCTAATAAATAAATGTATTGAGTGCAATTACAAAATCAATTACATCCACATATGCTAACAAGGAATAATTGAAAAATGAAATAGAAATCACAATTCTGTTTTACTACAGCATCCAAAATATGAAATACTTTGGAAGAAAAATAACAAAATATATGCAGAGCTCTCGTATCACTTTATTTCTTGAACTCCTGTACGAATGTTCACATATTAATCATAGTACTTTGTTAAAGCGACTTGGTACTTATAATAATCCTGGAGCAAAGACCAGGCCTCCTCAGCATCTTCTCAGTGCCCAGCACAGAGCCCAAGCAAGTGAACAAATAAACACCTATGTATATATAATACTTAAAACACAACATGCACGCATGAAAAACAGTTTTGAAAATGAAAAAATATAGAAAATACATCCTTCATAGTCCTTTCACTATCGATATTTGAAGGTTGGATTTTCTTCCAACCTTTTTTTTCCCCCTGTAGATAGAGTTTTAGACTTTTTCTTAACATATTAGTCATACGGTGGCACTTGTTTGTGTACTAATAGTCAAATTTCTACCTTATTCACGTTTAACCCTCCTCCGGTTACAATCTGCTGTTCTGACTGGAACACAGACAAATGCAGTCAGCCACCAGGCACCGGAGGAGGCTGCCTGCCCATCAGAAGGTCGGGAGCCCGTGTTTTGATGCGGTCACGGAGCTGGCTCCCCACACTGACCTGTGCCCCCCCTTCTCCTGTGTTGTATTAACTATGAGGGGGTTTGGCCCTGGTGTTCTTCGTGAGACTCTGGCATAACTACTTTTTTAACTCACTCGTACAAGGACATGTCAAAACCAGAAAGCAGGAGATGGAATGTGTGCTTATTTTAGGAAAATTTGAGCCATGATCCGAATATCTCCAATATAGATCGAAGCTGTCCTAGAAAACAATACTGTCCAAAATAAAGTATCTAAACCCTAAGTAAAATGAGTTCCTGTCCCAATTCCTTGTGCTTCAAGAAACAATTTAGGTCACAGTAGAAACATGAGGTTCAAAACCAATAAACTCTGTACACTGCGAAAAATAAGATTCAAACAGGGAAGTACTTTTCCAGATAGACCAATACAGGTGTTTGTCGGCCGCAATAAAAATGCTCAGATAACAGTATCAAACATCCAAGAAATGTCCAAAACACAACACAACACAAATAAAACTCTGGTCATTAGATAACAACAGACCAATGGGATCATTGTCTTGGAGCCAAAAACAGCATAAAACCGAGATTGAACGTTCGTTCCTATATAAGAGCCGGAGACACACGGGTTTTCTGCTGCCGTGCCACAGAAAATGTTCCTCAGCTGCTGTGAGGAGCAATCCTCCATAAGGTTTTTCCTTGAAAATTAGATAGTGCCGTTCCAAACCCTGTGCCTTCACTTCTAGCAGACTAGAGATGTGCCTGGGGAAAACGAAAGGCAGACTGGAAAGAGAGAACCACGAAACCACCTAACAACCCTTAGCAAAACTCAATCTTCCGGACACCTGAGAGAAGTGGGCTGCCTGGGCAGAAATAACCTCTAGGTGACACTTCATGTGTCTTCACTGATGCAAGGAGAAATCAGACACGAAAGGGAAGGGAAGACTAATTGGATGAAATGGACCAGCTAAAAGGAGAGAGAAGTGACTCTTCTGGAAACCAGGGTACTTGGCCACGCATGCACCAGAGTCCTCCTCTCAGTAAGGGGCCCTTAAGGACCAGCATCCTCAAGATCCTGCAAGCTCACCTCCTCAGGGCAGCCTCTCTTTGTATTAAAGTTGTTATTCTTTGTCTCCCCGTGAAATCTGAGCTGTTTATTGCAGTGAATTGTTTATCCGTAATGATTTTAGGGAAAAGACTATGTTGCATTCATTGTCTTTCGTTGGTGCCTAGTGCAGAGCCCAACTAAATGAGTTACACACACACACACATTAACTGAGACTTCCTGAGAAATGCGTCTTGTATCTCTTGTTCTCTAGAGCTTAGTGAGATGCTTGACACACAGCAATCACTCAATACTTCCTAAATGAAATCAAACTTTGCATCGCATGAAGGCTGACTCTAAACACAGCAAATGACGCTATCTAGATTTTATAAACATGAGTCAGCACCAAAATGGAAAATTGTACTGCATACTGTACCCTGGGCAAAGTCACCTGTCAGGATTTTAGCAAATTGGAATATCTTTCAGAATGAATGCAGCTGGATTCAGTCCGCGTGGGGCCCCTTCTTACTTGGTGTTCCCATTACCTTCAGGAGGCTCAAAGGGCCTGCTTATGACCCAGCACCTACCCTGATAGTAGACATATGACATCTCTTGAGTCAGTCTGGAAGCAGCCACCAGCAGGGACAGACCTCAAGAAAGGATAGGTTACAACATATCATAAAAGTAGAAGCTGTCCTTGATTTTACATTTTCTCCAGCCACAAAAAAAAAGAGAGAATTGGAATTTTTCACTTTAGCCATCTCCAAAGAAGAGAGAACTGTTAGAACTAGGAAACACTTTCAGAAAAAGAAAAGAACAAAGAAAGTAGGTGATCCACCCAGTATAAGTCTTTGTAAGAGAGGAGTAGTAGGTCCTAAAAAAGTTTCTGATGTGAAATAGATTCTTTCCCAGTAGAAAATGAGGCTGCAGGCACACAGAGGCTTGAACAAATGGAAAAGAGTAGAATTGTCAATATGAGTGATGTGGGACAGCTCTTTAAGTGCTGGCTTCTTCAGCCTCCACAGTGACCCTGGGGACAGTTAAAGATTCAAAGAGCATCTAAGAGGTAATAACCCGAGGTCCCGCCTTAGGTCCACCTTCCAACCTTACCAGGTCTCTTCTGGTGGCTTGTTCAACTCTTCTTTTGGATGCAAATGCATTTGTTAGGCTGGGGACCCTCAAAGTCATTGGCCTGACCTGGCTTCCAACCACTCCCACCACCTGAGGCTGCTCTCCCATCAATGGCAGCTCCACAGCCGCGTGGGCCTAAGTCTGTTCAGCTGCTATGATTCCACTGGTGCCCCTGCTTCTGCTGCCTCTGGAGGGAGGGCATTTTTCTCCCAAATTGACCGTCCTTTCAACAGATTTTAAGTTCTCTGGTGCCTAGGTGAACATGGTGTTTTTTTTAGTTTCCTAATGTGTCTTTATTTTCAGCTTTCCATTGTCCTTCACTGAGGGACTTCTTTCAGATGCTTGGCCATGGCCTCATTGGCAGTCACGCTCTAAGCCAAGGGTGTCAAGCTCATTTTCACTGGGGGCCACATCAGCCTTGCAGTTGCCTTCAAAGGGTCTAATGTAATTTCAACTCCTTAACAGTTAAGGAGTAATTACATTTATACAATTCTAAAATTATTTTGGCCCTTTGAAAGCAACCGTGAGGCTAATGTGGCCCCTGGGTGACAATGAGTTTGACATTCCTGCTCTAAGCTATGTTGCCAGCCTGCTTCCCAGACCTTCACCCTCTGTCACCAAGTGTTATTCATGTCCTTTGGTTTCCTTCTGCTTCAGGGGCTCCTTTCTGAATCATCTCTTTTCCCTCCACATTTTTCTTTCTTTCTTAGTCTGAAGGACTTGCTATTTACTACTATTTGGTCTGACCTAACTCCTTCATTATTTGTCCCCGGGGGAAGAAATGGCATGTAGGTGGCACATGTACCGCTGCCTCTCCCTCCTCAGGTCACAGCGGATGTTGCTATTCAGACATGGTCTGAATGCATCCTTCTTCCTCACGCAGCCAGCCCATTCCCCCCAGGTAGAGAAGACACACCACACGGAACTTTTGTCGTTCCTTGCATGGCGCTCTGAATCTCAGTGTTCCCAATATGACTTTGCATTTTAGAGTCCAACTCTGGATCAAAAAGAAGCTTCCTTGTTTCCTGGATTATTTGCAAGAGATATTCAAAGATAATCTGGGGGATAACAATGTTGGTTTTATGAATATTCAACAAATTTATAGGTCTGAGAAGCTTAAGGATGAGCCTTTCTGAGGAGAGGGAATCTGGGTGATTACTGAAGCTCTTCCCTCAGAAAGGTGCATTACTAAGAAAGCCAGAAACTCTTAAAGAGTGTATTCAGATTAGTCCTGCTTGGCCCTTTTAAAAATTACCCAGCTAAAATGTCTTAGCCAATCACATCAGGGCAATGATAAGACTGGCTTTATACATCATGAGGCACCTGGAAAATTATGTGATTTAGATAAATATGTGATTGGAGAATTATGGAGCAAGAAAGCCATAGACGTTATTGAGACTGGCCTCTGAGGTACCTGAGGCCCAGATAAGTGAAGTGACCTGTCGTAGATTTCTACAACCAAGTAGTAGCAGAGCAGGGCCTGAGCCCTCAAGGCCGTGCCATTCGTGGTCAGGTGCTTCTTACCAGGTTCAGTTGTCTTCCTCCGCAGAGCCAGACACGTGAAGCCCCATCGTATACTTCCCTCCTGCTGTCTGGGGCCAGACATTCCTCAAAGAATGGCTCATCATGGGGAGAGGTTGACGGTGACAGAGGAAAATTCCACCTGCAGTACATTTTTGTTGATGAATGGCCTGGAAAACTGAAAAATAAAGTAAGATTGAGTTTGTTATTCTTGGATAGAAAGGAAAGTAGAGCTCCAGAAAGCGGCTTTTTCAGGTAAAAAGGATATGATACAGAAAGATAACATACATGAAAATAAAATTCGAGAGTGCTTAGATCCATAAAGACCACCAATTGGTACCGTAACTGCTAACACGAAAAGTGAGACCAAGAGACTCCGCGTGCAGGCCCAGCGAGAAAAGACTGGGTGTCCCCCCGGTAATGAACAAGCAGAGGATGATACAGGAGCCCCAAGCCGACCCTAACTCTCTGTCTCCACCTGCTTCAAAGGAGCTTTCTACTTGATGTAATGGGGAGGTAATTACAGTGGGCACTGGCTGTATGGTAACCGACGTGTGACCAACGTGTTTACATTTAAATAACGCTTTTTCTCACCAGTGATCTTACTTCTCGCTTTGAAACCACAACCCAGACTCCTGTGTTTCAGGGCTTCTTGCTGGTTCTTCCCTTTTGAGGATGGAAAGGAGAACTTGAAGAAAATTACCTGGGTAAATTCAGGTCAAAAGTAGCCCTATCTTAAGCTTTGTGTGTGGAATTCATGGGGAAGTGTTTATTTTGTTCCTCTTGAAAGAGCTAGATAATTTACTGACTTCTCTAATAAAGGTTGAAGTGGCAAAGGCCCAGCTACCAATCCCTTCCCTGGACCACTTTACCTTTCTTCAACTTCCTGGGGCACCAGCATTTCCAAAGGTAGTGTTCTGTCCCTCCACTCTAATTTTCTTCTCCACAATACTGTTTTCATGCCCTATACCATTTAGTCTTAGGAACACACACACATACTCACAATGGTGTACACACATGTGCTATGAGGCACATACACATGTCCCCAATGTTTACATGTACACACATATATACATGCACACATGCACACCCCCACACGTGTGCACCTGCCACAACCTTCAGGGTCCTCTGGGCTCTCCTTGAGACTATCCCCAGAACACTCACTGGCTTTCAAATCTCCGACAAGTCACTTTTCACCACAAATTCCAGTTTCTTGGGGCTTTCAGGCATCCTGCAAATGTCACAACATACTCCCTGTTACTGCCACAATGATGATAATTTATACACACAGTAGCCTCTTATCTGCGAGCGCTCGAACATTGGCACACGCTACGAGAGCATGAAGCAGAGCCCCCCGCCTCTCCCTGCAGCGGCCCTGCCCTCGCATGGAAGACATCACGGGTCTCCCATTCTTCGTGGCAACACCTCATAAACATTTCAGGCAGGAAGCAGGGAAATCCGTCCAGTCAAAACTGCAGAAAGGAATTAGGTAATATAACACGTTTTCTTTCTCTTCTCCAGAAACTCTGAGAAAGGCACTGATTCTCAGGATGATTGACCCCCAGACAGTACCCCTGAATTGTTGGTTGTTGTTTTTTTTTTTGCCTGGGGATTACTTATTTCCTGGAGCAGTGAATTTTCTTTTTTTTTTTTTTTTGGTTTTATTTCCATTAGTACTATATTTTTTTAGAGCACAAGATAAAAATATCTATATGGCTAGACTATCAGTCCTTCACATGCAGAGTGTGACTGTTCTGTATTTACTTGTCCGTGATGTAAAGATATCCCTGAGAGGCCTATGCTTCCTCTGTAAAAGGCTGCATGGCCAGTAACCCAAAAGTTAAAAAGGAAGAGAAGGATGAGGAAGAATGATGATGAAGGGAGGCAGCAGTGAGTTTTCTCAGAAAAGAGCATCACGGGGGAGGAAAAGCACAGCTGGGGACAGATCTGGTTTCCAATCCTGCCTTTGGGAGACTCTGACCAGGCGTTTCTGAGCTGCAGTTTCCTCCTTAGTAATAATGAAGATAAGAAGACACACTACGTATGGCTGTTGTAAAGATTAAATAATCATGGATAAATGTCCAGCATAGAGTAGTCACTCTTACTCCCTGCAGATTCTGGGAACTGAGATGCTGTGTACTGATGGAGAAGTTACAAGGTGGTAGGCACTTTGCATGTAGTATTTCTTTGAGATGTCCTAAACCTGCTAATGAACTCAAACTGCTGCATTTAATTATCGATGCATTTGCTCTCCCCACCAATCCCAGTTGTATGCTGTTCATTGCCAGGCATCAGGCTAGGCACCAGGGATCCCCAAGTGGGAAAGAACCTCCTGCTGCAGGAGATTCAGGCCATAGAGAAAGTGAGAAAGAGGCAAGTCGCACGGCGTGTGAACAGGGGCAACGCCTGGGGTGCATTGGCACATGTGGTGTGGGGGACACCTAACCCAGTCTTGGGCGTTTGAGAAGAGGGGTTCTGACTTTGCCTTGACTATTTTTTCATATTTTTAAATCTGGACCCAATACATTTTCTTTACATATCCAGGTTTTAAAAATAATTATTTATAAATAAAAGTCACAGGGTCCAAATGAGCACAGCAGTTCAGATTTTAGCTAACAAATGCCTTGAGGAGAAAACCACCAGATGACCAATCCCAGTAACCAATCCATCTTCCCACAATAAGCTGATCTTGATCAACCTCCCAAAAAGCTCTAAAAAGCTCCAAGTCCTAATTAAACCCAACTATTATGCACCTGTGAGAGTCATTAACTGGGGGTGAGCCAGCTGGGAGACATTCATCTTTCAAGACCAAGATAAGCCCCTCTGCGATGGGTGTGACCATGAGGTGCCAGAGGTAACTACGGTGGCAGGCTGCCTCTCCTGACCAGACGCAGCTGCTCTGCCCTCTCTTTTCTCAACCTCTTCATTTTTCTATGTGGCTCCTTTATTCCCCACCCACCCACACACCCTTTTTCCCATGTTCTCCCCTTTTCTGTGCCTAGAGCCTGCAAGTTTCACCTAGGGGCACAAGGCATTCTGTTACCACTAACATCTAAATAGATTGTTGACTTCTATCTTAAAATACTATCACAGCTTTTCACGGTAAGGATGGCACCAAGAGAATGTTGGTGGGATGCCAGCGAATAGAGCAATGAGGACTGTGCAAACCTGGGAGCATTCCTCTAATGAAAAGAAAATGCCCATGGCCTGAGATCTGGCCCTACTGACCTTAAGAGCAATCACATTAAGATTCAACATTCACTCAACAAACATCTCCGCATTTGTTTGCCAAATATTTTCTAGGCTCTTGGGATACAGATAAATTAAACATAGCCCCCAATCTGGTGGAAAGAGAAACATAAAACTAAATAATTCAAATGCAATGTATTGGTAACTAAATCTAATCTGGCTAAACCCACGCAGGAGGAAGGGGACGGATGGAGTGGTGACCTGGAGCCTCTTCCTCAAAGTCACTCTCACTGAATTTTTTATGTGGCCTTGGATAAGTCACTTATAATGGTGCTTCTGTAAAATGTGGGCAATAATAGCTAGTTAGAGTTGGGTTACAGGAATTGCCATGATAATGAATACAAAAATAACTTGTGAGGAGGGAAAGGCTATATAATTCTGAGATATTGGTGCTATGCCATCAATTTGTAAAAACTAATCTGGCCATTCAGGTGTACAGTTCAACTCCCTTTAGCAAACGTTTTCGTTCCCTCTCATTCCCGCCAAGCTATACCTGCTGTCCTTCATGCCAACCTGGAGAACCATCCCATCCACATGTGTGTGGTGGGGACCCCTGTGTGCCCCAGGCTCTGTCAGGCCTGGGGACAGAGTAGGGAACGAGAGAGATGCAGTGTTTATAAAAGAAATGTCCCTTTCCTGACCAGGAATATAGACTGTGCTATTTCTACATGTTGTGGTTTCCTTGGGGTTTTGTGTTTTTCTTTGGAAAAAGCAGGTTTGGGGCTGCAATGCAGAGGAAAGAGGGGCAGGAAGGATGCTCTGGCCTGGGCTTCCCCTTCCTCTGGGTAGGAAACTGAGAGGGAATTGACTGGCGCTGAGGGGCTTGGCAAGTGTCTCACGACTGAAGGGTGTGTCTTGTGTTTTGGGCAGGGCACAGGGCCAAGGGCACCCCTGTAGGTTGCGGTGGAATTCCCCCTGAAAGAAATGGACATTCTACTGGGACTCCTTCTGGGAAGAGATGTATCCTGGAGCAGGAAACAACGTTCCAAGAGGTGGGGTTCAGAGCGGGATAAGGAGAAAAACATCCTCCCTGTTCTGCAGCCTGAGGGTCACAGGAGGGGGAGGCCTGCGGACACCAGGCACACTTCCCTCGGGGTGGGCCTGCGGCTGCAAAGCAGAGAGGCCACTAATGAACATGGAAGACTTCTCAAGGTGTAAGCAATGGCCCCAAGTCAGTGTCTGCAATGTACTCCTTGCCCCAAAATCTACATGATATTTCATTACCTGTTAATAACCTGTGGGGAGTGATGGGAAAGGGCTATTGTGGGAAACCAAGGAAAAGGTGTGTTCTCCATGGGAGACAGGCCAGCCAAAGGAAGGGCAGTGGTTACTGTGGAGGAGACAGTGGCCTGCTGAGTGTCAAGTTCTTGAGGCCTGATAGTGACAGGCCTGAGGAGGGGAAGAAAGACACACAGAACCTATTCCATGCATACCTGAGCTGCAACCTGGAATAGATGGGGACACTGACTGGAGCAAAGTGAACAGAAGCTCGTCATCGTAATCGAAATTACACAGATACTGTCTGTCTACCAGGAGATGGTAAAAATGATCGGCAGACCAATCTAATGTACCAAAAAAATAGTGTCCTTTTGCTCCTCATCTAAGGAGATTTCAAGGAGGAACTTGATCGAAGAGAAGCTCTGATGGAAGAAGGGGAGGGGTGGACAGGAGGAAGGTGAGTCAGGGAGGACTTGGGATGGGGGCAGGAGGTTGGGGCGAATCTGGAAGCTGTGCCCTGGGCTGTAGAGAGGGGAGGTGGTGGGAGAGCAGGCTGCCCGAGCTGGGGAGAGACCAGGTTGTCTGTGCAACACGGGGTCAGCCTGTTGAACCGAGGGGTCAGCCTGTTGAACCAAGGGGACCAGTTTTCAGCTGTCCGCCAGGGACAGCGCAGTGCAGAAAAGACACTGTTTCCAGGGATCTACATAGAAAGCCAGTCAGGAAAATTCGATCTCTCAGAAACTCTACTTATTCCTCATTAACAGGGGTTTGGGTTTGAATTATGTAGATAATTGCCTCAACTCTCCACTTCATTTTGCCTGTAGAAACTTACCCTCAGAGGGGTATTTGGAGGATAAATGAGATACAGGCAGAGCGCTTTGAACTCCTTCGATGAAAAGTAGCATATCAATACAAGCCTTATATAATTAAGATGTTTCAAATTGCCAATACATGTTTATTTACAACACCTATTATAATCACTGGATCTCTTTTCTTTCCTTTCTTAATTTTTATAAGA
Source organism: Phyllostomus discolor (assembly GCF_004126475.2). Classification (NCBI taxonomy): domain Eukaryota; kingdom Metazoa; phylum Chordata; class Mammalia; order Chiroptera; family Phyllostomidae; genus Phyllostomus; species Phyllostomus discolor. Next base: position 36,316,272 of record NC_040911.2, on the reverse strand, counting down.
AGGCAGGAAAAATCTAATGTTTTTCAACTACACTGCTTTTGTGAGCTTAACATTAACCTTTCTTCCAAATGTCATTAGCTGCTAATTAAGATGTTGATTTGCAGATTGTATATCTTGCAATAGAAGTGATTTGTGGATGCTTACTAGGTGTTTATCAACCTACACCACTCATATTGGTTTAGCAAGAGCCTGGTGCATTTTAATTTACTGAGCAGTTTCCCAATTCTCCACTTATTTCTGCATGTGCATAATGAGAAAAAAATGATTAGAGAGGAAAAATGGGAAATACTATAAATAGTTTCTAAAGAAAAAATGCCATAGGAAAGAGTTATGGCTCTATGTAGATGCTAAAAGAGCAAACGGGTTGAATTTATTTTCTCGTTTTAATGGGGTATTTTAAGGAATAAAATTTGCACGTTGGTTATGCGAGTGGGCTTGTCTACGGGTACCTGTACGGACGTGTGCGTGTAGGAGCCGATCGTGGAGACGCAAAAGGAAAACGATGACTAAGTGTCTGAGTTTTCTGTGAGGCGCATGCTCTTGTTTTCCACGGCCAACCTGCTCCTTTGCGGGGCTCAGGCTTCTAAGGTTTCCCAAAGAACCTTCTTGCTTCTACAGCTACCCTTAAATCAAAGAAATAAAAGGATTATTCGGTTACTGGGAGGGATTCTGCAACACAGGAAACATTTCCACAGGACTTTTTAATATAATTTATGAATATTTGCTAGCAACATAATTGTCTTTTCTGCTGACATTTTCAAAGCAACACTGTGATTTGTTGGGTCCCCGGAGAGTCCAACTACAAAACTGATAATTATATTAAATATACATAGACAATAAAGAGTGTGTTTACATAACTATGCCCATAAATATCTGATTGAACAGTCATTGTTCTCAAACCCCTTTTAAGCAGCTCTCTAAGGATTCCAGGTCTAATGACATGATGGTTTAAAAGATGTTGCTCAGTCTTGTTCCATATTTAATTAACTTTCCTTTTTTAAACTTGTGATGGCAGAGACAATATGAAACAGCTCTGAAAAGAGGGAACTCTTTGAAACACGAACGAGACCTTGTCAGGCTTTGTGCGGCACAGACAGGAGAAGACGGGCGTGTGAGTGTGGCTGGCCTGGGACCCCCGGCCCTCCCCTGGGATTCTATTATGAGGCTATTCAGAACTCTCCAATCCCGCACACCTTCTCTCGCACGTTCACATCTGTGCAGCCATGCCTCATGCACATGCTCCTGCATGTAAGCAGCTGTGTCTCTAATGATTTCTTCCTCTGGAAAAGAAGACGAAAGCAAATTGAAAAACCAACAAGCCTTGGGAGGCAGAGGCAGGGGAGTGCGGTGGAAAGGAAAGAGGGCTGGGAGGTCTAGGCTCTTAGATTCTGGCCTTGGCTCTGCCATTGCTGTTTGACCTTGAGCAAGAGTATTTGTTTTCCATGGATGCTGTAACAAATTACCACCTTGGTGGCTTAAACACCACAAATTAATTATTGTGCAGTTCTGAGGTCAGAAGTCAGAAGTGGGTCTCGCAGGGCTGAAATCGAGGCATTGGCAGGACTGGTTCCTTCTCGAGGCTCTAGGGGAGGATCTGTTTTCTTATTCTTTTCAGTTTCTAGGAGCCACTCACTTTCCTTGGCGTGTGGCCCCTTGCTCCATCTGCAGAGCCAGCAATGGCTGCTGGAGTCTTTCTTGTGCTGCATAAATGTGACATTGACTGCCCTGCCTTCCTTTTGCATTGAACACGTCCAATAATCCACGGTAATCTCCTCATTGCAAGTCCCTTAATTTAATCACGTCTACAATGTCCCTTTCACCCTGTAAGGTAACATTCGTGGGCTCCAAGGACTCAGATGTAGACATTTTGGGGGCTGTTGTTTTGCTTACCACTAAAAGTCAAATACATTATCTGTTCAAGAGGGAGCTGCTATGAACTAGAGTTGTTCATCCAGCCAGTGAAGACCCAGGTGACACAAACAGAAATAACTTATATCCAATCCCTGTCCTGGTCAGAGCTTTCAATACTGAGGGAGAGCTAAGTATTAATGAGAAAAAGTAAACACATTTTTTTTCAGTTGTATTGAAAGCTACAAAGGAAGCATAAAGAATAAGGAGGGTATTTTACAAAGCGATCTAGCCCAGCTGTAGGGAAGGGGGCTGGAGTAGTCAAAAAAGGCTTCTCTGAGGGGGTGATGGTGAAGTAGAGACGAGACAACTGCCTTGCAGCCGTCCGGCAGCGGGTGTGGTGGAGGGGACTGCTGAGGACTTCCAGTCCGAGGGGACAGCCAGTGCCCATGCTGAGGCCCTGGCATGTGCACAGGGAGAACGCAGCGCGTGGGGTCTGAGAGCATAGGGAGTACAAGGGGAGTGGCTTGGGATGTCCTGAGAGAGGGGATGGGAAGAGAAGGTAACACTCAGAAACTGATCAGGCACTCCAGGAAGTTTATAAGTAACCACATTTTCATAAGAATGACACTATTATAATCTTCATTTTGTAGATGATGAAACCGAGGGTCAGAGAAGCTAACTGACCTCCCCAGGCCGCCCATCTGGCAGAGCCAGGACTTGCAGGGCGTCTGCTCTCATCACTGGGGCAGCATGGGAAGACCTGACATTTAACCTTTACAGCCAGAGCGATTGGGAGCTGTGGAGGAATTTTTAAGCACTTTGGAAAGATCGCTCTGAGTAATTGATTACAGGCACCAGGCCAGGGAGGTAGCGACAGCTCTCAGGCGAAGCAATGCCGGTTCAGTCTGCAGTGAGAACAGTAGAGGTGGTGAGAAATGGAGAGATCCAGCAACTGTCTATCGAGGAGGCTGGGTAAGTCTCGCTGACTGATGCAGGGTGGAAAAGGGAGACGTCAGACGGTGTCTGTGCTTCCGTCAGGTCATTGGGAAGGCCCACTCATCAATTCTGTTCTTCTAAAATAAGGGCTCATGTAAAGCTGCGGACCAGAAAAACAAACATATGTTAAAGCCCTAAAACCATACAGGCTCTTTACGTATTAATCAGGAAATAAGCTACGAATGAAGGTTTGAATGGATTTCGAGTTTCCAGTAAAAATTCAGTAGAATTTCTCCCTGGCAATCTCCCCCTACAGGCGCTGAATCCTGCTTGCTCTGATTCTGTGTTTGTGCTGCACTCTTTCTAATTGTCATCAATTATGATTCATTTACTTTTAGGTGTCTTGCTTGTCATAATATTATCATTTGTAAGTCTTTCCCTTTGCAGGCAGTGAGAATCTGTTGTGACATCTCAATAAAGCAGGATTCAATCAAGGTGTGAATGAATTGTTAATCTTGTTATAAATAGAAGGTACCATATGTCAGTATGTAAGGGATGTCTTCCTCTTTGTTGAAAACAATGTTAGTGAAACAAAACAAAAGAAGTTTCAGAAAGAGCTGGTTCAGCTCACCAGGCTTCCATTATATTATAGCCAACAATTCTCTGCAGCCGACTCAGATTTCTGAGACTGGTATTCACACACATTTATTTAGAATCATCAATTGAAAGAGAAAATTAGCATCAGATTGGGACATCAGAACCCCAGGTACACCCATCCCTCCTGCCTTTGACTGTGGAGACAGGCTTACAGCTTTCTGTGTTCTAAGAGGCCCATCCTATAAGCCGTTCCATCAAAACATTATTTCTTACTTTGCATTTTCTATATGGTATGCCGATTTTTTTAACATGTAGCTAAATTGGCTGAGCTTCAGCCCAAACCAGTCCATGAAAAATATATCCCGAACATGCACTGTCCCAGTAGCGAGGGCTCTGCCCATTCTGTCTGCTAGCACATCTGAAATGTGGTGCTAAGGCACCCAAAGCAGTGCATTTAGTGAGGAGAGTGTGTGTGTGTGTGCTGTGTGTGTGCTCAGAGATCCAGCAAATGCCAGGACCCATAAAGCTCAAATTAGCATCCCATAATCTAGAGCAAGTTCCCCTCTGCTGTTTCAGAGACCTTCTTCCATACCTCCCTTCCGCCAACTTCTAAGCCAATCAAAATGTGCCCTACCTTGTTCCATTTCTTCAGAGCCTTGCTGTGTGACTAGATTGTTAGTTCAAAATCAAGTTAATATCTCGCAATTGTCCCCCACCAGTGCTGGTGGCATGGCCACTGAGAGTCAGTGAAGAAGAGTGGAAAGAGCTTGGATTTGGGCATCAGCCACTTTGGGGTAGAAATTTTGCCTTTTTTATTCACTCACTGAGTATCCTGGCCAAGTCAAATTTTTTGAGATGGGCTTTCATGTAGAATAGGGATTTATACATCATGAGATTGCCATGAGGATTAAAGGAAAAAAAAATGTGTGTTCAGAAACTGGCCTGTTGATTGACCGCTCAGGAGAGGCCAGATGCAGCCTTTTGGTCATTGGTCACCACGGATCACCTGATCTCTGCGATTCTCACCTTCTCCCTCTTACTACCTCTCTCTCCTTTCCTTCTTTCCTTCTTTTCTTCCCCAATGACTTATTGAGCTGCTGCCAGACTCACAACACTTGCTTTCCTCATTTGTAACTGTTCCCAACTCAGGGAACAGAGGGCATTGGTGGCACGTAGTATGAGAGAAGTAGCAACGTGCCTGGGAAAGAGCCGTTTAGAACAATGGCCCTCCTGCCCTGTCCCTCCAAAATTCATTGTCAACTTGTTCCACAACAGTCATTAGAGACACGAAGGAAGTGTTGATAAGCTCCTTGATTCATTCAAGGACCAAGGTTAATTTTTATTTATTCCCAGGTCATCCCAAACAGAGGCAGATGGTGGTGGCATTTCCTCTTGCCGGGAGCTCAGATATTATCTGGATAGATTTCAGCAGGCTTTGTGTCCCTTCCCTCTCAGCGCGGCAGCTTTCCTGGACGGAGCCCCAGCCACCCAGACTGCAGATGAATTTGATTTGACTCCAGTGGCTGTGGTCAGTAATTGAGGTCACTTGGGCCTGGCTGGAGAAAAGCCAGCATCGCCAAGGAAAAAAGTTGACATCATTTATCCTTTAGCGGCTCTTCCTTTGGAGGGTTTATTTTTGCTGACCCATTTAGGCAGTAGCTCACTAAACTGCGGCTATCAGTTTATTGAGACGTCACCTTCTCTCATTTTACTAGAATTAGGTAACTGGGATGGTTTAAAATCACAGCCTATGGAATCTGCTCACAGAGCTCTATAGCAGCAATCCTGGAAGTTCATATCCATGGTTAATCCAGTCAGTTTTCTGATACACACAGAAGTAGAATACATAGTCTCTCTGTTATATTTGAGGCAAAGAGAGAAATCATATTATACTCATGAAAAACCTGAGACTATAAAAGTGGAATATGGTGGTGCATTTTTGGGTGGTTTGCAAATGCCAATCAAAATCCCATCCTGCTAATGTAGGCTTTTAGAAAACTCAGAACATCACAGGGAGGTAGATGAAGAGCAAAATAGTACCAATGTTTCTTCTAGCTGGACAGAACCCAATACTCCCTTCAAGCAGAGCTTCTGGTTGGCCTGAACCCAAAGCATGGCTACCACTGAGCTTCCCTCAAGGAGAGTTGGAATGGGGACTGAGGAACAACAGAGTCTGCACATTATATGCATGAGCAGTGCGCTGCTGGGGGCACGGAGCCTACTCTGGGCTCAGGGACAGACAGAGCAGGGAGCACCAAGAAGGCCGGATCCAAGTCCCTGGACCTCACTACCTCCTGGGCTAAGGTGGCCCAATGGTTGCCATCTTTGGTCCATCTCACCAAGAATGTTACTCTTCTCTGTAGAAAGGAGTAAGTCACAAGGTGAAAGAAAATGCCAGCTCTTATCATGACAGTATTGCTCCTTCTAGGGGATGTGAAGTTTCCCTGCTATGGAAATGGGAAGCCCAGAATAAGTATTTGCCCCTTCATTGTAATTTAATTTCAGAATATAAAATTAGAGATTAGAAGGCAGCAAGAAAAACTAGACTTGGAAAGATCAAGACCTGGAACCTGGACATACTTCCTGGATTGAGAATGTTCTGGAAGTCCAGAATTAAGTGCAGTGCTGGGTGAGTGCTGGGGATGTCTGGCGCCCTCAGAATTTGGTGGGAGTTCACACCCACAGGCCACATCAGTAAGGTCTGGCCTGAGTAACAGGTCCTGTCCAAGCAGTGGGGCTAAGCTGAGGGACAAACTATGGACAAGCCAGCGACATTCAGAGAATCAGGTAGACTCAGAGGCCTGCAAGATGCTGAGCACCAGAGAGGTCTAGCGCCAAGTCGCAGGGTGGTGTTTCAAGCTAGGTCAGGCAAGAGGAAGACAGAAACACAACTGTGGAGACACTGAAGCCCCACGCAGATACTCAAGGTCAAGCTCTGGAAGAAGAGGGCCAGAGCAGACCCTGTACAAATCCTGAAGCATCAGGTAGGAAACAAACCAGAAGACCAGTTGCCAGAACTGGGGCTTGAGGTTTGAGGGCTTGGAAGCAAGATTGCTCTTGTACTGACTATAGGTACCTGACATGTGCTTAGCACATTGCCTGGCAAACTTTGGAAGCTCATTAAATATTAGCTTTGTACTAGTATCTGATTTGAAAGATTAAATTAGCTGTAGTGCCAAGTGAAGGCTTTCTATTCAAAACCTGTTTTGAATGACGGACTCTTTACTCTTCATTGACCCCAAAGGGGTGATCAAACTTGGGTGGATCTAGAGGGCAGTTTGTCCCTCATAATAGAAGATGATCCCTCATATACCACATTACACATTCAGGAGTTTTGGATATTTCACCTAAGCCCACATCAGTTTCTTCCTTAAGAAGCCAATTTTTAGCCATTGTTGTATTCTGTATACTCATGAAATCCACCAAGAAACCTTTCTGGCTCTTATTGGAATCTGCTTGACTGTCAGCTCCATAGCCAGGAACCAAACCTGACTTATCCTAGTCTAAATGTTTTTTTTAATTACCTTGAAAACAGAAAGTATGATTCTGAATATTCATGCCTGGAGGTTGTGTGAAGAAGAACAGACCTTAATAAATGTTTCCAAGGCAGATGATGATAGGTAGGCATCGCTAATCTTTCTCCTTCCCCTATGTTGTCAGGGTTAAATCACATGTATAAATGCCTCATGCATTGCTGCACCCAGTGTATGTTAATCAATGATCAATGCATTTCATTTATTTTCAATGTAAAATTTCTAGAGCCCACAGCCCATCTTCTCCCTACCCCATTTTCACTGTCACACACACATAAAAAAATAAATCTGTTCTGCCCCAGCCCATCTAATCGTTAGCTGATATTAATAATAATAGTCATTGGCAGCTCCATTCTCGAGCTGTTATGAAGATTAAAGGACTCATATATGTAAAGGACTGACTGAGAAAATGCCTGGCAAATAGTCAGCACAAGATCGAAGTGTTAGGTGCTGTTAGTAGTGGTCCTAGTCGTAGGCAGCATCTGTTATCACCACAGTATTTTGTACCAGAGGGCCTCTGTTGCTCACCGCCCCGCAGCGCAGAGGGCTAGATCCTGAGATGGCTTAGAAAAAGAGAAAGGGCTGTATTGACAAGATTGCCTTCTGCCATCCACAAAAGATAGGAACCTGCCCCTGGTTTTTCCACAACACCCTTATGCTGTGTAGGACCCTTCTGGTAACATACCCACCTACGGCTTCACTGTATTAGGTCTACGTTCACAGCCATTCATTTTCCTACACTGATTTGTCATTTTGGTGTTCAGATGCCATCTTCTTTTTTAAATCCTCACCCAAAGATATGATTATTGATGAGAGAGAAAGAAAAAGAGAGAGAGGAAGGAAGAGAGAGAGAGAGAGAGAGAGAGAGAGAGAGAGACACACTGATTGGTTGCTTCTTATATGAGCTCCTGACCAGGGATCGAACCACAGCATTTTGGTATGCAAGACAGTACTCCAACCAACTGAGCCACCCAGCCAAGGCCAGATGCCATCTTTACAAGAAGTAGGGAGGTGGAGATGTAATCTGAGAAGCAGAGAATTGTATCTTGAGTTATTGATTGTTTACCTAAAGGGACCCTTAACTGACTGTACTGAACTCACTTTGCTAGACTGCACTAAATCTAATTGTTATTTTCCCACCTCTTCCCAGCAGATGAGTGCTCAGGAAAACGACCAAATCAATTAATAGGAAAATGATGATGCTACACGTTCCCTGCACACTTAAGGGTAATGTGAGTGACGCGACCTGGCTACATTGTGTGTCAGCAGTCACATTTTAGCTATTTAACATTAGCCATATTTAAGAACTTTGGCTTATGTCCCCCAAGAGGTGATGTTTTACTAACTCCATTAATAAGCATAATATTTAACAATGCTTCAGGGTTCCCAGGGACAGAGCATGTATGAGAGGGGATGCATGCACACACACAGGAATTATCTTCTGGAGGACAGGTCCCTAGTAGTGCAGGCTTCCCCTTCTAGATGAGTGTTCTAGAGACCCATCTGTATCAGTGTACCAGCTGGCGTTGTTGTGAGGGGTTGTGTTCAGTTTCAGTGAATTTTTTTGAAGACTTTCTCAACATGTTTGTACATTTCATAATGGGTGATTTACAAGCACACCTGCTCACACTGTGCTGAGTGTTCAGTTTTTTACCAAAAACGGCATGAGCCATGTGCCCCACCCTCCCTATTCACCCACTCTCACCCTGAGTGACTTTTTTTTTGTTTCCCTGGATGAAAAAGTTTTCAAATGGAAACTTTTTGCTGACATGGAAGAAGTGAAACAAAAAATGGCACAAGCACTAAAAGTCATCAAAATTGATGAGCTCAAAAACTATTTGAGCAGTGGAAAACATGTCTTGATAGGTGTATTGCATCAAATAGAGAGTACTTTGAAGGTAACTGAAGTTTAAACATGCAAGAATACATACATGATTTTTTATAAACAAATCCATTTTTGTGTCCCCTCTAGTATATACACAACTGAGTGTGGAAAGTTAAATCAAGGTCCAGAGATTTAAGTGGCCAACATGCAGCTATGTGTTCCAGCACCAACCAGTGAAAATATTGTGAGCCATTGTCACACTTTTGGAACTCCTGAGTCCTCGCTTTACTTTTTCTGCCTCTCCTCTGGTCACCACCCCCCAAGGCAAACGAATACTTTTTCTAGGACCCAGAACGGTCACAAGCATGTGCAGGTCAGCCTGCACCAGAGTGGGGCTTAGTACTGAATCACTTTTCCTCTTCTCTGTTGGCCTGGGACAAGGGCCCCAATTTTGCTCACTGAAGCTGAGTCTCCGAGGGTATAACCTGACTGCTTCCCTTTTTCTCCCAGATCTAGTCCCTTGTACCCTGTTGGCCTCCACCCTGAAACTCACGGGATGTCTAGATATCATCTACCGGAGTTTGTTTTCTGAGAACTCCACAAGGGTGCTGGCTTGCTGGCCTGCTTGTCTGCTTTACAGTGGCCTGCCTGTGTCCTTCTGTGGGGACCCCTCGAGGTCTCCCCTGGGGCCAGTGTGTGCCAGGGCCAGAACTGAGATAAAGAGTTGCTAGGTGTTTGGATATGATACCCAGGGAGACCAGCTCTTTGCCGGCAGTCAGCGGGGTCCACCCTGCTCAAGGGTGGGTCTCGAGTTTATTCTTTAACAACAGTTGCCCAGCACCCAGGATGTCCTGCACTGTGTGAGGTGATGGTGCTACAACAGGACAAGAGAGTGGCAATCCCTGTCCTTCGAATGGCCTTGGTCCGGCTCGCAAATCAAAGGACAAGGCCTAAACGCTCCGCTTATCTGCACGCTGCTTCAATGACTTGGAAAACGTGACATGAGCTGTGTTCTGTGAACAGAAATGTTTATTTTGATAATTTCAGCAAAATGATAGAAGTTCATTTTTACAAGCATACAGGCTGTTTCTGTCCAAGACTTGACAACCAGCAAACTCTGACTGATTTTCCCACTGCCACTTGCCCTGTGAAGCCACCACCGAACTCATCTGTCCGGGGGACACGTCGTGCCTGGACTGCCATAGCACCTTTTCAATATGAAGGAGCACTTCTCAGGCGGACTGTCACTGTGTGTGGGTTCTCTGTCTCCTGAACATTCAGGGAGCTCATTGGATGCAAGACGGAGCCTTTCCAGTTCTGCAATGCTAGTGTTTTAGATGGCACCTGAGAGAAAAAGTGCTGGTGAATAAAATTAGCAATTGTTCCTTAAACTCTTGGTTGCTCGTACCTAGGTGAAAGGAACATCCAGCTAACAAATAGGAACTAAACAGGTGGCAGACATGGCGCTGCACATTTTTTTAACTGTGTTCAGTTTAATCTCTGTAACAGCCTATGTGACACGGACCATTTCATCCACTTCTGAAATAATGCAACTAGAGCTCAGAGAGCTTGTTCATGCCCAAAGTCGCACCCCAGGACTGGAACCTAGCACTGCACCACACTGCCTTCCTGTCATCCCCCGCTCCTGAACTGACCACCCACTTAGCTTCCCTCAGGGCTCACATGGTCCTGGACCCCTTTCTCATGTGAAAAGAGCCCCCAAAGATTTCCTACCTTGGCTACACCCATAGCGGAAATCCACTTAGGTGCATTGGGAAAAGATCCACCAAGTGGATTAGGAAATGGGACCATTATCCCGACATGCCTATCGATAACTAGAGCATATGGTTACAGAAACCAAGGTTTCCCTTCGGCTTATTACACTCATTACTTCCTGTCAGTTAGAGTTCACCTGCTTCAATTCTACCAGGATGTGTGTGAATTGCATAGTTCATATATTACTTAGCAGGAGCCCACCCTGAGTTAGTTTTGTAATTTTTTCCCCACAGAGTGATAGTTTTAAAGCAGTCAGAGATCTTATTGGGTCTTACAAATGATTATTTTTTCCAGTGGAATGTCAAATTAATAAATGTTTATAGTTATTCTGTATTTAGGGGCATAATTCTAAGTTTGGGCTTTAGCTAATGCACAAATACAAATCACATAACACACACTTCTCTTCCTTTCTTTTTCATGTACATTCCTGGATTTTGAATTGTGCCTATTAGCAATGAGACCCAGAGCAAGTTGCCTTATCTTTCTGAGCCTCACTTTTCTCATTTGTAATGTGGGTATAACTTGTTTTCACGGTTGCTGCATGGATTTAGGGAGACACATACATAGTTCAGGTGCAAAATTTGTATTTAAACACCTGGCACCAGAATTTCTCATCAGCACAGCCTTTGTGTAAAGATGATTTAAGCCTCTTGGAGTAGAGAGTCTGAGGGTAAGCGCTCCTGTAAAAGGCAAAGCGACAAATGTGAGCATCCGCAAACCGATGGAAAGAACTGGTGTCCTCATGTGAGGGGAAGGGACGGGAGGTTGGAAAGGGTGAAGAAGAGAGAAAGTGGGGGATGGTGTGAGGTGGGGCACTCAGCTGGGGGGCAACCTTGAACTTCCCAGGCAGCTGGCTGAGGACAGGTCAGGAGCTGGGTGATGAATGTCCATTGGAAGCTGAGCTGTTGCAAAACCAGCCACTCCTCTGTCGCCCAGCTCCCACCTTCAGTAAATTCATCCTTCTCTGGAGTGCTTTTGCAGGGCCATTTGGTGTGGGTAATTTAATGTAGATGCCAGCCATTGCTATGTGTCTGTTTTCTCTGTGCATGAGGAGGAAACAGGACTCAGCACCGGTTCGAGCTCTTCATGAAGAATCCACTTATCCAGAAGCATTAGTGAGCAAAGCATTTTAACTGAGGATTTTTGTGGAGAAGATAGAAGAGCAGGTTTGCCTTGCCCAATCCTCACCAAGAACCAAACCAAACTAATAAAACAAAATGGAAATATAGTTGACACTTCTGATCTCTATAGTCCTTACTGGAGGCCATGCAGCTGGGTCTGTTGCCTATTCTGGACCTTTCTCTTCCAATGCAGAGGCCACTCTTGCTGTCTCCTCTTCAAGAATAAAGCAAATTCTTTTTCTTGTCCAGGTAATTAATGATCACCTTTTGTTATGTGTACAAACCCTTGGACCCTCATGTTCTAACCCAAGTAGCTCATCAAAATATTTCTTGCCCTCGCCCTGATTGGTGTGGCTCACTTGGTTGAGCATCGTCCACAAAGCTAAAGGTCGCTGGTCTGATTCCCAGTCAGGGTACATGCCTGGGTTACAGGTTCAGTCCTGGTAGGGGAGCATGAGAGAAGCAACCAATCTCTCATCTCGATGTTTCTCTCCCTCTCTTTCTCCTACCCTTCCCCTCTTTGTAAAAAATGAGTAAATAAAATCTTTTAATAAAAAAAAGATTTCTTGCTGTAAAATGAAGCATTCTCTGGTACATGGAAATCTTTCCACCTGCAGAGTGAAAGGAGGACTGACCCTGTGTCCCTGAGAGCAAGCATGTGGGTCAGGAAGACGGCCCATGTTAAAGTGGGACCCCAGGGCCGGCGGTGGCGCTGCTGGCAGGAGAGCACAAGACCCACTCTCGGCCACCTTCTTCCCATCCTTGGCTTCCCTAGCTGCAGAAGGGAGAGGGGAAAGAGTGGAGAGGAGGTTGGATTTGAACTTCCACTGGGCAAAGACTAGTAAAAGTGAGCTTTTCTCCACCTGAAGAGGCTGCGTCTAATCAGATGTGGCAGCAGTATAGCACCTGGCCCATTGTAGGTGCTCAATCAAAGTGTCACTATTTTCCTTTCATCATAATTACCATCACCTCCACTCTCCATAACCCTGATCAAAAAATTAGCCAAGACAATAAGAAACCCAGGGCCAACCCGTGGTCCAGCTCATTCTCCAGGGTGTCTGATCCCTGCTGTAGTGTGGTCAAAGGAGCTGTTTGGAATGAGATTGACATGTACAGAAAGCCTTGGGTACATTTTGTTTTCACAAAATAACACTCACCCTCATTTCTTTGAGCTAAATAGCATGATGATTCTCAATGGAATCCTTACAATTCTCTCTGGGAAGTTTGAATGTCTCCTGTAATTTAGTTAAACAGCTTTTAGGTATCACAGAGGAACTTGTTACTCATGGAAGGAAAATGGATCCCCGCACTTGATACTGGGACCTCTTAATGTCCATCTGGGGCTCCTTGTGGCTGCTTGACTTGCTCTTTCCCCAAAATACAGTGAAGGAACAATCAGTGCGCAAGTTCCCGCACCATTTGTTGCTGCCGTGTTTACGGTTCTTTTATTTACATCAGTAAAGATTCAACATCCTAACATGTTTTGCAAGCTGTCATGACATGAGAAACTAGTAATCTGCTATGTTTTGCTTGTTAACATATTTTTGACATATTTTAGCTTTTGATTATAAGATTGCATCTTTGCCTGCTACCATCTGTCTCAACTCAATGGAACTCTGGCATTTACAAAAACAGTGGGGTGTAGTATTTCTTATATACTTGAACTCTACCAGAAACATGCTATTTTCAGTCTTAACCAATATGCCATGCTTTCACACGCGAAGTCTGAAATGTTTGATGTCTTGCAAGATCTGCCAGGGAGAAGGAACATATCTGCACATCTAATTTGGCTGCATTGAGAAATATATTAATGAGGAGAAGGGAGCAGTATTTAGCTTCTAAACAGAGGTGGCTTCTTCTGTGGTTTATAGCCTCTTGACTGTGCTTATTCATCGCTTAACCAGCACGATTAAGGTCTTCTGCGGAAATACATCTTCTTTTGGACTTTGTAACCTCCCAGTGGCTGCCATTCTTGAGGCTTATTTTTTAGCGTGAAACAGTTACCCACTAACACTTGGCAATAAAGCATTTTCCTATATGGCATTTTTCACTCATTTCTATTTTTACTCATTAGGGAAAGTCACCCCAGGTTTGACCCAAAGGATTGGTTTGGTTCGTGTCTCTGCTAACAATACTAGAACTGCACAGCACAGAAAAATGTGACATTGTATTCAAACAATGTGTTGGAGGAAAAGCCAAAAAAAATTGCACAGGCCTAACGTGCATTTATTCAACACCAAGCTTAAATGAATTTATTATGCTTCTGGATTACACCCCATAGGCCAAGAAGCTGTCAACTATTGACATTTCCTTTTCTCTTCGTGTTCTGAGTTGAGTGTAAATATATTTGTCAAGGGAATATAGTGCATGTTTGGTTCAGTATGTGCCCGTTTCATCAGAAGGCAAGCTCCTATTATCTGTAACCACAGTCAGCGTCTTGGTTGCTTTAAGAGAGGAATGGGCTACAGTTTAAATTTACATATGGATTTCAGATTGTCTCTAATGCTGTTTTAACCATCATTTTGATTATGTGCAGGTTTTAACCTTCATTTTGAATGTGAACTGTTTCTAGTGCAAACCCCCACTTATGATAGAGACATGATTTTGGCCAGTCTGGTGTGGACCACATCTAGCTGATTTTCCGCCTTGCAGCGTGCTGCCGATTGCTCAGGAGCAGCTGATTGCAAGATTTGGGAGCTAAACACATCCCCTGAAATCTTACCGTAGCAGAGATCAAAGAGGGAGGCATTTGGGGGCATTCCATTCCAATATCTTGTGGCTATAAATCAAGTCCATGCTGACCCGGGTTCCTGCTGCCCTTTCTCACCCAGTTAACAAGGACAGTGGCATAACTGTTGAACCAAGAAAAAAGGCTGAGACTGAATCTCAGGTAACTGTAATTGGGAGTTTCTAGGGAGCAGGGATCTCATCTCACTCCCTCAGCCTTTGTACCCAGCACAGAGTAGGCAAACAGCACGTGGACATTGAACTAATCTGGACTGAGGACTGTGGTCAAGCTAGACATTCATCAGCATGTGCTTAATTGAACATCTTTGAGCTCTCACTGAGGGCCGGCGAACAAAACCTACAGACAGCAGATTTCCTATTCTTGGAAGATTTACAATCCAGCTAGGAACACAAAACTAGTTTTCAAGGAAGCCATTAATTGCTAAGCTAGGTTGTAGATGCAATAGGAGTTTAGAGAAAGGGGATAATGGTACAGATTAGAGTGAGATTTATGGAGGCAGTGGGCCTTGGTCTGTGACCAGAAGACTGAGCAGCATGGAGGTAGGTGGGGAGGAGGAAGGCAGAGCATGCAAAGAGTAGGAATAGATAGAAGTAAAGAATAAAAAAACAAAAACAAAAACAAGTAGATGTACAAAGGAGAGTGATTTGCCTTGACTGCTTGACACAGGTTGAAGCTGGATGAGATGTAAGACTGGTGGGTAATTGAGCAAGGTTAAAATACTCTTGAGCCTGGCTGGCATAGCTCAGTGGATTGAGCACGGGCTGTGAACCAAAGTGTCGCAGGTTCGATTCCCAGCCAGGGTACATGCCTGGGTTGCAGGCCATAACCTCCAGCAACTGCACATAGATGTTTCTCTCTCTCTATCACCTTCTCTTCCCTCTATAGAAATAAATAAAAAATAAAATCTTTAAAACACTCTTGAAAGTCAAAGGAATATTTATCTTTTTGCAGAAGATGATAGACTATTACTCCAGACTCTTGTAAGCAGGAGACATGGGAACGGTGGCATGTTTTTAGAAAGACTATAAAGGGTTATGTGGGAAAATCAGAGAGGTAAGAGGTGCAATGAAGAAAAAGCAGTGATCCTAGAATCCACATAAAAGTGTCTGGATTAAATAAAGCTGATACTTAAAGCAATTGTTCTTCTAGAGGACATCTAATATACAGGGTCCGGCAGAAGTAAGGCCTGCATGAGTGTGGTTGGTAGGGTAATAACATAGGTGTAATAATTTATAGTTTTAATTTGAACATTTCACCTAAAGTGTCATATGGTGTGCTTGAGTGTGATATTATGTTACAGAATTACATGCTTATGACTTTGTAATAAAAGATTTTGTAATAAAAGGGGGCATTATTGGTGCCAGATTCTGTATTTCAGGTATTCTTAACCATAGCAAATAATATTGGCAAACATCTTATGATAACTTGTAAGTGCACTTACTCTCAAATGAAGAGAAAAGAAGTTTTAGAAAAGCAAAGTAAGTTGGTGTCGGCCATATTGCTAGTAAGTGGCAGGAAAGGATTCCAACTCCATTTGAACTGTGCCCTTTCCCACTGCACTGCTCTGGGAGTCATTGGTATTTATTGGATGAGGAAATGATGTGAAATCCATGTTTTATAAAGATTAACATGGTGACCAAATACAAGAAGGATTAGAGAGAGGAGAGACCAGAGGTAAGTAGATGAAAAGGGTCTCCCTAGGGTCCTGACATCAGAAATAGAAAGGAGGGAATAAACATAAAAAATATTGCCAAGCAAGAACACAGGACGTGGTGACTGATGGTCTAAATTATTGGAAGGCAGGGGAAAGTGAAGACCGGGGGGAGAAACCCAGAACGATTAGGTGGTGAGAAGGCTGCCAGTGACCCTGGGAACACACTTTTCAGTAAAAGGATATTGATGGAAGCCAGCCTGCAGGTGAGGAAGGAGTGAGTCAGTGGTAAGGAAGTGGAGGATGTGGAGGCAGACCACAGATCTGAGAAATTTGAAAGAAAATGAAGGAAATAAAACAGCCTTGTGAGCTCGTTTCAGGGTCAATATATTTTTTTTTTTTGAAGGCTAGAACCTTGTGCATGCATGAGAAGACAGGGGGCAGTATGCATGCAGATAGGAGGAAGCTATCAAAGGAGCCAGAGAGAGAGGGGCCTCTTCGTATGGAAGGGGTCCCAGAGGTGGCAGGGGTGGGTTAGAGCTGCGGGACTGCCCAGTGGACTTTCCATGATGAGCAAGTTCTGTGAGACAGCCACCAGCCCCATGTGGCAACTGAACACTTAAAATGCTCCTAGTGAGACTGAGGAACTGAGTTTCTTTAAAATTATGTTTAATCTAAATTCATATAAATCTAAGTAGCCATATATTTATAAACAGCTACTATGTAGGACAGTGCATGACCCTTAGAGAACCAAAGGTTTTGTTGCCTGAAGAAGAGAACAAAATTCTTCCTCTAACTCAGGAAAGGAGAGCAGAGAGGGAGACAAACTAGGTATGTTTCCTAGGCAGGGAAGAAAAAATGAGTTTGCCCCTGCCAGGGGACGTTAATTTTTATTGGTTGTATCTTTATGGAAAGACACATTACTAGATCATTAGATAAGGACAGCCCACCTGTGTTATGAAGCTTGGAAATTCACGTCTCCATGGTCTGAGTAGTCTGCATTAACCAGGTGAGTTGGAGAACTGCCAAATCTCACAGGGCACTAACCAATACTCACCCTCGGTCCGCCTGCAGCTCCTGATCATGATGCTCCTCTTCATGTGGCAGGAGATGGAGAGGACTCTGCTACATTTCTTGGGACAAGGACCATATTTTGAATAGCTTATTCTGGTGTCTGAATGATGAGCAAGCCCTTCTCTGATTTTCTAGTCTCCATTCAGCTTCCGCATCTCCTAGCCACCTTGGGTCAGATATTTTGAAGGCAAAAGGAAGTGCTTCCTCTCAGAATGATTTCAGCTAGCCCAGTAGTTTTTTGTTTTTTTTTTCTTGAAGAATTGGCTATGCAGAGAAAGGAGTGTATGTCCTTCCCTTCATTCTGTAGGTCAACAAGAAAGCCCCAAATAGGTGTCCGCTGTTGCCCTGAGACAGCGTCACCCACCGTCATTTTACCGGTGCACCCTCCACTCGATGGCAGTGTGTGTTGTTTGGGCTGTTTTTCATAGCCTCCGCAGCTGGGAATTCAAGATGCTATACTTAGGCAGAAGTCCATGAAGGAATTAATTGATATGAGCCAGAAGTTGATTGCCATTTAAGTACTCAGTCTCCACCATTGCCAAGTTTCCCTCTTTGCAGAAAGAACTGAGCTTGCCTGCAAACTGGCTCATTCAGGATGTCAGCACAAGATGGAATTCAACCTTTAATATGCTGCAACACCTGCTTGGAAATAAAGGGGCTCTGTGCTTCGGCCCCCAAGGAGTTGACAGCTGACTTCATTACAGAGAAATCTGGCGGAGATGGCCGTGGCTACTCCTCAGCCTCAGCCTCCGGAGGCACTTACCCAGGAGAGTAGTGCCAACAAGACCTGAGCTTTGGGATTCTTCCAGAAACCCATGCTGGGTCATTTTACCCTAAATCATCCCTCTTCCTTGAACTCTAGGAGTTCTCTGTCCCTTTGGTTGAGCTCCCCCCACACAAGGGAGAGGGTAAGAGGCTCTGGCCGGCGGAAGCTCAGCAGAGAAGCATTTGCAGGTGTTTCTAATGCGATCTGGATTTCCAAATTTCCTTTCTCGAGCGTTCTGCAGTGCTGCGCCCCAGCAGGCAACAAAGCAGGGCTGCCATGCTCTGCAGAGTGGAACTGGAAGGTTCACCTGAGTCCTTGTCCAAGTTCTGGAAAAGACCCAGCCCCGCTCCAAGGAGCCTAGCCCACCCTGCAGGGGACCCCTGGAGGCTGTCTCCTGTGCCCTGATCTTCCATTTGGGCAGGAACACAGGTTATGCCCACCAACTTTCAATGTAGAACGTCTACCCTGTGGTCCGTCTGCATGATTTCCAGATCCTGTTAATCTGGCCCCCATTAGCAACATAGGACTAGCATATCTGACTTGAAACAAAGAATATTGATTTTCTACTATTATCCTTCATCATTAAAAAATAAACACATCTGAAATCTAAATGTCCAGGAACAGGGCGGGCTTATAGAGAACACATCCCTTTGGTGGATCACTGCTCAACACGAAGCCACAGAAATGTGAAGGTCACAGAGCACCACCCAATCAGTCTGACGCTAAAGGAAAACAAAGTGCAACTCAAACTTACACACACAGAAAAAAATCATGTAATTATTTTAAAACAAACGTTTAAAATAGTCTGGAATGAGACAAGTTGGAAAAAAAGTAATAGTTGATGCCAGAGGTCAAAATCAGCAGTCCAAGAGTTGGACCTGGCCCGAAAGCCATCTCATATGGCCCACGCAGTGGGGGGCAGCAGAGTTTGAATGGAAAAGGGAGTAGGTTGCCAACACTTGGAAATTGACACATGGCACATAACCACCCGGACTGCTGGCTTCTCCTGAGACACCGAGCAATCTGCCCCGGCAGGCTGCTGTCCCTCCAGGCAACCGTTGAGGCAGGTAGGCGATGGGGCCTTTGCTCCCCAGGTTGCCAGAGTCCCCACTGGGCCAGATTTCTCACTCACTGACTTTCTAATCCTGGGCCAGGTGTCACAGTGGTGGGCTTCTGGGTCATGTTCCCCTTTTCCCCTTCTGCCCAAACCTGCTATTGCTAATGTTACTTTTTAGAGTTAAAATGATCATTAAATGACCAGTTGTAAAAAGTAATGTTCAGGGAAAGGAGTCTGAGGCCCCTCCTACTTCCCCGCTTCTTGGATATTATTTCCAAATTTCTAGTCTTGAGTACAATACACTTGAGAACATTAGTGGCCCAGCGGCTCTCTAACGAGGCTCCACTCACCTGGGGCACTTTTGATGCCCAGCGTGCACTCTCCACAGTTAAGTCAGGACCTCTCAGGGTGGGATTCAGGCAATAAGGGATTTTAATGTTCCCCAGGTGATGACAAGGTATAAAGGTCCTTGCAAAAAGCCATATAAATGTTCACATTAGAGCAGTTTTTCAACCTCAGAACCACTGGCATTTGGGGCATAATTCTTTGTTCTGGGCACTAGCTCTGTGTGTGATAGGATGCTTAGCAGCATCTCTAGCCTCCACCCATAGATGCATTAGCATGAGATGACAACCACTGCATGAAAGATCATAAAATTATGTTCAAGTACAGTGGCCAATGTCTTGGCCACCTGCCTGCCCCTAAGTCCTGTGAGAAATTTCTTTTGGAATTAAGTTCTAGGAAACAAAAATCTCTCTTAAGGAAGTGGTATATTTCTTTATTTCTTCCCCCTTCTACCAGGAAGCTCAGAATCAAAGCAAAAAAAAAGCACTCAAAACCAAAATTAAAATACAAAACAAGACAACTACTTTAGTATATTTTCTTTCCTCTTAATGATGCTGACTTTCCTATTGACACTTTGTTAATCTTTTAGTTGCCTTGTATTCTTAAAGGAGGAAGTAGAAAATGTAAACAAGGTTACAAGCTCTTCCACGTACTTTTCAGTATTTATGACCCAGAGAATGGCTGGTTGTAAGAAAGGACTGGATCAGCCAGGCATATGGAGCAAATAAGGGACAAGCCCTTTGGCCTCCAGCTGTTTCTGGGATGAGGCTGAACTGTGTGTGTCCAAGGAGGCCCGTGGGCAGCCGTGCGGGGGGAGGGGGAGGCTTTTGGAGGAGAAACACAAGTCTCTGTTGCCTCCTGAGAATTGCGACGCCCGGTGTGGACTAGGAGCCTGGGAAGTCCTGAGACGCTGTGCTGTTCTAGGTGCCTTGGGATGCACCCCTGGACTGCACCGCCACCCACTTCTGTGAAGTGAAGGGCAGCTTACTTTTAGTGAAGTGTAACCTGTTCACTAATAAGCAGAAGTTTTAAGGCTTTTAAAAAAATCATTATTAAGTGTGGTTACTTCATTTTAAATGCAAAATCCTTGAATAGACCAGAGATCTTAATTTTTTTAAATATAGCTGAGTATTTTAATTATGAATGTACTTGCATATTCTCAGTGTATTTCATTATTTATGTTGCCAGTGAAAAAGCTTTTTAATTAAATAGCATGCTGGCAATCCATTGTGAAATGTATAGATGAAGATTTCCTAGCATTAAAAAGCTAAATACATACACACGCGCACGTGAAACATTCTAGTGAATGCATGCACTTTAATTGCTACAAGGAACTATTTTTCTGAATAATGCTAAAATTCGATCAAACATTTTTTTAAATTAGTAACATAAAATAGTATAATTTGCCAGTACTTCGCATGGTTGTTTATGCTAAATGCACCCAACTAACTGGGAAATGGGGTGGGCAATGGTTCTCCGTGGGATCCCCGCAGAAGGAGCGTCAGCATCACACGGGAACTTCTGAGAAACGCGAAAATTTGAGCCCTGACCCCGGCAACGGAGCCCGCAGTGCTGGCTGTTGGGCCCAGCTAGGGAACAAGCCCTCCAGGTGATGCTGATGCTAAGTTTGAGAACGATGGGGTGAGGATAACGGCTTGTGGGGCTGGTAATCCGGGCTGTGCATGGGCCCCCGTGACAGGCAGAGCCACAGCACTGCCCGCAGTGACAGGGACAGCATTGGCCCATGCTGTAGTCCCCCGTCTGAAGTGTTGTGAGGATTCTCGCTTGTTCGAGGTTTAACGGTCTGCTTGAGGTCCTCAGAGTTTCAGAGGTCAAAAGAGTCATAGTGAGTGAAATGTTGTAAGCATGGTGTGGTAGAAAGTTGCCCATTAACATCAGGTGTATACTTAACCAATTTTGACTAATGATGTACATCAGCATTCAACTTACATAGTTCTATTTTCATCTTTCAAAAAAAAAGACACTATGAAATTAGAACTCCAACTCATTCACCAGTTTTTGGCAGGTGGTGGGGTCAGCAATCTTCCAGAGACACCCACGTGTGTGTGAAGGCTGACGCCCGGGCCGCCCCGCTGCACGCCCTCCCCTGGCTGCGGAGCTGCGCTGGAGGTGGAGTGAGCGGGGAAGACAACAGTGGGAGTCAGCGCCAGAGCTAGAACTAACAGCCACCGGCTCCCTGCTCTGCGCTTTGTCTTCTGAATGAACAAAGCTGCTTCTTAAGTACACATAAGCCAAACTGCCTCTCAAATTGCAGTCATCTACTTTGAGTTCAGATTTGCACAGCATGACATGAATTGGGTTGCAAATTATGCAGAAAACAGCCATCACATCCATCTGTGATGTCAGAATCCTCCAGTACAATGTGACCTGGTGGTATCTGAGCGAGCAGGCGTACATTGGGTCTGATTCCTTCCCTATGCAGTATGATGAATGTCTTCCCAGCTGCATTTGGCCCAGAATGAAAAGGTTAAATATGACTGAGGTTAGGTCTACGATATGCTCAAGAGCAGACTTCATTTCCAAGGGTGCAGGCAATTATTATTTTTTTTAATGGTAGAGTAACTAGAAAAAGAAAACACACAAATACACTCATATCTAATGGTAAACTGAATTTATTTCCTCTTGGAAAACAATTCCAGTAATCTCCAGGTTCAGACCGCAGAGTAAACATTAATAACAGTAACATACAGGTTAGTTCAACTGATTCAAGAATTTGGCTGTGTGAAATCATTAAGGAAAACCTTGAACACTCAAAGCTTCAAATGTATCCAGGAAAAAAAATTCTTTGACAGTCTACATAACAACTATTGCATATATAGTGATGCTACCTGTCACATCGCAAGGCTTACAAATATATATACGGGCCTTATCCAGCTGTGGGTTCTGTTCTGTGAGAACATCTCTTCACGGTTTGCAAGAATCTTCAGCAATAAAAAATAGTCTTGGATTTGACCGTTGATTTACCAAAAGAGAAATTCTAGGCTTAAGTGTAAATAAAAGGAAGTCCAAATATAGTCTCATGTGTAACACAGTTGTCTTAATCTGTCTTCCTTGAAAATACTTTCTCTTAAGCCATTTCGCTCACATTTTTTTTAATCTTGCCTGAATAGGGCCCAAGTCCACTAGTCTTTATAAGACCATTTTAGTTTCAGACGACATAATACATGTGCAACACTTTATATACAAAGAGTCTATCCGGTGCTCAAAAGTTCAAACACATGAACATCCAACAGCTTTGATAATACAAGTTTTATGGTACAATACAATGTTTCTGAATAATATACATTAACAATGAAAGTTTCGTGCAAAGAGTAAAACATGTTCCCTTTTTGTGCCACAGAAGGAATTCTCCTCCGCAGACCGTACTTGCACTAACTGCTGTGCTGGGTCATCGTGTGATTCTGGAACAAAACAGAAAAAGGAGGGAAAAAAAACTTAAGTGATTGTATTTTCATCAGACTGAGTATCTATAGAGGCTGACTGATTTATGACGCCACAAACAGTGTGTTTCGTACCCTGATGAATAGGGGCTCATGGGCCCGACTCCACCCTGCCCAGGAGTAGGAGGAAGGAGGGGCAGGGCCAGGGGCCCACCTGCAGTGAGACCCCTGGCCTGTATCTCCCTTTCCTCTGCCTGTGCCTTGCCTTCCCTTCAGAGTACCCTCCCGCCTTCCACCGTCTCTTCTTATCAAAATGCAACCCGTTTTTCAATGACTCAGGTGGCAGCACTATTTGAGCAGGTTCCTTCGTTGATGCATTATTTCCATTGATTACAAATGCTTTTATTCAAACCACTCTTGGATGGTGAACATTTTGACAGCAGAGGCTCTATCTATGTGTCCCCGAACAGAGACTTTAAAGGCAAAAGCTGCCTGGCCAACACCTGATGGCAGGGGCAGGAAGCTTCTCCAGCTCCTCTCCTGCAGGTAGGCCCAGGGCCCTGTCACCACATGGCTTAGGAGCAGATGCCGGCAGCCAGCAGCCACTCCCCCATCTCCAGCTGAGGCAGCCTTTGCTGTCTTTTGGTACTGTCCTCTCCATCCACACAGCATGTCCTCTTTCTGAGTGAAGAGCTTCTTTCCAAATTGTGAGAGGCCAACTGGGAGCCCTGGGACTGTGGCCTGCGAACGGGGAGGCCCCGTGCATTCATTCGGAGCAGACGTCTAGAGGTGGCCTGATTTCCACCCTGCCTCCTCTGTACTTCCCTTGAGCCATGTTCTCCCAACTCTCACGGTACATCACCACCCGCCCCATTCCATCTGATCAGAATCTTGAGCTCACAATACCACCACTTCCATGCTCATCCCATCTAAAATTAATTTTTCTCTTCTCGTATTTCCCACCACACTTTCTACTGCTTATATAGTATACTTGTAGGTCTTGTCTTCTGGTATGGGTGGGCATGGCTCTCTGGCTATGTCAGTAATTCCTGTATTCATTCATTTATTCATTCCTTCACGAGCGTTTGTTGAACACTTGCATCACCACCGGAGTGGCCACAGCATCACAGTGCTCAGTGAGGAGGATCCAGCCAACTGAAGGTCTAAGTAGCAGACAAGGGCCACTGCAGGGGGAAGGATGCTGCCTGCCCTCATGCCTTCCAAGTGCTCACAGTCTAAAGAGGAAAGTCATGTGGGCACATAATGGTAAAGCAGTGTGGCAGAATTATACTAAAAAGGAACATAGAAATGTTATGACTACACCTAACCTTGCCTGCCCTCTGGGGAAAGGCTTCACAGTGCAGGTAGTATGCGACATTTCAGTTGAGGCTGGGCACAGGAGAAGGTATTCGGGATGCAGGGAGGGCCCCTAGGTCAAGGGGCCACAGGGCCAAAGGCAATGAAACAAAACTCTGTGAGATGTATTTGTGCCCCCGCAATCCTTCAGACTGGCTGGAGTTTTCTGGGGTGCCCTGAACCAGAGTACCCATGAGGAAGGAAGATGGGGGTGGGGCAGAATATGAAGAACCTTCTGTACCTTGCTAAGGACTTCAGACTTTGTGTTCCAGGTGATCTATGGAAGTTTCTTAAGCACAGGACTTTGTCTTAGAGAACTTTGTTATCTTTTCATTCCCCAGAACAGCTAGCCAAAAGCCCTCTCAGTGAATACGTGCCGATGACCAGAGGCTCGGCTGCCGGTGTCTGCCGAACCGTGGCTGAGGGCTCCGGTGCGGGAGACGGGGGACTGGGAAGGGGACAGGGTTTTCTGTTCCATTTCAGACTTGGCCCGTTTTTGAAAACTGGACACAAACAGTAATGATGAGAAACATCATTTCATTCTCCCTTGTTTGAAACAGCTAGTTTGATTAATTCGGTGAAAGATAAGCTGGATTTTTTTCTTCTTCTCTGTAGTCTTAGCCTCAAAGTGCAAATAAGGAGCAGAGTATTTTTATGTCAACTCTCCTTTTCTTTGTATTCATTTTAACTACTTCTCAAAACCACCTTTAACCAATAGGTAGATTAAAAAGTAATCAAAATATGGACGAGACTAAAAAGCTTTCCCATGTCCTTAAAAAAAAAGCACATTTATGATTAGAGAGGTTAGAAGCAATACAAAAGCCCAACTACTCAAAATACACTATGTGAGTTTGCTTCTACCTTTGATATCTCAAAGGGTCAAGTCTGACATTAGAGAAAGTTTTTTTTTCTTTTAAAAGAAGAATTTAAAAAATAAATACAAGTCATAATAATTGTTGCCTAAATGATAGGACACTAAGAGCAGATAGGACATTTTTATTTTATACCATAACCAAAATAAAAAAGTCAGCTTGATAACATTATTTTCAAGTGTTTAATGTGTTTACAACAGACATTCAACATTTGATAGGGTTCTGGAGGTTAATAAAGGAAGATGCATCGCCACCTCTCCAGTGTTTTGGTACAAGCCTCTATCAAGATACTGCACAACACGAACCCCACACCACAGACTGGCCATAACAGTTGGCAACAGTTTTGTCTTGCATGCTTTCATCCTCAACTAAAACCATATAGGTCTCCTCAGAGCTGAGGGGAAAAAAAAGAACAAATACATGAATCACTTATTGCAACAGATTGAAGTTGCCACACGAAAGGAGTTATGCTTTGCATATTAAGAGAGAAGAATATAAATCATTTGAGAGAAGGACTAGAGTATGGCTTGTGAAGTTCAAGCTTATGCGGAAATAAAGAGCCCCAATAAAAATAACATCTACATGGGAAATCTGGCCTGAAAAACGGTAAAGGCAGAAAGCTCTCCTGCACACCCTTGAGATCACCTATGTATTGTCACTTTTTTGTTCTTTTCCAGGAAAGACAGGCCCCCATTCTTGGTGCCCACCACTGCCAGGGCTTCTCACGGCAGGAAGGGGTAGGCTCCTAGGTGGTCCTGGGAACCAGGCATACAAGCATTGAAAGAAAAAGAAGCCCATCCTCAAGGGCTTGCCCTCACCCCCTAGGAGGGTCCCTGGTATGTGTCCATTCGACTCCCCAAAGCGGTATTCTGAGTCACTGAAATTACAAATGGCCTACTTTCATTTTCTGAAGGAAGGAATGGATTTCTGAACCACACAGATTATTGGGTTGGCTTTTCAGGGTTGGAGAGAACAGACAGAGCACCAGTCTCTAGACTTCACTGAAGAGTCTTTGATAAGAGAACCAAGAAGTCTCTTCATAGGAGCCCCCTTCTGTATTTTGTGTTTTAAATATCATAGACATCATTTCTTTACAAGGGGAGACAAGAAGCGAGAGGGAAAGATGAGCATAGACCAGAGGAGCCCTAAGCACAAAGAGGGCAGGTTCTGCAAGTGGTTGGCTCCAGCCCTGGCCCCCGCCAGGCTGCAGAGCAGGTCCCGAGTCGCTGCAGCCCCCGCCTGGGTGCAGAGAGGGGAAAGCGCCTCCAGGCCATCAGAAAACAGTCTTTCCTTGTAAGTTTCCTGCTCTTAAGGTCCAGAGGAAACCGCTACACTAGAACAAAGCCACGGGTAATCTCACCAATTTTACACAGCAATTCACAGTCCCCAAAGTACTTTAATGCAATGACAGGTTATGAGAAAAAATATCTGTTCCAATGAAGGGAAAGTGTTTTACATAATCGAGGAGAACATCAGTGCAACACGGATGGTGTTGCGGGGGGGGCAGTGATGACAGAAAAGGAAGTAGGAAGTAACGAAAACTTCTGTAATCCCACAGAGAGCCATATTCTACTCTGCAAAAAGCCATCTCTTGGAGACCCCATGTCTAAGTAACTGAAAATTGCAAACCATTAATCCCAGTTATGAACAGTTGTTTTACACGAGGGGGGTTTGTATAAAAAAAATCAAATCCAGAACACACCTAAAAGCTTAAAAGAAGATCTATCTAGGTATGATACCGTAATAACTAGGTTTCAAAAACAAAAAAACACTCTAGTATAAAGGGCTGCATTGGAAAGGAGTGTGTTCTATTTTTTTTCTTTAAATGTGAAATTAAACTTAGAAAGCTAAAAAACAGATGAGGACCTACCTTAAAAATTCCCTTCTAGCACTATGTATTTCTTTAAAAATATGAAATGCCTTTCATTTTACAGGACTGGAATTCTCATTTTGAGCTTGGCACTCTAACAAATGATTAATTCAGCCTCCTCCTTTCTGAGAGCTGACCACATTTACTGGTCAAACAGTTTAATCCTATTTAAAACACAGTCCAAGCAAAATATTTTTAAATAAATATAAAAACCCATGATCCCCTGAAACTGTTCACCTGGCCAAGCTGTCCCATTTTCTTTCAATCTTGATGTGAATTTGAGTATTTGCCCCAACAACAACGATGAACTTAAGCTTTGGAGGGAAGCCGGGTGAGGGGGTGGGGGGGCTGAGGAACTGGGTTTGGGGCAGGAGAAGGGGGAATCTACCTTCCCGAGATGGAAAAGTTAAGTTCCCACCCCCAGAACTTGGGCCACTGATTGTCCAACCTCTTGGCAGAGGCCGCGTCTCGTCTG
Source organism: Phyllostomus discolor (assembly GCF_004126475.2). Lineage (NCBI taxonomy): Eukaryota > Metazoa > Chordata > Mammalia > Chiroptera > Phyllostomidae > Phyllostomus > Phyllostomus discolor. Next base: position 36,289,017 of record NC_040911.2, on the reverse strand, counting down.
GGCTTTGAACCTTCCCTTGGCATCGGCAAAATGTTAAGTAGCGACGGTAATAAAAATAAAAACTGCATTTGAATGGAAGTTTTGTTGAGAGCTGTTGACTCAAAGACGTTCATCATTTTTACCAGGACCTGTCTATTTATAGCCTTTTGTCTCTAACAAATTCTGACAAGCTTTTAAGACTAAGAAAGAGAGCCAGCAGGCTATTAAAAAAATGGGATAAAAAAAAACCCCAAAACAAAACAAGCTTCCCACTAATTTGCCATGTCATTAGAATCTTGAATCCAAACTGCAGTTGTACCCAGTAGAAATGAGGAGTTTTCTGACCAGACGAAATAGCAGGCAGTTGCGGCTCTGCAGCAATGCAGGGCGGGAAGAGACAGGGAAACAGAAAGATGAAATGTGGCCGCCGCTCTCAGCAGATGGTGACAGCGCCACGGCAGCATGTTGTTTTCCTTTAGTTGAAGAACGCAAACATTTGTAATCAATCATCACTGATTAACTAATTACATTACCCTTCCTTTTATCACCAGGGTTGGACCTTTATCAGTAAACACTTTGGATGATCTGTATGCTCTTATTTTCCTAGAAGCATATTCCAGTACACATAGAGTCCCACAGTTACAGGCTGCAAACGGAATTCTACATTACCGTCCACCTTTAAAACACTACTGCTTTTTTATTTCTCATTTTTTTTCAAACAAAAGCAATTGGTTTCCAACAGGCTGGATAATAAGTCTTTTGACCTGCATTCTTCTTTGACCCATTAAGGTCACCCCTGCGCTCGGGCACAGAGCTGACTTAGGAAATGCCTGCAAGTCCTACATTTCATCTCCTGCCCACTCAAAATAAAGCTTTCTTTAAATGTGTCTGCACGGGTCCCTGAAGGCCAAAGAGACATCCCTGTAGTGGGCAATGGAGGGACAGAAGCTTCTGCCTTTATTAATGAATGCAGACCATTATGAGTCTGGCTGGCTCCTTCCCTGTTCCCAGAAGCATATACTGTACGTGACTTAAAATGCTAGAATATTGACACAAAGCGAGCCAGGCACCCCTAAGGAAAATTACTCCTTGGATATAATGTAGGCTCGTAACAGCTATTAGAGTACAAAATAAAACCCTCCGGGATCAAACTGACATATACCGCATTCTACCTAGTCCTCAAACATTAGAAGAATTTCTTTGTGAAGGCATTCTCAAGGACAGCGTTAAACTGACTTTTGTAGCAATCTGCAACAGCATTTTGGCTTAGAGCTTTTAGTACTAAATCTCTGGTTTGAATCAATATAAGTACTATATCTTCTACATTAATCAATACATTTGGTTCAATACATGTTCTATTAAATTATACTTTCTAATCAAGATTTTTACATTTCCCCCTCTCTCTTTTTTCATTCCCAACTTCTTTTGCTGGTAAAATACTTTTAAAAGTGTATAGAGCTAACGATGACAAAATACCGGTTTATTCCCTGCCCCCAATAGGGTACAGAAAAGACTGTCCCAACGCAAAGGGCAGCCTTTAAACATCTTAATAAGGCTACCACAATGCGAGTGTAATAAATTAGCATCTTCAAATTCTACACAATTACAAAAGTACTCTTATTTTTAAATTAATTAAAAGTGACTAGCTACAGCTCTGGAAGCACCATTAGGACTATTCCAAAAATTACACCAAAGACCCGAATCATCCAGAAGTTCCCATCAGACCCCACTGAGCCACCCAGAAGTTTCCATTACCCACACACTGTACGATTCCTGGCTGGAGAAACGCTGAGTAATTGTGTTGTCAAAGACCCTGGCCAGTAAACATCAGGAACATATATGTGGATATGTGCATTTTTGTGAGACATGTTACATGTTATTGAATACTATCTAAAAGGACAATATATGATATTTCCCAAAGTGCTATGAGAATCTAAGAAACATATTCATATATTGGATTTTCACAGCCAGGGAAGTTGACTCATAATTTTTACTTTGGTCAAATTTACTGAAATGAGGTCCTACTCTTTTATTTTGACATAGCAATGGCATTTCTGAAACGGTCTGTCATGATATGCTTTTTGCCCCCTCTTTAATGCCATGGATGTTGCATTTATGACCGTGTTTGCACTGACAGAATTTCCCTTTCTGTTTTTTCATATGGTAATGTCATCACCATGAACTTACAGAGACACCGACGCGTTTTCTTTTGACATTTAACAGTTCACATGGGCTTGGCCTGACATCTCAAAGCGTTTTCTGGGTGACACTCAGCTACATTAAAGCAAAAGGTGAAATGGCATCATCAGAAGTGACCAGAAAAATACAAGATATTAAAGGCAGAAAAGGACTGCTAGGTTATTTGGTTTTCCCTTTGCTGGAACAGGATGGTTCTAAGAAGTTTCTATTCCAGGCCAGTGTTAAATGGTTCTGGCAATGAAGCATCCCCCACACCTCCCACAGGAAATGATTTCACATTCTAATAAGCCTCACTGACGGGCACTGTTGTTGTTCTCTGTGCAGACACACTACATGAACCTAGAAAGGGGTGGTCGGAGATAACCAGGAAGCATATGGACAAAGCTTGACTAAATATGAAGGGGGGGGAGAGAGAGAGAGATCTCCAAAGTAACCCCGAGACAATCCAGTGAGCTAATTTTTAGTCATTTTACAAAATACATGCTATTCAACTGCTTCATGATAGATTCTCAAAGGCCAGTAGGCCTGTCCCGTGACAAGTTTTCCCAGCTTCAGCACTGCTGACACGTTGGGCTAGACACTTCTTTGTTCTGGGCAGCTGCCCTGGACACTGCAGCTTGTTCCGCAGCATCCCTGGCCTCCACCAACAATATGCCAGGGGCACCTTCCCAGCTGTGACAACCAGAAATGTCTCCAGACATAGCCGCAGACCACGGGTGGGAAAACATCGCCCTCCATCCAGGACCACTGCTTCGCCGTGTTAAACACACCGAGCCCGCTGCGTCACGCTTAGGCACACGTCTTGGTCCTCCGTCTGAGACAGCAGTGTTCAACCTCTTTCATCTCGTGGCATACACAGACCAATTACTGAAATTCTGTGGCACACACAAAATATATCTTTTGCCAATCTGACCAAAATAAGGTATAATTTTGATTCATTCACACCAACAGACCTTGTTGTGCTGGCTGTTGTCATTTTTTAAATTTGAAAATGTAAAGGAAAAGAGGTCAGTGCCCCTGACTAAACAATTGGGTAGTGCATGTTTTAAAAATTCTTGTGGCGCACTGGTTAAAGATTGCTGGTCTAACAGGTATCTCTTCCATCAATTGAAAAAGAAAAAGCAACAAGGATGCATATGGAACTATACTGCATGAAATTTTTAAAAAAGCAGTTAATGGGTAAGACTGGGCAGTTGTTAATAAATTGTGGAAAGGATCCTTGGAGATATACAGGGTCCGGCACAAATAACACCCCTTCTTACCACAAAATCTTTTATTATGAAATCATAAGCATGTAATTCCATAACATAACAATATCACGCTCAAGCACACCATATGACATTTTAGATGAAATGTTCAAATTAAAACTATAAATTAGTACACCTATGTCATTACCGTACCGACCACACTCAAGCAGGCCTTACTGCCGCAGGACTCTGTATAATAAGTGGGATTGCTCGTGTGAAGAACTGAGTCTCCAAAAATGTCCACTCATTCGGCAGTTCACTAAAGCCTCCCGTGTACCATGCATGAACAGAGGTGGTACATTTTGGTGGTAATTAATCAAGTCTACTTAAGGAATATTTACAATCGAATAAAGGATAAAGGGATCTAAATATTAAACTCTGGAAATTAATATCTAGGGTATGGAAACAACTATCTACTTTGAAAGAACTACAGAGCCACTATCCTTAGTTTGCAGCTCTAGAGCCAATCTCAAAGTTGACTAGATCCCTAAGTAATGCGTCATAGAACCAAAGAGGTGGTTTCGGAGTTGAGCGGGTCCTGGCAGCATGTGGCCCAATATCTCATTTTACAGATGAGGAAATTAAGTCCCAAAGAGTTGAAGTCCAGTGTCAAGTTCTTATAGGTCCTCCAGTGGCTGAGCTGCCTTCATGCATGAAGTGACTGGTGAGCGGTGCTGGTGGCTGTGTTCTAATCCCTGGGCTGGGCCAGCTACTGAGATGACAGATGCTCACCATCAGGGTGCTCAGCAGCCATGGGGAGGACAGGGAGCTATGGGCCACAGAGCAAGGGCCCCTCAGCTCCTGTGAGGAGCCACACTCACCTGGTGCTGGAGTGAGGAGGAGAAGGAGGTGAGAAGGGAGTGGTGGGCTCCAGAAGTTGGGAGCAAGCAGGAGTCAGGCTGAAGTCTATAGCAAGTGGACGCTGTTCAGGACTCAAAGCATCTCTGGGGTGAAGACTCCTCAGGCTGGCCAGGGAGGTAGGGAGGCAGTGCAAAAGGGCCTATTTTCACTACAGGTGATCTTTTTTGCACCACATCAAGCTGGAAAAGCCTATGGTGATTAATAGTCACAAGAACAGCCACCTAATTAGCCTGAGCTTAGTCCAATGTGTATCGTCAGAAGCCTACGCAAAGACTAATTTTTAAAATAGTGCCATGTCCAAAGTGCTAATGTTGAATAATTTCTACCATTTTGGCAATTAAACATTACAGAGAAATAAAATAAGCCACTCTGGTCTACTAGCTTCAAAAGGATAAACACTGCTGATGGGTAATATATAAGAAATGTTAATGTACAATTTCATTTTCCTTAAGAATGTAGGTAGTAAAATTTCAGGCACTAGCTGACTGGCCCCAGTCTGATTTGCGTACCTGATGGATTGAAAATGTCCCTTTTGGGAACTGATCACGGCCTGCACGATCTACTACATTGAGGAAAAAAGCGCTGAATTAGACAAACGCGTTGAAAAAAGCAAAATGAACACTGGAAAATATATTAAAAGTATGCCGTTTATTTTTAACGGAAAACAGTACATTGAACTACCTGTTTACACACAAGAAACCAACAGAAATTTTAGGTCAAACTAGAAGAGCCAGCAGAAGTGAGAGAGGCTGAGGCTTCAGGATCCCGTGCAGACTCTGGAGTCTCGGGGTTCCAGCATATTGTGGGACAGAAGGCTTTGACAGGCAATACAGTCTAATAAGATATTCAGGGATTAAGGCTGTGCTTCACAGACAGATGTGTCTGTGCGCCAGTTGTTGCTAAGCTTTAATTTTTCCCCCTGTAATGTTTAATTTATCACACTGGCGCTTTCTAAACTAGAACATCTGTAAACAAGGTTAAGAATGACCTCCTTCCCGTTTTACATTCGTGAACAGCGCCCCTTCTTCGTGCTCTAATTTTAGATACCTTAAAGGTAAATAAATCTGTGGAAGGAAACGAGAAGGAAGCTTGTCTGACACTGCAATGTGTTCATCGTGGGCGAATACAGATTTCCTCTCTGCCTGGCTCTTAGCGCTCAAAACTGACTCGTGATGCTCAAGCGGCGTTCAGATACCCGCTTCCCAGTCAAACGCAATTAAACAAACTTCTGCTAAATATTTAACAGCCTTGTGTAGTAATTAGCCGCAATAATAGGAGCTTAAATTGATAATTGCTCAGAAATGTCCTCTTGCAAACATTACAAATTTCCGGCTCCTCCCCCTTCTCTTAGATTTTGAATCCCAGAAGGTCTTTTAAGAAAGGATTTAGTTAGTGGAAGTGCCCACAGTTGTATCACTGGGCCCAAGATCGTGCACTCAAGTTGGGTGGTGCCACCACTGGCTGCACGGCTCCACTCGCCTTACTTCTTTCACTTCTGTTTCTGAAATCCACTGAAATTGAAAGTTATGTACCCGAGTACTGTTGGAGCAGCGCATTGATTTACACACTGACTGGCAGGCTTAGGATTTAAACTCTGGTCCACTAGATTCCAAAGGTCATCTGATTAGAATGGAAGCAGCACCAGGCATTGTCATTTATATTCAAAGGGTAACCTTTGTGGGGAGAAGGTGGGAGGAACGAAGCTTTCTGCTTTCCTACTTGATATGGACAAGGATTCCCTTCAAGAAAATGCCAATAATTATGAAAAATTGTTTATTGGACTTGGGCAAAAAGCAAAAGGAATGCCACTTCCTTGCAGTGTATTATTTCTTTTATTAAAAACACTGTCACACTCTCTAGGAGGTACAGTCACATTAAGAGTAAGTCAAACATGTAATAAATCATCAAGAACGGAAAAAAAATTTCTCCATCATAAGCAACCAAATGCTTATCTTCTAGAGCACTGGCTTTAGAAAACACACACACAAAGAATAAGACCACAAGGACAATGCACTTAGTTACATGATTTACTTAAACTGTGCAAGTGTGAGTGTGCATGTGTGAACCTGTGCACACCCATGCCCAAGCAGGAAGTCGGTGTGTGTGCGTGCTGTGGAGAGGCAGAAAGAGTTAAGCGTGTGGGTTCTACAGGTGACATCCCTGGTGCTCGCCTTTGATTTTTCTGTCCCTCAGGGCCCATGTTTCTGGAGAACACAATTAGGAGGAGCCCCAAGCAGCCCCTGTTTCGAAATCTAAGAAAGGCCTATTTAAAATGCAAATATTTTACAAACCTAATTCTATTGGGGTTCTTTCACTTTAAATTTTAAAAAATCCTCATTTGGCAAGAGGAGAGAAATTTCACTCAAATTTGGTGCTTTTTTCCTTTGCTTGCCCTCTTTCCTTTCCATTATCCCGGTGTGTTTTTGTGTCCTGTACAAAGTTTCTTTTTTGTAACCCAATCCATGTAGATAAGACCTTACACATTTAATACACTGCATTAATTAGTCCTGTACAAATGAAAAAAATTATGTCGAACATTTTTAGACCAATATGGCTGCTAATTTCTGTACAATGCCATAGTGCCAACCCAACATGGTACAACTGGGATAGTTTTTCCAAAGTGGACAGCACAGCTAAAGTTTCCAAAAATTCAAATTTATACACAAACACACACTTATATATATCAATAGCTGTGTGTTATGCATCAATGGCAATAGCAGCTTTTCCAGGTTCTGCAGGCATTTGAACAAAATTATTAAGACATATAGAAAGCTTAAGTCCCCCCCTTTTTTACATACCTCACTTGAGGATATGTTTATTGATTTTAGAGAGAGAGGAAGGGAGGAGAGAGAAACATCAACGTGAGAGAGACACACCCATCAGTTGCCTCCTGTACCTTACGGGCCCCAGCTTGGAATCAGACCTACAACTTCGGCATGTGCCCTTAGCAGGAATCGAACCCGCAAACTTTTGATGTATGGGATAATGGTCCAATCAACTGAGTCGCCCAGCCAGGACCAATTCCCCTTTCTTTAACAATCTCCTGCCTCCCTGTCCCTGGAAATCATGTTTCTTAGCTAGTTTACACAAGCAAATAGAAGAAATCAGGAATGCTTAAATGCATCTCTTATCGTGTATTGAAACTTGCCAGGTCTTAAGACGTATTTGTATACTCTGTTGTCCATCACCTCCTCTTTTCTCCGAACCATTCAGGTCTGAAAACAGCAGCACTACCCCCCACTCTCCGCCCAGCCTAGAAGAGCCTTTACTTGCTTCAGAAACCCACACTTGAAACTACCACCCGCCTCCCTCCTCCCAGGCACCTTTTCTGGCATCGCATCTAGGTCTCCGTGGGACAGTTTGCTCACCCGTCATGGTGAACAGAGCCACTAGAAGGACAGCCCTTGAATTCCCCACACAGAGATGTGCTGTATCTATGGTGAGAGCAATCTATAACCCTCACATCCTTATATAATTTGCTACTCCAAATTAATTTTCATTCATTACCATAAAGCAATGTAATTAAAAAAATAACTCTTTAAAGTGAAGTATTTAACATGATCCTGGAAGAAAGACAGCTTTGACGAAGACAGGGCCAGGCGGCAGGCATGGTGCACACTCATGCAAATTCAAAGGTGAGCTGTAAACAAGTACACACTGCAACACCGTGGCGCATAAAGGGCCGGCGACGGGAGGCCTCATTCTAATCAGCCCTCAAAGGAACCTGCCAGCCAGAAGTGGCACTTATTCTAATTTAAAGCCCTCATGCTTGCTTCAGTGTTGCAAAATTTATAAAAGAATAACTTCATTAAACCGCCTGGCACTTCACACGCAAATGCAAACCAGCCACAACACAGAAGGAGCTGGACAAGAGGAAGAGAAATAGTCCCAGAGAGTTGTTAACTCAGAGATTAAAATGAAGTCTGCATTTGGTTGTTTCTCGCTCTAACAATGGGGGACTTCCTGTGACTTCCGCTCACCGAGGACTTCTGCCACATGGCCCTTCACTTCTGTCGTGAGGCCCATCGCTCCTGTGAATCTGCTTAATAACGCTGACAATCACTCAAAGCGGTTCAGCAAGCCACGCCACATGCAGAAATACATCTGGCAGCGTGTAAAGGAACATTATTCAGTGTGCCTTTCCTGGTCTGCAGAGGAGATTGACTCTGAACACACCACTGTGGCAGCTCCCATTCACAGGGGCATATATTTCAGATTCACCTAACTTGTTGAAAAACTAACATAAGAAAAAAATTTCCCCCTTAACCTCAATCCTCAAGAAAGCATGCAACGATACGGGTTAAGTGGAAACGGCCTGCTGAAGCCATGCACAGGACTGGAGAACAGTTATCGTCACATCCTAAACACACACACTTTTAAGGAAAATCATTCTTCTCCCCTGAATCAAAGAATCAAAGAAACGCCCCAGTCACATAACTTCGGGTGAGATTCCTAAGCGACGGTGCAGCGTGTGTCAGAACACACGTCATTTTGTGCTCGACTGTCAGCATATTTTTCAAGATCTTTTTTTTGGAATGCAATGAAAAGACAAATCTCGAAGCCTGTAGAAAAACTCCAAACCTCTGAGAACGTGCGTGTCACACACAAGTTGTACGACGCGCTGGGACCCTGAGAGATCCCGATAATGAATGACTCCTTTCCTGTGCAGCGCTTCTCATCACCCAAGGCCAAATCAGTGCTAAGATTTGGCTTCGAAGAGAACAGAGTAAGCATTCAAATATCTTGAAAATGGTACTCCATGATGGATAAGAGGAAAAACCCTTCAGGTGAAATCTCGTAAGATGAATCTCCAAAGGCAGTAACAAGACTGTTTATCCCCACTGTTTCTCAGTTTCAGAGTGGGGGTTCTTGCTGTTGTAGTGCTCACGCCAGGCTGACTAGAGGACCAATAGGTGTGAACACTGAAGTTATCACCTAAGAAATGTAGTGGGGCCCTGACTGGGTAGCTCTGTTGGTTGGAGAGTCATCCTGATAGGACAAGGTTGAGGGTTCGATCCCACGGCAAGGCACAAACAAGAGTCAACCAATGAATGCATCAATAAGTGGAATGACAAACTGATGTTTTTCCCCCATTCTCAAATCAATAAATTTTTAAAAATGCAGTGTGATGTAATTCATGTTATTCCCAGGAACAAATATTGAAATGACTTCTCTATCATCCTTATAAATTTGTTTTATAGTGCTGAAAGCTCTTTTACAGTCACATAAAGCAATCTATTGGTAAAAGTATGTTGTATTATTTTTCTTCTCCATGAATAAAATAGGACTAATCAGATGGAATGAATAAGCTAATTCAATTACAGGCAGCCTTTATTATACAATAAAATATGGATTATTGATCGTGTGGAGTTGGTAGAGCAGGATGCAAATTCAATGAATGAAACCTGCAGATTGGAGCTTATGACTCTTTTTAGTTGTGCTTAAATCTGCTAGAGCCATTTTCACTTTTGAAAAACCACCAAAAGAAAACAAAACAAACTAAACCCAGTGCTTCAAAAGGGGAAAACGAAAGGCGACCCCCGAGGGTGGGCTTGGAGCTTGAGAACACCCGCAATGCAGGGAGAAGCGGGCAGGCCCCTGGGCCTGTCTGTGGAGCGGCAAGTGAAACTCATTTGTAGACTGAAATTTATGTCATAGGCATTTTGGTACAAACCCAATCTCACCCTGTAATAAGAATAAATGTATTTTGACTTTACACTGGGAGGTGAACTTATTTGAAATACAACACTGGACTGTCCTAGCAAAATTCTTTTGTCTTTATCTCTTAAAAAAAAAAGCAATGATCCAGTCTGGTTAGAAGTAAGCAGCTCTGGCCATGAGGGTCTCATGGAGAGGAAAGCCGACACAGCTACTAGTAGAGGAGGAAAGAAGACAAGCCCAGGTAGTTGATGTACATGCACACACCTTTGTTCTGCTCTCCCATTTCCCCCTATGAATCTGCCCTGACACCAAGGCAGGCTGACTGCTATTTGTGCTCTGCTACCAAGTGCAGACCAGACTGTTTTCCTTATTATCTTCTTCTGGCTCTTCCCTAAAGAGACAATGCTCTCGTTTTTGACCAGGTTCACAGCTCTCTACCTTTTTGCAGGCTGTGCCCCCACATGGCAGCACAAACAAACCCAGCGAGGGGGTCTGTGTTTCGGCAGGCATGCCTCCAAACCATAGGCAAGGGTGCGTGTGGCATGTTTTCGGAAAGGACCCGATGCAAGGGAGGAAAGAGACATGCTCCACAATGCTGCAGAAAGTTGCAGACTGTTCGGCTACAGTCCAGAAAATGAATCCAATTTTTCATTCTGTCATTATAAATATTTCATTGCAAATGGTACTGATTTTCTGAAACTGTGGTTAAGCAAAGGGCCTCTGTGTGAATATTTAAGAAAAAAAAAGGAGGAAGACCACGAAGAAGAAGGGGGGGAATTAAAGGTTAGCAACCAATTAATTTCTTACTTTAAATGTAAAAGATGCTGGGAGAAATTCAACAGTGATGTAGTGTGTGACTCAAAGAAGAAGGAAAAAAAACATTTACTCTGCTCTTCTTCTGACAGTTTCTCATAAAATATCTGCAGTCCATCTATCTTTTAGTACTCCAGGCTCCTCTGGAGAGCAGAAAATGGTGGTTTAAAGCTCACTTCAGTGCCAGTCTGCGGGAGATTGCTTTCCACAGGACCCCCGCTGATGGAGGCCTAGGGGAAGAGGCCCAGGAGTTATTCAATCAGCCGGAGACTCTGGGGCGGCTGGGGGTCCTTTGAGGGCTGATTATAAAGCTGCCCTCCTGTTGCCTGCCTCGGAACAGAACGAAATGAGCAGCCTCTTGCTGAGCAGATTCTGCAAGAAGGAATTTCACCTGTCATGGAGTTTGTCAGAATTTCAGGATTTATCTTGGTGCAAAATTAATAAAATACCAACCAGGATTTCAGGCTGACTACTCAGCTGTGTCATCTCAAAGTGATCTTTCACCCAAGAAAACATGGACAGTGAGCACAGCCATCCCTGCCCTACTTTTCCTTTGGAGGGTAAGCGAGACAATGTGACTAATGCCACCCAGACATCAGGATGAGATTCCGAAGCAATTACACACAAGGCCAAATTATGCGTGGGTGCTGCTGTCTTAACGTGTGACCTCTCCCCTCGCCGCTGTAGTTCGAAAGCCTCTTTGGAATAAGCCTGAGTCTGAAGCATAAAAAGACCATTTCTGCGGTTTATAACACAGTAGGTCCCCTATGGCATCACATCTGTTAAATTCATACACTGGTATTTCAGGCTTGGATTTGATTTACCTTTTAAAAAGGAGTACTAACAATGGACTATGTTAAGAGCACATACTGGGAAACATTACAAATTAATCTTGTGTTGGCCTGAGCAACAAGGTGGTTTCACCCTTTGTTTCAGCGCCCTAGCACCCTCTGGGCTCGGGGCAAAGCACGGAGTGGGAGTGGGGAGGGAGGGAGCGGACCTCTGCCAGCTCTGAGCTACAGGGGGTTGGGCCATCTCTGCTTATTCAACTTCAGAAGGTGGCTTGCAACACCTTCTGAATCACCACAGCTATTTTAAGTGAGGTTCTGTACAGCCCAGGGTTTGTTAGGCTTGGGTAGCCCCAAGGCAATTAGCTCTGGTTCTCAGAGTGAGTGGCATCACATTGCAGGTGGGGGCAGCACGTGGGGACTGGCTTGGCTCTCATGCCACCGGCTGCCCCAAGCCACAGGAGACAGTGGGCAGACATGTCTTGGATTTGACTCCAGACACTGAACTCCACTTCAGGACAGGATTAACTTGGATTGTAATGTACACCTGTGGGGCACCCCGGCCTCCCCCCATGAGCAGACATGGGTGCCTCTTACTAACTGGTGATTGGCAGTGCATCCTCTGGTCCCAGAGTTTGCTGTGGGTTTAAGGCAATTGCTTCTTCCCTGTCCGTTTTCTAAATGAGACATGTGTTCCTTCCAGCTCTTCCTCCCTAGTTAAGTGACAATCCTGTTTTGGAGAGCCACCTTTACAAAGCAGCAGTAGCCTCACAATATTAGCACAAAGAGATCTCAGGAAGGAGAGAGAGAGAGAAGAGCGGAGCAAGTGAGAGAGCTTGCAAGAAGGCACAGATGGTGGGCGGGGACGCAGGGTGCTCTCAGCAGGCTTCAGTGGAGATGCATTAACTCCACAGAGGGACGGGGGCACCCCACCAGTACTGTCATGAATTATAACTGAGTATGGGAGTGAGGACTTGGTGCCTGGCTCCCAGCAAATAGACTGTTCTATTTTCTGGCACAATCACCTTTCACCCTTACATACTCAAAGCACAGCAAAGCACACTGCTGATATTTAATGGTATTACAGTAGTCTTTTATGTGTCTAGAAGGCACACAAACTTAGCAGATGTGCCCAGTAGTGTAAGTCAGATAATTATAAAATTTAGTTTTGGCAATGTACAAAAGGGAACCTTTTATGGGTGGGTCTCGTTTCCAGTGAGAGGCGGTCTTCTGCCAGCTGAGGAGCAGGATCAAAGCAGGAGGGGCCCCCGAAAGGAAGACACCAGGCTCCCAGACATGCTGGGTACAAGGAAAAAGCTTCCCTTTTGCAAACTTTCTCCTCCTCTTTCGGGAAGGCACTTCCTGCCCCGTGAGCTCCCCCACTCACTCATTCACTGAAGTTATCAATGAAGGAGGCCTGTTATTTCAGGCAGTTTAAAATTTCACCACTTTTAAAGGACTCCTTTACCCTGCCTTTCACTCCCGTTTACGCCTCAGAGTTGCTGTTTTAAATGACAGCACCGCGAGCACTGCTTTTAAGCACTATTCATCTCGCCCGCCACGTCGCAGGCTTTTACAGAAACACGGCTCTCTCTCCAATAAGGGGAACTTACTCCTTCATAGCTGCAGGGCAGAGCCTGTTACCAGCTGTAGATTCGCTGCAAATATAACAATAAAGGATACAAATGTGAATTCCTCTTAAAATACACGCTTGGCTCTGAAGCTGCCTTGCCTTAGCAAACTCGATCAAGAGCAGCCCATCAATCTTCCTCCAAATGCACAGCAACAGCTCATTTCACGCGGCTGTCCAAGGATTGCTACATCCCTGGACCTGAAGATGCTGGGACGAATTTGTTTTGCTCATTCAGGGGATTTATAGTTGAAGGCCATGATGACCATCTTTCTTACTCTAATTGTCACAACAGTTGGACATGGAAGTGGTGTTCTCCAATAGTTGGATAAAGTTTGCAAACACAAAGGGTTTATTCTTGGCATTTCTCTCTGCTAATGTGAGGAAAGTGATCCATGTGCAGAGCAAACATCTAAAATAGGAACACATGTGGGAATTCAACGTGCCTCTCTGGGCTGCAGAATGTTCTAGAAATGTGGATTTCCAGATCTCCCTGGAGAATCTGATTACAAAGGTGCTTAGATGGAGCTCTGCCTTTCCAGGACAGTCATGCCCACAGTTTCTCGTTCCTGATGGAGGCAGATCTTCCGGTGCCAAGGCAGCAGCCTGTCTTGGCTACACAGAAGACAGCGGGGCCAGCAAAGCCCAGCCAAAGCAGAATGTGGCAGAGGTGATGAACATTTCCAGGGGGTGGGGGGGAGGGGGTTGCAGAACTGGCCACGGCGCCCTTCAGTACACCCTAGCTGGATGCTCCATAAAGTCGCACTGATGGCAGTTCAGAGATGGCCATCTGTCGTCAACTCTGGGCCAGACAAAAAATAATGTCATGGCAGATCGCTAACAACAGGGCTGTTGGAGGAGGGAATGAGTCTTAGAACACGGAGGTGGTGCTCCCTCTTTTAATAGCGAAAACCAGCCATCGGTAGGAACATCAAGAAATTAATGGGTGGAGTATTTTTAAAAACTAAGCTGGGGTGCTGTAGAAACAGTTCAAATGTAAAGAAAGTGGTTTGAGCTTATTGCAATTACCTCTGTTACCCTTACTTCAGTCCTATTATCCACTTGATTCTTGAAAATTTGACTACCAGGACACATGGTGAATCAGTGAGGGCCAAATTTAGGAAAAGGTGAGCCCAGGTTGTGCCTCCAAGCATGCACACACAGCTTCGACATTTATTGGTACAAAACGGGTAATTGAAAACCCATTTACTCATTTAGTCCAAATGAGTTCACTGTGACAATCAGGCTTCTCTATCTTTCTGTAGGCTTGTTCAATTTCTAGATGCAGTTTTATTAAAAAGCAAAATAGAGCTACCTCACCTTTAGATGTATTATAAATCCTACAAAAATTTAAACTCTCTTCTTTGCTCCAAAAAGCCCGAGTTCTGTGCTACTGCATGGATGATATGGAGGAAGGGGGGGGAGAGAGAAGGGGGGAGGGGGGAGAGAGAGGGAGAGCGTTGGAGAGAGGGAGAGAGAGAGGGGGAGAGAGAGAGAGAGGGAGGGAGAGAGAGAGCGGAGTAACAGTCAAACTGAGGTGAGCTGTGTCCCATTTGTTTGTCCTATATGATTAACTTTCTGCCTTCAATGGTAAGGCCAATCAATCCTGATTGAATTATCCAATATTAACAGCTGAAAGTGATCAAAACTAATGGCGACAACACAGCACCAATCAATAAACCAATGCAAATGATTCGGTTCCTGGAGATCCGATCAAATAAAAGAGATAGATCAATTTAACCACTGAGCAAATTAAGTGGAAGTTGCTGTTGCACCGATTCCCTTCCCAAGCCCTGCAGGCCCACCAAGCAGAGCAATGAAGTGATATAAAAATGAACCAGTTCCACAACCCCAGGCTCACTCAACACAGCTTATCCTCGTTGCAGCTCTCCGAGTCTGTATGACATGTTCAGGGATTGTGAGTTCAGCCCAAAGACCAGAAGAAACACAGAGGTCCGGTGGATCCGATGAAAGGGAGAGCTAAGGTAGGAGGCACAGACCACCCGAGAAGAGGCAGGAAATCTGCCCCCAACACTGACTGTCATCCTAAACCACCAACATGGAATCCAGCAATGCCAGGCCCTACAGTGATGGGCACATCTTTCCAATCCTGGGGTCCCCAAAATAGACCTATGACCATAAAACGTGAGCATCAGTCAAGTTGTGATGTGAAAACATACATATAGAAATCAGATGGAAAAGTATTTGAGAAGAAAGTCAACAGCTGTTGAGACAATTACACAGTTAACCTTCAGTGATATCTGAAAGCCATGGTATATCCCTCAGAACAGTGCGGAAAACACTATTCATGAGTTAATAAAGCAGAGGGCTAAGTATCACAACATTTTTTTTATTTAAAAGGAATTAAAATACCAGAATCTTAGAGCTTTCAGTACCTCTAGGCCAATTCCCTCTTCTTCCACTGTTAGAATTCCCTCCGCATCCATTAAATTCATAACATGATGTCTGATAGGACTTTCTATGGGGACATGTTGGAGGAGGATGATTTGATCACTGCCATTGAATTGTAGCTTCTCTGGAGGCACCAATTAAACAGTAATTATTGCAGTGAAAGAAAGTGGCCTATTCAACAGAAGTTTTACAAACACACCACTTGCTCACACCTGTATAAACCACTCTGGATACAAATATGCATTGTAGGATATTATTCTTGGACCACACCATCCCTCTCTCAAAGCCGCTTCCTTAAGTTCTGCAGAAAAAGTTATAAGGTCTATTAGGAAAACATGTGAAACATTCAACATGCTCACTCACTCTTAAAATAACAAAATCTTCATTTAGTTCAAATAGTGCACTCTTATTCCAAAGCACATCTTCCCTACCAGCTTGCTATGGGCCCTTGAAGCATATTAGAATTCCTTGCAAAAAAAAAAATGGGAGAAAACTCTACCAGAAGGAAAAGATTATATCCTGCCAAAAATCATACATCATATATCTCCAGATTGGCACTTAGAAATTTTAGTCTGAAAAATTTAAGCATCATGTGAAGTATATAGATTCCACACTGGCAAAAGCTGCGTCCTGGATTGAGTGTTCCATAGAAACAGAGGCTTCATTAATTCTACAAGGAACTGTGGTCAGTGATATCCAAGGGATGACGTCTGGGTTCTTGATTTTTCTGAAGGTGGACAATGTATAATGAGGAGTTATCTGAATTCTGAAAGCCCTTGTAGGCAATATTAATAAAAAACAACACACCGTGTGTGTATGTGTGTTGGGTATATAGTTTTATATCCAACAAAGCACTTTTATCCACAAAAGAGGCTTTTGTATTTTTAACTGGGGGGAAATAGTAAAAGAAATGTAAATTACTTATTACATTCATGAAATCCTTTATGCACCATTAAAAGATACACCATAGTTCTGTTACTGGACGATTTGGAATGTTCATCCTAAACTTACTCTGTTAGTCTCACTGTGACACAGGAAGCAGATACACTACATTCTTTCAAATCTCCAACAGGATTTCAGTTCTTGGGAATTTAGTTTTTATAACCTTTTATGAAAAGTTCTTCTTTCTAACCTTTAGGGACATAAAATCATAGATCAATTCAAGTGGAATGGCACATGTCAATTTTAAACTTTGCATTTATTTTACATACCAATGCATGATCTGTAGTGGGCTGATACTCTAGATTCATTTTCCTACCCTGTTGCTGTTTTTGATCACCTTAATTTCAGTCAATTTCTCCCCTCATTCTTGAAATTAACAAAATTGTATTATGGTTTTTGCATACTTACCATCCTCACTTTCTATACAGGAAATAAATCAATATTTTAAAGTTATGTTAATTCTTCCCTCTAAACACAGGTATAAAAGGTAATTTGGGTAATGAAAGCAAATGCACAGGACTGTGAACCCCTAAGGTTCAAACATAAAAGTCCAAACACATTCAAAGCTAGAAAAAGTAAAGTTAATTCTAATCCACTTTTCTTAATGTATTGAAACTAAAAGCAACGGCTATCACTGGGGATTTAGACAACAGGCCTACTAAATAGGTATTTCAATGACTGGCTACTCACTCTGTAATAATTATCACATACAAACTATAGATACTGCTCTTGTCTAAGGAATGATACACAGATTGACCCTGAGTTTTCTTGTCAAGACCAAATATGTGTGATTCTGAGTTGTTCAACGGGAAAAATAGTGCTCATAGCTTTGGATTATGAAATAAGACTTACCTGGGCCCAGATAACAATTTGAATGAACACATCAGAAACGTTTTAGGAGATGCTGGACCTCCTGAGATCAGAAAGACCTCATGAGCTATTGAAGAGCCCTGTGTTTTATAACATATCTTCTACCCCAGTGGTTCCTACAGTGTGACTTGGGGCCCCTGGAGGCCTCCTAGGTCCTTTCAGGGGGTCTGTTAGGTCGACACTACTTTCACAATAATGTTCAGACATTATTTGCCCTTACACAGTCTCCCATTTATCTCATGAGTATTCAGTGGAGTCTTCTAGAGGCTACTTTGGTATATGAAGTTACCATCTCCCTGACAGCTAATAGAATTGCATGTTTGTGTATTCTTGCATTTAAAACAATTCTCAATTTTTATTTCTAATATAGAAAATACCAATAGATAATAAACCACATGAATCAGAGTCCCCTGGAGTCCTGAATCATTTTGAAGTGTAAAGCCATCCTGAGACAGAAGAAATTTAAGAACCACTGGTCTTACTGTAGAAAAGAGTGAATACTGTATATTTCATAAAACCCTAAAATGTAGTATAAAAGAAACTGGGAGTCTTGAGGATGTCTTTAATTGTAGTTTTGTCTGCTCTGTAATGGGTCACAGGCCAGTACTGCCACAGTGTTGGGCTCTTTTACTGAAAGATGTTGAAGTTTTATCACCAGGTTAGTTGCATTAGAATCTACTAATACAGTAGCCCTCCCTTAGCCATGGTTTCACTTTCCGTGGTTTCAGTTACCCATGGTCAGCTGTAGTCTGAAAATATTAAATGGAAAATTCCAGAAATAAATAATTCGTGTTTTAAATGTCACATATGTCTGTGTAGTGTGATGCAGTGTCTAGCACGCCACGTCCAGGACGGAGGTCGTCCCTGCGCTCCGGGCATCCGCGGTGTTCACAGCCCGCCCACTGGGCACGCAGCCTTCTTGACCATCGGGTCACTTACCAGAGAGAAGGAAAGAGACCACCTTCATGTAACGTTTGTTACAGTATATTGTTAGAATTGTTTTATTTTATTATTAGCTATTACGAATCTCTTACTGTGCCTGATTTATGGATTTAACTTTGTCATAAGTGTGTATTTATAGGAAAAAAACATAGTATACATAAGTGTAACCTATGGTTTCAGGACTTCATGGGGGATTTCACATGTATGTTCCTTAGGTAAGGGGGCTACTGGACAGTACAGTACAGTGCAGTATAGTAAGGGGGGCTGCTGGACAGTACAGTACAGTAAGGGGGACTACTGGGCAGTACAGTACAAAAGTGGAATTTTATTGCAAATGTGTTTTCAAAAACATTAAATCAAAGTCAGTCTCCACAGAATCTCTACAACTTTGATTTTCTGTTTCAGAGTTTATGTACTAATTAACAGAATCACTAGGTATATTGGCCACATCCTCTACAGAATTATAAAAGCCAAAATGACTTTTCCTTTGATACCTATTGCAATAAGAATATATTTCCAAACAGAAATTTGGGTTATTGTAATAAGATAATTTTAAACAATAGTTTAACTTGGCCTTTTTTCTATACTCAATTCACAGATGTGATTGAGTAGAATTCTATTTAGAAGTGACCCCAGTTTAGGCTAAATTAATTTATTGTTAATATTAAAGCTCATAATGAAATAATTTTGAGCTTAAACCATTCTCCTCCAAGGGCACCAACAAGTTAACAAAAACATGTTATTCTTATAGATTTCATCAGAAAAATGAGTGTAGGTATTATGCCCATTTTTCAGATGAAGTAACAAAAAAAGCATTCTTTTCCTTTTATAATAAGTAACATTTCTGGGATAGAATCCAGGTCTCTTACTCATTTTTTAACTATCAGTCTACTACTAAAAATAATAAAGCCAACCAAATTTATATTATATTTTGTAGTTTATACCTTATAACCAGATCTGTTATTTCATAGTTACCTAGCACCAACCCCTTAACTGTTACACTTGCATATCATTTTTCCTATCTGAGTTTCAGAGGCATTATGGACCTGCACGAGGTCACATATGTAGCCAATGGGAGTCAAGGCTAACCTACAGCTGACATCTTTGGATGTCAACACTTTGTAACTATAAGGCTGTTACTAAGTAATAACTATTCTATCCTTGGAAGACACACATACTGAACAAAAGTACAGCTTCTTTATTCTCTTCCTCTCTCCCTTCCAATTTTAAGCCCCTCAGGACAATAACCTGGACATCCGTCCAGCCTGGAGCCTGGTGGAACAGAACATGAATAAAACAGGGTTTGTGTGAGAGGAAGCCGTGACAAGTGAGGTGAATGATCCCACAGTCCAATAAACCTGACCCCTAAGTCTATCACACTGGGTCAGAAGGTCTAATTATAGGTCTGTTCTAGTTCTTTTTATGATTGACAGCAGCTGGAGGCAAAATTACTTTGGTGTCTGTTAATCCAGCCTCTAATTTCCCCTTTGCCCCAGTCCACACAAAGCGTCATGGTGGCCCAGGGTGGGTAGTACTGTGAATCCAGATTGGAAATGCCCTTGTTTCCTGTATGAAGAGCAACCAGGTTCAATCCCAGCCCTCCTTCTGGGAACATTACCTGCAGCTCTGTTTGGAAGAAAAACTTCTGTGGACATTGCGTGCAGTCGTAGATCTTGTCTTCTTGTCCATGGGCAGAGAAAATATGCTGCTGCAACTTGTTTGCTTGAACAAACACTGAAATGATAAGAAGTAGTGAACTTTGGGTTATTTTCTTTCCGAAATGCAGTCAGCTGGGGACTCCCCGAGACCAGACCCAGACTCAGCAGACTGAATGGCACTCCTCCTGGGTGTGACCCCCGCCAGGGGCCTGGAGAGTGTTGAGTCACCTTTGCTCATGGCTGGGTCTCTGGCTTTCATTAAGATGCACTCTACTGAGCACCTGATTCCACCCAAACTGCTCCAAAGTAAAGGTTTATGAATGCTCAGCTCCCTATAAATCTTTTTAAAATAAAGCCAAAAGTTGTCAAATGCACAGCACTGTCTGAACAGAAATAACTCTTATTTCTCAGCAACCCACAGGTTAAGAAATCATAAATGCCAAAACCCTATTTATTGTATTTGCCTAAAGTTATAGCTAGCAAACAGTTCTCTATTTAAATGTGTTAATGCTAAAAATTATATCCCACAGCTACTCTGGGGCATTGTCTATAAATATGAAACAGAACCCCAGGTAAATTCTCTTTGGATACTTTAAGATCAACTCAGCCTACACACTGAATGCAAGGGTTTCAATAATATAAACATGTTCAATTTTAATGACTACAAAACAAGGCCCTAAGACTGTGTAACAGTTTACCTAGGAGACATACTATTAATAATTAAATTGTATATGCCAGAGGCAGTGTTTGGGTTGGCAGAACTGACTTCTGATGGATGCCTGGTGCACTGTGACCTAAAAAAGTTTGCATCTACAATATTAATCTGTATAGGCAGGGAGAGGATTTATTAAAGATGTTGGCATTTGACTTTGACTCTAATCATTAAAATTATTCTAATTGCCAGCCAACCTAAAATATTAGAGTATTGTTCTTGTGAGTCATACATTTTAATCACATTTCTCATTACCTTAAAAAACTGCTCAGATTTCCTCTCCCACCTAATGTTGGAAGGGTTTTTTTTTTTTTTAATTGTTATTTCTAAAATTACTTCAAGATACACTAAAACACTTCAGATCTATAAGCCCAGAAAATGCAGACTGCTCATGACTAATGTATTTTTGTCTCTTAACTACATCAACAAAAAATAAGAAATGAGGTTTTTATACAGATTTGCAACTAATGTCCATATAACAGCACATTTTCTGAAGCTTCTGGCCCCGACATGAAAGAACTACCTTATTAGGGGTCTTAATCACAAGGAGATCTAAGACCCAGCCCCCACTCCTTACAAAGACTTATTATGAGCTTTTATAAAGAATCCAGACTCCTGACTCCTGTCATAAGGTAGGTGCTACACTATGGGAAAAACAGTACACGGCAGATTTTTAAATACAAGTTTGGAAGCATAAAAATAAATAGTTCTAAAAGGAGTGGCTGATGGAGTTACTGGACAAAGAAGCCTCGCAGGCGAGCGTTGAAGGCAGAGCCACGCGCACGCAGGCACCACCTGTGCTAACTGTGCAGCGAGCACGGCCCCTCCTCTGCTTTTACTGTATCACAGGTCAGACATCTCCAGGCTGAATGCAGTGAAGGGCAATAATCAATGCTGGGAATATCGCTCTGGAAACAAAGAAGTCAATTTTGAGAGACTGTATTTTTGTTTTGTTTTGCTTTTTCTGACAAATAAGAAGGAAACATAGCCTCGAGGGACGTGACCACTGGGTGCCAGCCACATGCACAGGAGCACACGGGGTTTCCCAGGACAGCTTCGTCATTGTGAGGAAGGCGCCAGAAACGTGCGCGATCCCATTTCAGCTTCTGAGGGGCCGCAGGCTGGAGCTGCGGATTCACATTTCCTTGCGCTGCTACAGGTTGTACTGAGGCTGCAGCATCTAATAAAAGTTTCTTCTGAAATGTGTACATTTATAGTGACATCTACCTTAGAAATTCTAATTTCCTAGGAAATAAACGCCTCATCAAATGTTACCGAGTTCAAAGAATTTGGGGGGGGTTATAATAATCTTCTTTACTTCTCCCGGGCTAGGTCACACAACTCTTCACTTTTAAACAGCGCGCAGGCGCAGGCCCCGACAACACGATGGCACAAGCAGCGAGCGTCCAGTGATCTAACAGCGGCGGGCTCTGTGCGGGCGCTCTTGGCCTCGGTCACCTCTGAGCATCGAGCAGAGAAAAGTGAACAAAACGTGGATGTCATTTTCCAAATGGAAAAGCGCAAACTTCTGAGAGAACTTGAAATGCCATTTGCTCATCCCGATGGTTAACCTTCCTGCCCGTTTGAGCCTTTAAGTAGGCCGCAATCAATAATGCTAATAGCAGAAATCAAACATCTTCTTCCCAAATTGAACTGAAGTCATATCTGTAAAGGCCAGAGCCATGGGAAGTATGCTTTGGTAGGAGAGACATGAGTGATGCAGCCGCAACACTCTCCCCGGGTCCCCTGCGGGTGCCTGCCTACCTGTGAAGCAGACGGGACACTTGAAGGTGCCGCCCATCCCCTCGAAGCTGTGCTCTATCAGGTGGCACTGGAGTTTGGCAGGGGAGTCGAAGGTCTGGCTGCAGAGTTTGCATTCGTGGTTCAGTCCTTCATCTGTTAAGGAAAACACATGGACAGAAAAGTTAAAGCCCATCGTATCATGAATGGACTGCTGGTTAACTACAATTGCACACCTGAACCCATTTCCATCACCAGATAGAAACAGGTAAAATGGTATGTATGTAGTTAAGTCCCTCACGGCTATGTTTCCTCCTTATAGCTGTTGAAAACACTTCTGAAATTTAAAATCCAAAGATTATCAGAGGCAGATTTTATTTTAGGGTAATGCATTCTATTAAGCTTTTAAAGTACAATTGGTATATTAATAATGAGGTGCCTTCTTTTCTCTAATTATCATAATTTGATGGGCTGTGTATTTCCAAAGTCCTAAAATCAAGGACGCATAGAAAAACGGACAGTTTTTTCCTCAGGTCTTTCCTCTGGTTTATCTAGAAAGTGCTAGAAGTTTCTATTTCTAACCATAAGGTTCTTAGTGGTATTCCCATTGATAAGACTTTCTTTTTCTACTTCCAAGAATTTCTAGCAATTTTGCAATATTATTAATGCTTACAGAATCTTATAAATGTTCTTTTTCTCTGCTTGGTACTCCCAGTCACCCATATCTTCTCAATTCATTCCTCCCTTTACTTTGTAAGACAGTTCCAATTTTCCCCCTGATCTAGACTCTGCCTGTCTTTCCCCAAGGGCACCTTTATGAGCTCCAGGCTCACTTTTCACTAGTCCTGGATTTTTCCTTGATGTCTTAGGAACAAGATGGTAGAAAAATATTTTGATGTTATAAACAATTGCTATATAGAGTGAAGCATTTGTGGCAAAGATAAACCCATTCTCTTTACATTGGTTTTTTTCCTCATAAACACGTTTATGAAATAGAAATTTTATGTATTATCCTAACTCATTTCAATCTGCAATTATAAGAAGTGAAAACTAGCAGCCCTAGATTCTAGGACAACATAAAATTTTTTTAGTGCTTACTGAGTTTTAGATACTGTTACTTTAAGTGCTTACAGATATGGATTCATTTAATTTGACAGCAACCTTTGGAAGAATACTTCTACAATCCCCATTTTACAGATAGGGAAAATGAGGCCCAGAGAGTTTAAGTGACTTTGCTCTGAGTTATGGAGTCAATAATTCGTAGAGCCAAAACATGACCCGAAGCAGTCTGGATTTGAACCCAGGAAGCTTGGCTCACAGTCTGAGACATTAGCAGGTCAGCTATAAACAGTCACCAGCTATCACTGAGACGACTTATTAGGAAGAGTAAAAAGTTAGAGGCTGCAATTTAACCTGGCTTGTTATCAAGCTATACTTTTATCTTCTCTTATTTACAATGATTATAAAATGCTATGAAGGAACATCTGTGTCAGTATTCCAGATCTAGGGAATGAAAGACAAATTCATACTGTGGGGGTAACAAGTCTATACTTCAAAGTTATTTCCTTTCATTCAACACAACATGTGTGTGTTAAGTCCTTCACCAGCTGATATTACTGGTACCACAAACGCCCAAAGTGAATTATTATTAGCAACTAGGAGTAAAATCACTCCATTTGTATTCCTAATCTTTCTTCTCACATAAGTATGAGCCTTTAGAAGCAGAAGATTGGAATTTGTAAAAAGAGAGGCAAAGCACTAATTAAGCCACCCAGTACTGTCTACATTTCACGAGAGATAAAAACCTACTCTGTATTTGGGTGGCACAGTAAATTCCTTGATTATAATTATGTACGAAGGAGTTTAATTGTGCATATTGACATGACAAGGGGTTATACAAAACGCTTTAGGGATTATATAAGATCAAGCATTTTTCATCTATTCTTTTCTTTTTTTTTAATCCTGAAGTTACCAAAATTTTCCAAATTTTAGATATCAGAAACATAAATTGCCAAATTTAAACATATTCTATTTCCTCAATGCTGTATACCTTTATCTTGATAGTAAGACTATAACTAAGAATCTTAATTTATCTGTAAAGTACAATATGTGTTTTGCACAAGAAGACGAGGGTGCTTATGGATGTGAACGGGTATGCACATTTGCTCCGGAATTCGTAAACCTGCAATATGTGTGAGGTGATGTATGTAGGTCTAGCAGGTTTTCTTGGGGCTAATGACTGACTGTTACATCAACATAAAGTGAATTATGGAAGGTAGGATGATCTTTAATGTGATGTCATCTTTCCCGACTACAAGTATTTTGTTCGGAAAACTAATACACAGAAAAACAAAAAAAGATACATGTGTATCAGCACAAGGAAAATGTCCTTATCAATTTTATTTCCTACCCAAAGAACAGAGAAGTTCCATCATACACAGTGAAACAGTCCAAATTTAGTCAAGTGAATTCGCAAAAAGGTGACACAATCATAAAGCATTTAGAAATTATTAGTGCAGATTTAATTTTCAGGAATTACATACTTTATCTGGGGAAGCCCTAAGTGGCAGCAAGGGTAATAACTATTGAAGCCAGCCTTTTCAGAACTTTTTACCGCTTAAATGCAACTGTAATATTGAAATCGAGTAGGAAGTTCTACCTGCCTCTCATTTCTAAGTAACACAGTGAGGTAGTACTTCTGTAGGACAGAAAAAAATCTGAATTGTTACACAGTGAATGATAGATAAGCCAAAGCCAGTGTGCTCCAGGCTAGACACTGAATGCACCCACACACTTCTATGGTCTGTGCTGACTTCCCTGGTAGCAGCCTCCCCATGCACGCTCCCTGCGCTCGCCCTGGGCTGTGGCCACGGGGTTGAATGGAGAACCCGAGCAAGGCTGCTTTTTCAAAACTGTTTACAACTGGTTAACGTAATTCATTTTATATGTTTTAATTGAAGAAGGGGAATAGATGGTAATGGCAAACTAGTGAAACTTATTTACGATCAGAAATTTAAAAGTTTATCCTTATTCAGAGCCTGTGTTTAACTGAACTGTTACACATTATAACACACTGTGTGGTGAAGAGCAGTGTCTTTTTCCTTTACTGATTTTTCAGAGAGAGAGGAAAGGGGAGAGAGAGGGAGAGAAAGGAGAGTGGAGAGAGAGAAGGAGAGGGAGAGAGGTTTGTTGTTCCACTTATTTATGCACTCATTGGATGATTCTTGTATGCGCCCTGGCTGGGGATGGAACCCACAATCTTGGCATATTGGGATGACACTCGAACCAACTGGGCTACCTGGCTAGGTCAAAGAGCAATGTCTTAATTATCAAAGAATTTCTAAAAAAAATTAGTATTGTAAGATATGGCTGAGTTAAGTCCTGTGTCCTTTCAAAACTGAGCTTCTCTCCTTTTTTCTTCCTACCTGGTATGAAGGTATTGCGGTAAAGAGCAGTAAAGATAACTGCAGTTTTAATTTAAAGTCAATGCTCATGAGGTGGTGCTATCAACACTTCCAATTTCAGGTGACCTTAAGCCTTAGACTGAAGATTTTGCTCACAAAGCCACAACTTGAACCTTGCTTCTTCTTCTTTTTTCTTCTTAGAGGTGCCAAAAGCTTTAAAAATTCAATCAAAGTAACCATTTTTGCTCTCTGGAAAGGTAGCAGCTGACAGTAATTGGATAATACAGCCTGACTCATTTATTAAAAAGAGATTCTGAGTCAATTGATTTAATAACCATTACAATATTCCATTAAGGATATAATAGGCTAGTGCAGCCCTATTTTATTAAGAGTTATAGATGGGATCTATGGGTGAAACTTCTAGATTTTTCTTCCTCTTTCTGCTTATCTATATCCTCCAGATTGTCCACAATGAGCACAATTTGCATTTGTAGGTAACTTTGGAAATTAAAGAATAACAAAAATACTACCCTTTCTATATCCTATTAATAAAGATTGATTACAACACTGAAATTTTGATAGCCAAACAGTTAGACAGGAAATGAGCAATATTATGAAGTACAGAAAACCTCCATTATTGAACATTACACTGAAAAGCATTCTAACCAAATATACGGGAAAGCAGAGATCAGCACAAGGAAAGGGAGAAAGAAACATCAGAGCACACAGTAGTTACCTTAATGAGAAGAATAAGGAGCTTTCAGTATAAATCTGTTTTTTTCTAGACCAATCAGGAAACCCCTCTCTGTACACAGGTGGGGCATGGAGGGGCATTCACATGGCCAGTACTTGGGTCCTCAATCAGGGAAGGCAAGAGCGAAGCTCCTGTCACTGAGAACATGCTGGAGGCCAGCAACTTCCTGTCCCGGTCAACCACTTTAAAGCATGCCCGAAGATGGTTTGCGGTGTAATTGAGAAATAATTTCACATGTTTATAAATTGCAGCTAAAATAATTATTTCCACTTTCTAATCTTCGTGTAAGTGTGAACATAAATGTAAACAGGAATCTAGTCTACATAGAAGAGACTGATGCTAATGTAAATATTTACTCCAATATTAAATGTTTCAAAGGAAAGAGTCTGAATGCATAATTGCAATAAACCGCATCGCCTTAGTAGGGAATGTGGTAATCACTTGCAAAACTTCTATAAGAGCAAAATCTGTCTAAGGCCAGTTCAAAGGGGAATGAATGACAATTCCTATCTCTCCAATGTGTATAAAACCTGGACCAACGTAAGTATTAATCAGCCAGTTTTATAATAGAAAAATAAGAGTCACCATTTGGATGCTCAAGTACAACTTCAGTTATAAGCTCCAGTGTGGCAATTGTTATCCTAATGCAAGACACTGACATTTCAATATAAGCTTTAAACAAGAGAAACCCTTTCAGCAGCCTCCAGACTGTGTGTCCCATGTTTATACTCCTTTTCCTTCAATACAAACAAAAATCTAGAGCAGCTACAAGCAAATGTTCAGTGGATGACTTACATGCAGCTGTTATCCCAGGAATCACTGGGGGGCCCCTTATATCGTCTGATCAACACTGCAGCCGTTACTGAGGACCAATTTGTAACGGTTTATAAGTAGAACTCCTTCTCTCATTTACCCTTGAGACAGGCCAAAGGGTCCTCCAGCCTTTCCCACCGCATAAATCTACAGGCTAAAGTCCAAAGGCATAAACCCCTGCCGGTGCATCACCATGTGGCAGGGCCATACTTAAAAGCTCTGATGTGAGTGGGAGTAAACTCTGCTCTCGAAATCCAAACAGAGCATCAAATGCCCTGCAGTTGTAATTTTTCCAGCCCCAATGTATATACCACACACACATACACACTTAAATCCAAGAAAACTATGCCTTAGACCAATCCCCAACCCCCACCCCTTCCTTTGCTTCTCCTCTTCCCTGGGTTAATTTCCAAGCACACATTTATAAACTTGGGGTCTGAGGAGTAAGAAAGAAAAGCCATACATGACAAAACTCACCCCTCGGCTACGTCGGCTCACCCTAGAAACCAGGAGTAGACAAATAGGCGGACTGTACTGTAATTTGCCATGCACACAGCCATCACATCTTTCTGGGTCCATGGTGCTCAGGCCACTATAATTTGTTGTATTCCATGCTGCACATATTTCACAGCTGTAACATAAACTCGCTGAGGTGCTAATTTGGCAATGGAGAATATTACTTAGGGCTCAAAGTCTGCCAGTGGATTAGTCATTAAGCCTCCAAAGTAAGGCAGAATTTCAGAATACTGAATGGTGTGTGAACCTTTTCTTTACACCGGTTAAAAATTTCTGCCCTATTCCTCTGGACACTTTAACATGAAAATGGAGGCTGCCTTTGGACCACCACTACCACCTTCTTGAATCTTTCTCACTGGCAGCATGGCAGTGTCTGCACTGCCAGGGTCTTGTGCCTCACAAGAGAGGAGCATGAGATATAAGCATAAGACTCACAATAAGAGAGATAGGGCACTGGGAATACTGAGAGTAAATGAGCACCATGTACCCTCATTGTGACTATTTACACTCAAGTGCCTAACCCGTAGGTATCCCAAGAAAAGCAAAATGATATGCATTCCATGTATCTCTGCCAGAATCTTATTTCGAGGAGATGTACAAGGTGCAAGTCTGTGTTTAACTCAAGTTATTACCTGTGTTTGGCCAATGATCTAAAGGCTACAATGCTTTTGGACTTCATAAGCAAAGCCAATGATACAGATACTGTTATTTCCCATCTTGAACTTCTCATTATCAGCAGGGCTGGAACAGGAAATGATTCACCTGAGGTAGGCTGCAATGCACCCAGCAGATTTTAAAGAGCCCAGGGGCTGCCTAGAGCCCCATAAACATCAGCAGCTTGGAAACTAGCAGGAGGTCCAGGTGGGTCGGGATGGGAGATTAGGCAGTGGGATTTCAGATGCTCTGAGATGTAATAGCGTTGAATTTCTTGGTGATCATTACTGATTGTGGGTAGTAGTTATTAGAATATTCTTATGTAAGAGAAAACACTGAAATGCTGTTGAAACAATAGACAATAAAACAAACAACCCACTAAAAAGGTGGCTTCCCTCCACCTGTGGGGACTTGGCAGCAATATTTTGGCTCAAGTTCAGAATTAGGGGTAAGCTACCTTTCAGTTCTGGCCAGTACGTTTGCACCTCCAGGTCTTCATACTTTTCTTCTCTGCTTTCCTAACCTAATAAACATGGGCCCCATAGCTGAAGTCTTAGAGAAAGCATACAGTGCCAGCAAATAGCTCTGAAGGTGAAAACTCGGGCTCCAAATGTTTTTGTTGAAAATAAACAAACAACAGTTTTGTTTTTCAGTAAGACAGTGAAAATCACTTTGGGTACCCCTTACCCCACACCCCTGAGAAACATCTGATCCAAGAAAAGTAGTCATTTTTTTTTGTAAAAATAATGTGTCAGTCCAAAAAAAGGCAAGGATCAGGATGAGAACTGAAACCAACTGAATCTGAAATCATTCTCTAGGTCTGTTTAGAAGTTAAGGTTGGTAAAGAAAAATAGCTTCTTATGTAAAGCTCTGACTTCGGTACATGTTGCTGTGTTCCACGGAAGGACTGAAAGGGCCCCAGTGCACTTGAACAGTTTTCTTCATTTATGTTCCCTCCAATAAATAAAAGTAACTGTTTTTTTTCTTTTTTTTTCACAAAGTTTCCACCACCTAATCTTTAGTGCTGCTCCATTTTCTGCTGTGCCAGAAAGTTTGTGAGCATGCAAGGACAGTATAAAAAACTCCCTTCCATTTCCCATTATAATTAGATATACAATATCATTGGACATAACAGGTTTCCAATTCAGTAATGCACTTCAGCTCTTGCCTTGCCTACTAAAAAGTGGACAATGCCAGTCCAGGACATCTTATCACCAAGAAAGTGCCAAGAACTCAGCTTAGGCTATTCATCAATTTGAGCTCCAAGGCTGGTTTCAGGAGGGCAAGGGCGTTTGTCTGCTTTGTGAATTGATGTGAGCCAAGCACCTCAATCAGTACAGAGCTCATCATCGGGACCCAATAAATATTTATTAAATTTATGGGAAATACATACTTAGCTAGTCTTCCATCTAACTTCATCAGAACAAAATGCTGAGACTAACACCAAAACAATATTTATTATTTATCAATTGAGAAATAATTTCAGAAGTGTGCTCCTTTCCTTCGTACATTACACTCTATGCAGATGACAAGCCTGGATTGGTCAGATTTATCTTATACTGCTTCTCTTCATTATTTCCTGAAGTGAAATTAAAATACTCTGGAAAAGAATGCATTAACAAAGTAGCTGTCTTCTCTGCCAGCTTTTCTCTGGCAAAACTTATGAGTCAAAACATATCCCTTATTTCAAGAGGAAAAATGTCATTACATATTTGATACATGAAATACAAGAAAGGGCCATATAAAAGAGGGGGCAACTGCCTTTTATTTGTCCCATGTCACAGAGAAGTATCTATATCATATATCCATAACCCATAATTCATGTTTTAAACAAGTTTTTTTATTAGTTACATATTCTTATATTATGAAGCCCCATTCTTTGAACTCATTGGTTAAATCTGATGTATGTGATTATTTCACTCTTTGCTTAAAATTTCTTGTTCGATGTTGAATATCTCCTATTATTGCCCTCACACCTGGGACTTCTGGCAATGGTGGAAGTATAGGTATATTTACCTTTGAGTACTGTACAAAACCTTCCACAAATTGCTAAAATTGAAAGAGGAGAGTTCATGCAGCATAAACTAAATGCAATCTGCTTCAAAGTTAAATCTCTCGGGATTTTGCCTTGGAGAACTGAGATGGGGCAACAGTCAATATTAATTCCACACGCAGTGGGCCCGTGATGCCAGCTCTGCACTGGACGCGCTCTCATCGGGTCTGTTTGCGTGTTACTGGGCTGAGCTGGTGGCAGTGCCTGGTCTTTTCTTTTTCTAAAAAATCTTCTTCTGGTCAGAAAGCCAGAAGAAAGCCAGAAGAAAATCTTATGTGAAAGAAAAAGTCTCTAAATGCTAAAAAGATGTTTATCCTTGCTAGAAAGTATAGCTTGCTACTGTTGACAATTTTAAAACAAAACCATACAACCCCCCCAAAGGACCCCAAATCAAACAAAAAAAAGGGATGAGTTCTCCAGCCCCTGTAAATCTTACGGATCTCAACAGGCATGGCGTTTGAAGGGCCCACAGGTTTGAGACAAGAAACAAGTTGGGCATTTCCAAAGCTAATGATCTTTCTAAGAAACCATATTATTGATGATTCTTGCAAAGATGACATCTTCTAAGCTGTGGTGTCAGAATCAGGGGTCCCCACAAAGCACAAGTCGTATGTGCAGTGGGGCACGCATGAGGGTATAAGGGGCCAAGTCTCGGGTTTCTGAGGGACGTGATCCTGCTCTTTTCACTTTGTGGCAAGACTGAGAAAGTCACCAGCAGCAATGCAAAAATCACAACACTGCATGTTGTTTGCAAATGACTCACATTTTATTGTTCTGTTGGTGTGACCTTAGAAGGTTGGCCTTGAAGAATGAAAAAAAGGTAATGGCACAATAAATGCAATAAGATTTCTAAAAACAGTTTACTGGAAATGTGCTGTGAAACTTGAATTCTTCTAATCAAACGATGCCACCCCTTAGAGAAATTTTCTTGTGCATTATTAAAGTGATATACTGCAGTACTAGTTAGAGCTCCATAACCTTTAAATTGCCTGATTGTAATTAAGGCCACTAGTTTTATTTAGGAAGGTTCAAGGAGGCTCAATTTAAGTTGGCTTAACTAGTGTGAATTTAATGTCATGCTGCCAGAAGGCAGAGGAGCGCTCTGGCCTGGCTGTTCTGTGGCACACGCAGCTGCGGGGTCATGAATTCTAAATTAGGCCCAGATTTAAAGAAACTACAGATATCAGGAAGTAGCTGGGTATGTGCAAGTACAAATGCTCATGTTTGTATATGTACATCATTGATTCATCCATTCATTATATTGCCAGTTTCCTAATATGGGAATCTAAATATATCTAATTATTTATAGTGTGGGTAGAAGAGGTTTATAGTTACTCTTAAGGGCATAATGATCACTTTCATGGGAAGGCGGGGCTTAAGGGTATGTCTAATCAACATTAATGTTTCAAAATGAAAGTTATAAAGGCAGGAATGTCATTAGAAAGTATCAAAGAAATTCTGAGAAGGAAAATTTACAGTTAGGAATATAGGGAGAAAATAAAGAGTATCAGTTGGACAGGCCCCTAAATGGAGTGTTGAGAATAATACATAAACTTCATTGGAAGGGCAGCAAATCAAGGGCTGGAAACAAAAGCTAAGAGAAAACGAAGGTGCACAGTGCATAGACCAGGAGAAGCAAAGGGTAGCAGCTGAAAGAAAATACTTAAGGACTTGACCCATGTTCCAAATTTTGCTGGATGTGAGCTCAAAAGCATTCATCTCTGGATGGAATGTTGGCAATTTTCTGTAGCTCCAATGGCAATAATGATAAATGAATTTCTTTATAGCCAAGTGGCTCAAGCAGCCAACTATGTAACCACTATATAATTAATAACAATAAGCAATTAAAGAGAACAGCAGTTTACAACTATAAGGTGTCAAAATATATTAGCAAAGGAAAAAACCTGCAACAACACATTTAAAAGAAAAATAAATACCGAGTATGACTCTATGTAGAATTTCTTCTCCAGACCATATTTTGGACAAAGTTTTTACTCTTGAAGAAAAATAGAGGATGACAGAAAACTCCTATAAGGTGATTAACATCCCACCAAAAACAAATAATGCTCCCAATGCTGAGAAAAATCTGAAAAATGATGCGGGGAAACATGATTGTAAATGCACAGAGGAGTTGGCTGACCATAATTTGGCATTATCCTTTCACTAAGAAATATTCTAATAAAATACCTCACAAACCTGTATTTGTTCACTCAAGTATTTTCAAAGGCCCCAGAACACTGTGGTTTTTCATGTAAAATGGAGGAGAGGCAATACGCTAGGAATGCACAGGACAGAAAGAAAAGGTAAACATTATATATTTGTTTAAATGCTGGAATGATAGATCCAGGTTAGAAGGGGCTTTGGAGACAGTCTGATTAACTCTGGGCTTGTTTAAAAGATGAGGAAACTGAGACGAGAGATACTACCCGGCATGCCCAGGACAGCAAAGCGTTTTGGCCATGGCTGGTACCAGAATCAGGGTTCCGAAATCTATTACTACACTGTCCCACAAAACCCTCACTCAAAAGAAAGTTTCCTCCCTATTAAGTACAACAATTTCAGTTGTCAGTTAAGTAAGCAAAAGTGTCTGTCTTCCTAGGTCTCTTATTGATGCTCTAGGAGATTTTTATCTTTCCATGCCACCCAGTTACCCCTCTGTTCCCTGACAAGACAGAGCCTGAATTCATCCCCACCCACTCCATCCTGTTTGCTAAGCAACTACTTATTTCCATCTCTCTTGCCCTTGTGAACACGCTCCTCTCCCTTTGGGAAAGCAGAGCCTGAGCTAACATGCAGCAGTTGTTGGTAAGAGGACATGAAATCCCCCCATCTCCCGATTCTGCAGAGGCGCGAGGAACACCATTCTCAGGAAAGCCCTTTGGTCTGAGCTGCCGAATCAAGAAACACTCATGATCATAGAACTTCGGACACAGAAGGCATCCACGGCTGAATGCTGATGCTTTCTCTCTCAATGGCAATAACCCAATGATTTGGTTAAACTGTCACTTGAAACCCTGTGGAGACTGGGCTTGAGCTCTCCTTAATGGAATTATAATTATTCACCAAGACTGATTCCTTAATTCTATCCTCCTATAGTTAATTCTACTTCTTTAAGTGTCTGAATTATTCCCTGAAATGTTACCAAATTGAGTATTTGGGAAGAAACTGGGACTGCATGCATATTCCTAAGTGTGTGACTTACTGAAAGGTAACTCCATACTCACGTATGGAAAATAGGTTAGCTCAATATGTTCCTAACCTACTTTTCTCTCTTGGGCATCATTCCGGACACACTGGCACATCTAGACTCTCTATGCTGAAGCCGGGACGTTACTAGAACACCAATGAATCACACTCATTTCTATCTCCTCCTTTCTGTTCCCTGTCAGTCAGGAGCAACGTAAGTGAGAGAGTTGTTATCTACTGAGATGGGGCAAAGGAAGGGGAGAGGGGCAGAGAGAGGGAGGAAGGAAAAGAGGGAGGAAGAAAGGTCACAGATACTTACTGTAACAAATATTTCTTTCTTATTTATACTTAGCTTAGAAGTAACAGTGAAGAGGTAGATATTCCTAGGTGTTTTGTTAGGTCAAAACCCAATGCTAAAGACTATGAAATAGGCCTAACAAAAACCATGGATTAGTTAATAAGTATCTATTAAATGAAGGATGAAACGTAATAATTAGGGCTAGGTCTTTCATAGACAGCAATTCCTCTTATTACATTCTGCAATGCTATTAAATATTTCTAAGACTGTAATGGCAAATTATGAAGAGGCTTTGGGTACAATAAATTTTTAATCCCCCTTATCTTTATGACAATTTTCAAAAACCCAAACCAGCTTATTCAAGATCCGTTTTAAAAATTTAAATATTGTATACTGTGTCAATATACAAAGGCTGATAATTTCCTAACACAAAAGGAAATCTATTGAGAAAAATGTCACTAAAATATCTGTCAATGAGTTTAAACATTTTTTTATTGAAATGCTCTGCTTCACACTTGCATGAATTATTGTTATACAAACAGCATAGACTTCCAATGCCGTCTTAAATGATCTAAGCAGAAATCTGATTCTTACAACTGTAAAATTTATGTCCTTTCTGAAAGCAAATTATTTTAAGCTCTCTTATTAATTTCATCCTTGGTAAGGAAAAACAAAATAGTCCAGGGTAAAATGTGACCCAGGAAGGTATCTTGGCCTCTTTCTGTTCCCTTGCTTCTGAAAAGCAGTAGCAATGTTTGGTTTCTTAAAGACAGAGATTAGCATGAGAGTTTTTGTATTTAACAATCTGGAGAAAAGCAAATACTTTGTATAATTTTGTAGGATAGTAACTGTTGGATAAGCTAGGAGGCAAATAGTCAGAGAAGAGCCAGCAATGGATGCTCTCCTTTCTCTGAGTATTGGAAGAAAGACAGTTTAGAAATTAAAATAGAGGGGATAAATACATATTAGTATTGTGTGAATGTACAGGAAGGAATAAAGTAGATATGTTTAGTATATTTTCAACTAACCACAAGAACTGACCGTGCATAGATACTTATATTTAGAGAAAAATGTACAGTGAAAAAATAACTTTTCTTCTCTAGATTGAGAAATTTCCTGAATTAAAATTGGCCTATATTTCAAAAATTAAAAATACAATCAAAGCTCAGCAAATTGCACATAACTACGACCATCTTTCACAGCACACTTACAGACAGCACCTGACTGATGAGAAGTGCCAGACGGGCACCTTTGTCCTGCTGGTCCACTTTCAGCCTCCTTATTCTACTTAATGGCCCCACAACACAGGTGGACGCCTTCCCAGAAGGGAAGCACATGAGAAAAAGGAAGATTGCAACCGGAAGACCTAGAATCTAGGCATCTCTCTTTTGAAATGAATATTAGAAATTCTATCTTACAGTGATAATAGCAGAGAAATTCCAAGTCAAAGTAGTCACTGGCCTTGACTCACCTGATTAGGTCTACTTATTACTCCATCTACTGCACATCATTCTGTGTGTTCAAGCCAACACGACTTTAAGCACAAGGAGTTGAATGAAGTGTCTACACAATTCAAACTGAGGTCTTCCTCTTTTCTTTTTTAAATTCCCACAAGCAGGAGGCTTCTATTATTACTAAGACTATTAAAATGGTACACTTTCCTCCCATTATCTCTACTTTAGGGTGGTTATAAATATAACAATTCCTTATATTTATAGAGCATTTCACAATTTTCAAGACGTGTGGTATGGGTTTATATACATGGCTTCTCAGTTCGTCTGCTCGGAAACATCGAGGGGCCCAGGTAACTCAGATCCTGCAAAGAGCCTGACTGACTTGTTGGGCTCAGATCTGGGTCTAGGCTCCAGATTAGGGAGAAGAAAAAAAACGGAAGTTTAATGTTGAACCAAGTTCTTGGTTAAATAATCTAAGATACCATGGTCGACTGGGTTCCTGTGCTGGGAGGATAAGAGATCACCCAGCAGCTTGTGTCGATAATGTGTTCAGTTAAGACAGTGAGTCACACTGGGGAGAAAAATAGAAAAATGCACTTGCAACACGGACCTTTCTGATCATCTTAATGGTTTATTTTAGTGCCCTTTCAAGGTTTAAGGCTAAACAGATGATACTCCTCTTTTTTTAGGTTATTATTTTCAAATCCATCAAGATTGATTTGAAAACTTGGCATTCCAACACCTAATACATGAGGAAATAGCATACTTCAAATTTGCTGGTATGGGTAAGAAAACTGACATGATTCATTTTATTAACTAAATCTGTTTTTAAAAACTAAAAAGATCATTATTTTCAAACTGTGTGTAGCAAGGCAGAACCATTTGTGTCCCAACAAACGGAACCAGTTTCCAAGTCTGTTTTCTCTTCCTTGTGTACAGAGGTTCATGTGAACTGTTAAACGTAACTTGCTGAGTTGATTCGGAAAATACCAAGAAAACCGTACACTGTACAGCTCAAGTGATTGGAGTCAACAACAATAAACAAACCCTCCCTGGCCCCCAGAAATGTAAATAAAAAGATAGATTTCCCTGTACTATGTTTGATTGCATTAATTGATGTTTAAAAAAATCTGTTGAAAATAAAGCCCAGCAGTAACATTTTTCTTTCCTAAATCACAATAGTAGCACATTACAAACATTACCGAAAGGTCCCCTGGCACGACTGTAAAGTTCCACTCTGGCAGTAAAATGCATCTACTGTGTGTTCTCCATTTGCGTCTCTAACCCTCCCAAATATATAAGAAAGCAGGTCACAAGTGCAATTAAGCCTCCTTGCACATTGATTAAATATTAATTTCTGACACACACTTAGAAATGGACTGGTCAGACACTAAATCCTTTTTAATTTGTAAAAAACAAAGTTTTATTCTGGAGTAAGGTTTGCGATCCAATAGCCAGTGGGCCATTACTGAGTCCAGTTCTGTAATCTGTCACTTTTCTACTATCTTGAAAGTTGCTTCCACAGGGGAGGACAATTCCTCGCATGTGTGGCAGGCACTTGGTAGGCCCAGCATGCTAGCAAACAGAAGCCTCTACTAGAAGCTTAAATTGCCTTACACTGGAGCAGACAGAAGAGACAGTTTTTATACATGTCATCACAGACATTATCGGCAAAGCCTCTCTTCCCATGCCTCATGGTAAAGTGATTTTAAAAAGTCAGGCTTTGCAATCACTCAGTGGTGGGTGGGATGCCCTGTCCTGCCAGTAACAAACAGGGTAATCTCACCTTGTTATGCAACCTTGCCTTAGCTGAACCATGGCCACCAATTGCTGAGAAGTGACTCAATGGAGATTGTCCATATTAAGTGTCTAGCACCACTCCTGGAGTATGGCAAGTACTCAGTACAGATCAGTTATTTTTGTTATTAAATATGAAATGAATATTTGCTCCATTTGTTAAAATATATCAAATATTTTTACTCTTTGGAGTTCATTTATTGATTTTGTTCCTCTAGGTTTCTCTCCCTCCCCTCCATAGAGGAAAAAGAAGGAAGAAGCCGAAGAAGCAAGAGGCTGTGGGGCAAAGAGGATCAGACACGAGAGAGAGGGGAGGTCAGAGTTCCACAGAAGTTGCTTTCTCCTCTACAGTCAGTTGTTCGCTACCCCAAAGCAGTTCTGGCTCTTGAAGGACTTGAGACAGTGGCTACAAGGGCAGACCCGCTGAGACTGTTCAGAGTAATGTGGTCGGTGGGACTAGGAAAGTCAGCTCGGCCTCCAGGAACAGCGGGCCTGCTCTCGGGCCCTCTGGCTCCCACACACTGCAGGGCTGTCAAGGGCTGCAGTGGTCAGACACATAGAAGTGTGGATTCTTTGGGCAGACCCAGCAGAGACCTTTTAAACTAAATGCAGGCATTGATGAAGAAATCTCAGCATATGATAATGATAAACTTGAAAACAATACCTAGAAGTTGTTAATGCTGTTAAATTACCCATGTTTGAAAGGCTCTTCCTTCCAAGGCACTGCCATAACAATATTAGTTATTTTTTTCCTTTATCCTCCTCAGTCCAATTGTGTGCGTGCGTGCATGTGTGGTGTGTGTAAGGGGAGGAAGGCTAATGTTTAGATAATCTCTCAGCGTATGTGTTGGTATGACGCAGAAAACTCATCCAGAAACAAGGACGAGTACAATCTGAATGGAAAAGAACCGCTGTATCTTCTGCTCTTCCTCAGGCACCAGTCCCCAGCCAAGTCTCTACCCCTCACTCAGAACTAACTTCTCCCCCGAATTCCTACCATACTGTCCAGGACTCTTAGGGCATTTATCACAGTCTCGTCCTATCATAAATACATCTATTATTTCCCCTGCAAGATACCTTCCTTCTGGATCGTGCCCTTATCTCTCACTCAGTCTGTTCTCAGTGCAACTGTGTTTTCATTGTTGTTGAAGGGATGGAAGGCAGGCAGAAGACTGGATGGGAGAGACTGGGAGAATGGGGGAGGAAGGAGACAGACGGGAAGCTACTGCATTGTAAGGGGTGTTGAGTCCACCCATGGACTGGATAGGACTATATGGTTGGCTCTTCTTTGTGTCCCAAACAATTCGATTTACAGATTTTCAAATTCGTATCATTGTTCTACCAGTGACATGCCTCTTGTCTTAGCTTTCATACTTTTGATCAGCTCAAAAGTTAAAAAATAAAAGCAGTTGTGTCTTTAGCCTAGTCCTCTATATTTATTTCTATTTATAAAGTAATATTTTCCACTTTCTAGCAGGGCCCTACTTACCGCCCGCTAGGGTTCTGGTCAACCTCATGTTCCCTGGAGAGGCAGAGAGATGGCGCCCAGGCCCGTCCCACCCATTCTATACTTGGCTGCTGCCATTGTCCAGGTGTTATCACATTTGCACCGAGTCCTCTCTATAAACTTTTATTTACTTTGCACTTTTAAGTTTCAAGTAGAAAGAACGGGCTGAAAGGAATGGCCCTAGTAAGTCCTTCCAATGGTACTGCGTTCCCTCTGAGCCCTGCTGTCCCTACTAATCTACGAGCAATTACAATTTTCTTTGTTTAGAATGCCACCTCACTGTAACCTCTAGAAACCAGAAGATATCAAAAGTCAATGAGTTTGAAAAATTTCTGAGGACCAGTCTGATTTCAAAAGCCTAGATAACTTATAACAGTTGCCAGGGGAAAAATCCATTTTAGAAATTCAGCATGAAATATCTGCTTTGGGTATATGCATGGTAACAGTCTCTCAAGACCTTTATCCTCTTAACTGACTGCTATGCCTGACCAGCTGTTCTCAGGAAAAGGGACACCCCTGGTCAGGTGGGGATCCCTGAGCGGACACGAAGGAGGCACACGGCAGCCTATGAGCCAACATGATGCTCTCCCTCGTCTGAAGGGGCCAAAGTGCCCATTCATTAGCGTCTGCCACTCTCACTTCCCGAGGCACAGACTCGGATCTTCTCATCGGCGCTGAATTCCCTGCCTCTAAGAAGAGCACAGATGTCAGGCGAGCCTGACCCAATATCTGGCTGATCAGATGCTGTTTACTTTCCTAAGCCCCAGGTTTTAGTGCATCTTGAGCGGAGCTGGGGGATTCTTCCATGGCCCTCCTCGATGGGCGGGCGGGGGCGGGGGCAGGGGCAGGGAAAGTAACGGAATGCACACCAGGCCCGAAAATGGCTGGAGCCCACAACCGCACATCTGTGACAGGCGAGGGCTGCTGTTTTCCGTGGGAAGCTCCCCTAAAGGACAAACGGTCCAGACTGCTTCTCCGCAAACGAGATCTGCAGGAAACTCCGGTTCCCTGAAACCACCAGGCATGCCTTGGCACATCCAGCCCAGGGCAAATGGCCTGCTCGCTTGTCCTCTTCAGAAAATGTTCTTTGTACGGAATTAAATAAATAAATAAATAAATGCATACATATATGCATACATACATACAAATATGAAATGAATCTCTTTAATAATCTGGAGAAATCATCTCAGCTTGTGGAGAGGCGGTCATTAGGGGCCCGTGACAAAGGAGCCTTTGGGTTTTCTCCTTACCTTTGATCTGCATTATGAAATGTTAATGTCCACCCATCAGCGCCCCTTCCAGAAACACACCCTTTCTCGGAAGGCTTACCCCTGCCCACCGCATCCTCCACTCAGACTCCCCATTTATATTTAAGTGCCGACTTTGAGCTCATGCCCAGAAGCACTGACATCTTTAAACAGGGCTAGCTAAACTGCTAAATAAAATTTATTGATGATAAAGAGCACAGCTGAGATTAAATTGTGGCAATTTAATAATAAACACACTCCTATCCCGTGCATCCTGACATAATGCCTATACTTAATGTATGAAACTTAACTCCGAGTGTTCTGTCTATAGTAGGTAATGTGGGGCGGGGGGAGTGTTCGTGGAATCTATAATTTTGTGTTGATTAGGTAGGAAAGAACCACAAGCACATATTTTGATATCTCTATTAACAGCCTGTTCATGTCTAACTGCAAAACTTGGTTGCACTTCTTTCACCATCTTTGCCCAAGACAGACCAGTAAACACAATTCCTCTCTCTATAATTAGCCTTTTCTCTGAGGGCCCTGAAGTAAGTCTGCATGCCGTAGATTTAATATCCAGTGCTATATCCATATGTGCTGCCCTTGCCTGGTCCCAGAGCATATAAACTCCCCTATTAGCAGCCTTGACTGCTTAATTATGCAGATTTTTTTTGTACCCGCCTGCCTGTAAAATTACTGTGTCTAACCTTTTTTTTTCTTTTCCTCTTTGCACCATGCTGGCCATTCTAATGAAATCGGCATAGGGGAAAGGGCCTGATTTGCAGTTATGGAGGCTGGATCGCACTGGCAATCTGTCCTTAGTGGGAGTTACAAAAGAAGTCAAATGCCTTCATCTGGTTCTACCCTATCATCCCCAAGGTGATTGAGTTCACTTCCCGATGCTTCCCAAGTTTTCCTCAGGCTGTCCAATCAGCACGTCCACCAGGGAGCCCAGCCTAGCTTGCAACAGTCTCTGTATCTAGTTACAGCCCCACCAGGGACAGCCAACCATCCACCCCCAAGCCTTCAGATGAAAACCTTTTCTAACAAGGCCGCCCAGCGCCAATGAAATAACACACATCTGCATATCCACTGGGTCCCATGTTTCTTGTGCTCATGGATTATGTATCTTGCAGCCTCTAATAAAGAAATGCAGTTCTTTGTTTAATGTTTATCTTGTGCTTGTTAAGCAAATGCTAATGTTGTATCAGAATGCTTTAGTGCTATTTGGGTTTTTGGTGATTTACTACAAGACAATCTGCTGTGAAGTAAATTTAGAGAGAGGGAGAAAAGGGGAAAAATCATTCTGGTTGAAATGGAAAGAAAGGAAAAGGTTTGACAGAAAAATCAAGGAAAAGAGCATGAGAGAGTGCGGGGCGAATGAAGAAGTGGGAGTGCCCTCGAGGGACAGAGCAAAGCCGGAGACAGAGACAGACAGGCAGACGGAGGGACTGACACACACAGACACACAGACGAGGGGTCAGGGACGTGAGGGCAGGAGCAGGGCCTTCTATTAATCCCCTCACCCCGGGCTGACATAAAACCAGTACAATTTCCAAAAGAGATGAGATGATAACTTCCCCTTTAGTGATAAGGTAAACAGTGTCCTGAAGGGTAAACAGAAAATAAAAAAGGCTTTTTTTTTTCTGTTGTCTGCCTTTGTGCCCTGATGGTTAGCACTGTGCACTGTTATTCACAGACCACAGGGAAGCCCTAAATTTAATTGTTCATGCCTAGCTCTGCTAGAAATAGGCAAAAATACTCAGAATCTCCCTCCTCCCAACTTCAGGGAGAGGTGGGGGTTGGTGGAAAAGAAAAGGGGGTGGCAGCTTGCGAGCTGATGAATGAGTGCCCTTTATTTATCCTTTGGCAAGATGGGACATGGTATCCACAGTGCAAACCTTCCCTGACTGCTTTCCAGCATCTGCAACGTCTGAAAGAGGATGTCATTTTTATACCAAAAGATCATGCATTTCACACTTTTGACAGAAGGGGTCAAAATGCAATTCTCTAAAAGTAAAATTGAAAGATCTATATGTGTTATAATTATAATGATAATTTGTTGACAAATTGTGAGGTTAATGAAGCCTCAGATTTCTGTGTTTTGCATTACACAGACTAATTGATAAGAGATAATGATCTCACAATATATACAGTTGTTTCATCATTATGTTGTACATCTGAAACTCATATAATGTTATATGCCATTATACCTCAGAAAAAAAGAGATAATGATGGAAAGAATAGAAAGGTGGGTAGGAAAAATATTTTGCTCAGGAAGTATACTTATCACAAATTAGTCTTTTCTCTCCTGCCTGCATTTCACAAACTAAAATCAATACATTTCCAAAAGGATAAAAAAACTCTAAGTGGATAAATGAAAAGCAAACGCCTCCCATATGAAGACACACTGTCAAGTGAAAATTACATCTACAGAGAAGAATGCCATGTTAGATTTCTCCTTGGGTAAACATCTCCATCCTTAACACACTGTAGAGGCTGAGGATAGATTTAGTCTTCAGGATTAATGCAATTAATTCCAAGTACTTTGGTTTTTCTTTGAATTACCCCAGTGATGTCACAGGTTTTCATGAAAAGTGTTAGTTACCTCTTTTCTTTTTTGAAACACATTTTTAAATACTTGTTTTATTTTTCCTCTGAACATTATTTTAATTAATAAATGGGCTGCATTTTAATGGTGCCCCATTCATACTAAAAGGCTGAACTCAACACCCCATAGAGGTCAATGAAACACAGTAAAACAGACAGTGAAGGCATCCGCTTGCTATGTGAATAACTGGAAATCTAAAGTTGGGGATTACCAAAAGTACTACCTCTTAAGTCACCTAGAGCTCTCAACAGAGAGTGAAGCCTAATTACTACCCGTGGGCATGACTTGGGGGTGTGACATGTGTTCTTGGGGTCTGACCAGAAGGAATCAACTTCCTTCCATATTTCATTCCAGTAAATGACATGACCACGACATACTTCATTTCGTCTCAAAGCAGATCCTATTGCTGAACGGTTTCTCTTCCCATTGTCTTAGCCACTTGGTCCCCATTGGGGGCTATTATTAGAATTGGAATGTAATGTATCTCTTTTCCCCTTTAAATTTAACATAGGGTCATAAAGACAGAAAAAGGAAATCAATGGCACATTTCATTAGTTGGCTCTTATATCTATAGCAGGCTGTGAATCATGAGACCCTGCTGTTCATAAAGTATCACAAAAGCTCTCCAAATAATAAATAAAAGCAAAATATGCGTGTTCAGATCTGTCTTCTTGGTGAATTATAGAACATTCCATTTTCATACCACTAAATCATATTACACTTATATGAGGTAGCTGTGTTCTGTGTATTATTATTATAAACCTAAGAAAACAGAAGTACGAAAATACTGAAAAATGCCCCTTGAAGAAGAACATGTATTTCCAGATCTCCTGCCTTCTCCAGGGAAGTGGGCTTCGGGGGAGTCTGGGCAGCCCAAGAACCTGGTGCCTGTGTAGCCACAGCTTGCTGGAGGGGGAGCCTGGTGGGTTTTCAAAGATCTTCACTTTCTCTGCCACAGTGACCTTGGTAATGCTCTACCATTCCCAGCCTAGAGACTCGAACAGTCGATGTGATAAAAGACCAAAAATACTTGAACAACCATATTTTCATTATGGAACTTTTAGTG
Source organism: Phyllostomus discolor (assembly GCF_004126475.2). NCBI lineage: Eukaryota > Metazoa > Chordata > Mammalia > Chiroptera > Phyllostomidae > Phyllostomus > Phyllostomus discolor. The sequence continues at coordinate 36,245,203 of NC_040911.2, read as the reverse complement.
ACCAGGGTGACACAGAGGCAGCGAGTGACTGCGTAGACGTGATGACGCAGTCTTCGCCAGAGGCACCAGGGCCCGGCAGACACAGCTGCTGAGACATGCACACGCTCCACGGAAAGGACAGGGCTGTAGCAGAGGCGCCGCCCTGAGGCCATGCTCAGTGACACCACTGTTGGAACAGAATCCACGGGCGGAAGAAAGCAGTGGGTTGCTTGGGGGGACGTGGAGGGGCCAGAATGAGAAAATGGGTTCCTTGGAGGGTGGCAATGAGAATTAGAGAACGGACTGCACAAGAATTGAGACTCCCATTGAGGAAACTTCAGGGAACTACTTTACTTAAAAAAAAATAGAAGAACCTAACAAAAGGCAACCCTTAAAGTTCGATTTAGAATGATAGAGTACATTAATATCTACATTCTCAGGAACAACCCTACACACAAATTTCTAAAACATGTGGGATGGGGGGATCCACTTTGTATTGGCATAAGCCATAAATTCTTTTTTAAAAAGATTTATTTATTTTTAGAGAGAGGGGAAGGGAGAGTGAAAGGGAGGGGGAGAAACATCAATGTGTGAGAAAAACATCAACTGGGTGCCTCTCACACGGCCACACTCAGGGACCTGGCCCACAACCCAGGCATGTGCCCTGACCAAGAATTGAACTGGCTATTTTCTAGTGTGGGGGATGACACTCAATCCATGGAGCCACACCAGTCAGGGCATAAGCCATAAATTCTGAGCAAAATGAAAGAGACACTCTAACTGAAGGCAGTGGAATGACAACAAAAGCAAGAAGCCTCTGGAGCCACCATTTGAAAGATGGGAATAACACACAATGAATTTCCTATTTTTTAGAGATTTTTGCTGTACATGGATGCTAACCGTCTAATAGAACACTACAGTGGTTTTAGAGAATTTTGAGCAAGCATAGCCGCTAGAAATTAATGTGGAAACCTTGGTGAGGAGAGAGCCTGGAGGGGATGGGAAAAGCACATTCTGTGCAAACCTCTGCCCAAATCTCTGGCTAACTTCTGACTACCTGTAAGCAGCTCAAGTAAGAATTAAACAAAAAAAACAAAACTGGACTGACATCTGAGTTGCAGTTCAAGACACAAAGTTTGCAGTTTGAGTTCAGTCAAGTTACTTACCTCCTAAAACAAAAATATCAGCACACTTTGAAGGACTATAACATACTCCAAAGTATCTAAAACATAATATTCACTATTCCAAGATACAATTTAAAATTACTGGCAAACAAAGAAAATGGAAAATGTGATCCATTTTTAAGTGAAAACAATCAATTCGGTTCAGATGTTAGCATACAAGGATTTTAAAGCAGCCAATATAAATATGTCCAATGATATAAAGGCAAATATACTCCTTGTGAATAAAAATACAGGAAATCACAGCAGAGAAAAAGAATCTATAAAGCACCAGATGGAAATTATAGAACTGAAAATTATAATTTATTAAATAAAACAATCACTGTCTGGGCTTAAAATCATAATGGATATGGTTAAGGGAAAAGTCAGTGAATGTAAAGGGACTGATCAATAACTCAAAGAAATGATTTATTCTGAAGAACAAAAAAATAAACTATTGGAAGAAACAAATAGAGCCTCAAGAACCTGGCAGACAACATCAACACAAGGGATAATTCTGGTTCCAAGGATAAAAGCAGGAGAATGATAAAAAGTAACAGATTAAGAAATAATGGGTAAATGTTTCTGAATTTAGTGCAAGACACAATTCTACAGATTTAAGAAGTTCAGCAAACACCAAGTAGAAGTATAAGAAAACCACATAAGCATATTGTTGAAAACCAAGGTAAATGGAAAAATCTTACAAGCACCAAACAAAACAACAACAAAAACATACTATATAGGGGAAACAATGACATAAATGACCTCTGATGTCTCACTATAAACAATGGAGTCCAGAAAGCAGTGGACCAACACTTTTCAGGGACCAAAGAGTGGGTGGAAAAACTGTTAACCTATAATTCTATATCTAATAAAAATATCTTTCAGGAAGCATGGTGAAATAAAAATATTTCTATATAAAGAACACAGAGAACTTGCTGCTAGATGAACTGAACTACAAAATGTGCTTCTTTAGGCTGAAGGGGAATTATACCTGATGGAAACTTGGATCTTCAGGAAAGTATGAAGAGCATAAGAAATAGTAAATATCTAATATATATACACATAAAACTTTGACTTTTAATTTATTTAACATACATATGATTATGTAAAGCAAAAACTGTAACATTGTGGTATAGGGTTTATGATATATATATATAGATATAGATATAATACATACAAAATTGGTGTCATAGGTGGATCTGTACAATTACAAAGTTTCTACATCTTACATAAAATGGTAAGATATTAACTCTAGGCAAATGGAAAATTTAAGAAGGCATATTGTAATTTCTAGAACAACCACTAAAATAATAAAGCAAAGAAGAAGATCAAAAGCCTAGAGATATATTATGACAGAATTGTAAAAAAAATTAGATAATCCAAAAGTAAGTGTTAAAGGGGGAAAAGATAATTAAAAGAACAGAAAGGGAAAACAGCAAACAACTAAGAAATGGCAGGCTTAAACCCAACCATACTTATAATCACATTAAGTTATAATAGACTGAACACTAATTAAAGGCAGAGATTATCAGAATGAATAAAATGGAAGCTCCAGACAGATGCTGTTGGCAAGAGATGCACTTTGAATATGAAGAAAGAGGTTGAACCCTGGCTGGTGTGGCTCAGTAAATTGAGAGCCGGCTTGCAAACCAAAGGGTCTCTGGTTTGATTCCCAGTCAGGGCACATGCCTGGGTTGTAGGCTAGGTCCACAGTTGGGGAAGCATGACAGGCAACCACACACTGATGTTTCTCTTCCTCTCCTTCTCTCTCCCTTCCCCTCTCTCTAAAAATAAATAATAAAATTTAAAAAAAAACACTGAGAGGTTTTAAGTAAATAGACAGAAAGAACACATACTATACACAGAATAGGCATAAAAATGTTAAACTAGCTACATTAATAGTGTTCAAGGCAGTATTGCCAGAGAGAAAGAAGGATATTTCACAATGAAAAGTAGGTCATGGATCAGGAAGAAATAACAGCCATAAATGTCCACGTACTTAAAAAGAGCTTCAAAATATATAAAGCAAAAACTTACAGAATTTAAGAAAAAAATACTCAACTTTACAATCATTGATAGCTATGTGAACATCTCTCTTACCAACTGATAGAATGACTATATCCCCAATCACTAGAGACATAAACCATCTGAACAACATTACCAACCACCGTGACCTAATTGACAGCTACAGAACGTTACACTCAACATCAGCAGAACACACATTGTTCTCCAGTGCACATGGAACACTCACCAAGACTGACCATAGGTTCACCGACAAAACAAGTGTCAATATATTTAAGAGAATTGAAATAATACATAGTATGCTATCTAAGCACAATGGAATTAAATTAGAAATGAATAACATTTGATATCTAGGAAATCCCAAAATGTTTGGAAATTAAAAGCAAACTTCTAAATAATACATGTATCAAAGAAATCACAAGGGAAGTCAAAATATATTTTGAACTGAAGGCTACTGAAAATCCAACATTTCAAAAGTTGTGGGATGCTGCAAAAGTGTTTCTCAGAATGGAATTTATTTATATAAATGCTTATATTAGCAAGGAAAAAAGGGACTAAAACTAGTGACTTAAGTTTCTTAAGTTTCACCTTAAGAAACTAGAAAAAAGAAGGGCAAATTAAACCTCAAGACAGTACAAGGAAGGAAATAATAAAAGACTAGCAATTAATGACAGAAAAATCATAGTAAAAATTAATAGTCATAACTCAGTTCTTTGAGATGACTCGCTAAATTGATGAACTTATTTACACTATTGAAGAAGAAAACAGAACACAAGTGACAAATATCAGTAATTAAAGATTATTACTTTGATCCCATAGATGTTTAAAATACAGTAAGGGAATATGATAAATAATCTTGTGCCAAAAAATCTGACACAAAATTTAACAGATAATCTAAATGGCCTTTCGTCCATTAAAGAAATTTAATTTATTATGAAAGGAAGCAGGGAGGAAGGAAGGAGGGAGGGAAGGGAGGAAGGAAAGAAACTCACTCCAGGCTCAGGTGATTTCGTTGGTGAATGCTAACAAGCATTTATTAAACACACACACACACACACACACACATGCACACACACACACAACCCCCAAGCCAAAAAACCAATCTCAAACTTTTCAGAAAAAATTTTAAAAGGTCAGCATAACTCTAATATTAAAACTTGCCAAAGATCTTACAATACTTGTAGAATTGGTTGACATCCAGAATGAATTCATTCAATCATGTTAATATTCTAAAGGTGACATTGATAGTTAAAAAAAAAAAGAATGAAAACTAACTAGGCTATCTCTCCCCTTTTATTCTTATCCCTGCATCTATTTAATAATGAATAGATTGACCTCTTTAAAACTTGAAACGGGTCTGTGCGTAGGTGCCTTGAGCTCCCTTCTTACTTTTGGAGCAGTCTCTCCTCATCAGGCAGGCCTTTTCCCTCTTATCTGCAGGAAGACACTGGGGTGGCGGTGGGGACAGTACAGCACACACCCACTGTTCTCCAATGAGGTGGTAAGAAACTTCACTTTGGTCACAAGTCACCTATGCACTCAAGCCCTGCTTCACTTGTAGTAAAGTTCAACACATATTTTCATTGAAAACTTTTGGGAGAAAAACCCAGAGCAAAAACATTTATATATACATATATGTCATTTTAGCAAATTTGTTCTTACTTACCCTCCCCTTCCTCTCCAAAGAAAATAGGGTGAAAGGAAAGAAGGAAAGTTTTTAATATTTTTAGAAAAATGAGTATCTGCGTATGGAAGTGTGGAAGTAGGAAGTAAAGTGTACAGTGGCCGCCATCCCTCATACCCCAGGCTTCCCCACCATTGGGGGGAAGGGCAAGGGAGAAACAGCAGAGGCGTTGGAAGTTTTTATAGGACACTGTTTCAAGAAGTTCAACCAAAAAAGCAAAAAAAGTATTCATGAAAAGTTCAGAATAGAGGTACTTTAAAGAATGAGGAATTTGGAACTGCCATGTCAGTATGACAGAAAGCCCTGTGTCCCTTCCCCGGCCATCCCTAGTGCCTGGCTTGGGCTGATGCTACAGAACTCTCTCCTGGTGAGGGTCAAATAATCTGAGATCGTGCTTTGCAACCTGCCTCCCCCAGTTAGAGAACTGTATCTTCCTGTTATAACTCTCAAAGCGATGATCAGTGAGCATTTCATTAGCAGTTGCTCTGGCCAAAGTAGAATCGCAATAACCAGATTTACCTTCTCACCTGAGACAACGAAGAAAAAATGTACACAACGTATGAAACACTGTTTTTAAGTCACTGGACTTGAAACAGTGCAGGACAGTGGTCCCCGAGGGATGGAAAGCACATGACGTGAGCGCCCCATTGCCCAGCTTACTGTCTAGAGGGTTTTCAGCTCCAGTGTAGGGAAGGGAAGCCTAGGGAAGCAAAGCCACAGTCCTAAAGCAGAGCTCCAGAGAGGAGAGAAGTCTCTGGAGAGAGGACAGGGTCTGCAGGGGGTTCTCCCCGAGTCTTAGACTGTTTACCAGTGCGTGTGGAGAAGCTACCTGAGGCCTGGGAAAATCCCTCCTGGGAGGAGCAGAGGGAAAATTCCCCACAGCTCACCCAAGGTTATGTCCCCACAAGTCAGAGCACAATACCCTCTAACTTTAATATCTTCATTGCATTCAGTATTCAGAAAGGTACCACCTCAGTAGTGGGAAAAAATTATCCCTAAATCGAAGGTTGCTCTGGTCCCATACACTCACAAAAATAATAAATAAATAAAAGCAAGATCTGACAGACTCAAATTATTACCAAATAACTTAAATGTTTCCCAGAACAAAGCTCAAGAATATGTATATAAATACAAATATATCTAGCATCTAAGTAGAGTGAAATTCACAATAAAAGTGGGGAGAAAATCAGGAATAAGCTTGAAGAATAGAAAATGAATCTTGGCCCAATTAGGAAGTTGTAATTCATATACACTCAAGCATTCATGGGCATTTTGATTTGATCAAATATAAAGCACTTCATTTAGGATGATACTCAATCCACTTCTTCTTAATCCAGTTCTACTAAGTAGTCAGCATTATACTGAGCACTGAAGATATGAGCCAGATTTTCCTCCATTTGGAATCAGGAAGTTAATTAGAGAGCTGAACAATAATTATTTGCACTGTGGTCTACTTAAGACAAAGAGGCAGAAGTAAACACTGGTTTTTGCCTCAAAAATGTGTCTGCAGATCACATTGCTGTGAAGCGCACAGTATTTTACCCCATACACACCGTGATATTGGGGCACACACATGGAGGCTAAAATGATGAGCCAAGATTGTTTTAAAATAAAACACAGAAATGATAAAAAATATTAAAGTTTCCTCAAGGGCAAAGGACAAAGCTACAATAATAACAAAACCTCATCACTCAGTGCAAATACTAAGATTAATATTCTCGAAGTAAAAGAAATTAGAACTAAAGTATCTTCATGTAATCTCTTCATTCCTTGGGGTACAGACATGAACTTGGGTTATGCAGAGAATTAGTTTAAGGTAAGGAACCAAGATGCAAGTCTTCCGAGTCACAGCCCTGGGCTCTGTCCACTGAACCCACCTATTTGCACAAGAGGGCAGGAAGCATAAACTGACCGTAAACACTGATTTTACAAGGGACTCTAATGCACCTTACAGTGTATATTAACATTCGCAAAAATACTTTCTTATATAAACTTGACCTAATACACTTTCTGTAAGAAACACTAATCCCGCATTTAATTAGTAATAATTTTGTCTTCTAGAAGGCACTTTTGAGGTGGTTTGGATGACCCCGTCTCTCTTTAGCAAAAGGTGAAAGATTTGTGGGTTTTGAAAAGAAACTGGAGAATGATGACCCCGTCTCTCCTGAAAGACCTGTCCATGACAGAACTGCTCCCTTCTTTAACTTTTTGATAAGTGACCCCCTTTACGTCTTTTAAGAAATTCAAATGCACTCCACTAGTTGTTATTTTACAAATCATCATTCCAGTGTCTTTTAGAGGGGCACTCGAGGGGCTGGGAGCAAAGAAATGTGTATCATTGTCCAACTCCGCTCGGGGCTTCGGTAAGTCATGGAACTGTGTGGATCTCAGCTTTCTCATGGAAACAAGAGGACAAGGTGCTTTCTATGTGCTCTACATCTCTACTTCTTTTAATTATAAGGGTTCGGAGAATAAGAATCTCTAGAGTCTCACTTTATTTGTAATTATCTTTTTTTCTTCCCTTCTCTTCCCCTTTCTGTACCCATCAACATCAAGATCTGTGAAATGACCAAGTGTGGGGAGGAGCTAAAGTAGCTTATAATTTTTATGTGTTATTTTTTAAATTTTAAAAAGGATTTTATTTATTTATTTTTAGGGAGATAGGAAAGGGGGAGACAGAGAGGGAGAGAAACATTAATATGTGACAGATATATCAATTAGTCGCCTCTTGCTTGCCTCCCCTAACTGGGGACCTGGCCTGCAACCCAGGTATGTGCCCCGACCATGGATCAAACTGGTAAGCTTTCAGTTCGCAGCCAGGATTTTGTGTTATTTTTAATATCCACTCAAGGAATGCTTCTTTTTCTCTCCTCAGCTTGTTGGCCACTTGGGCCTTGCTTCGGAAACCAAGCAGTACTAGGTTAGTAAACCACTGGTTGGTAATCCAACTACCATTGACGAGCAGTGTGGTGAAATGACAAAAAGTGACGAATGGGGACTCCCTTTGTATTATGAGCGAATTTCAAAGCAACCCTTTATTTCTTGCTTACTTGGTTGGTACTGAACTTTTTCCCTTTTTCTTTTTCTTAATTCCCACTTACATTTCCTTCCATGATTTTGTATAGAGGATTCTTATTTGCTAAGCTGCTTTCATTTTACTTTCAATTGCAGGAACCAATAAATGACTTAGCGATGCTGGCAGTATTCTTAACTAGAAAAAAATCCATCCATCGAAGTTATATCAAATAAGCAGAAATATTTTGTTGTAAATGGATTAAATACCTATGCCAAATATACTAACCACAGTGTTCATACAGCTTCTGAAGCTCTTATTTTTAGGTTGTGTTAGAAAGATGTATGTGAAATCTTTTAAGTTATATAAATCCAAGCTATAATCATCATAACAGATAGGTATATTGGGGGTAGTTTTATATTGCTTATCAAATTTTCTTTTATGGCATTATGTTAAAATAGTCAACCAAAGTTTCCTGAACACCACTTATGAGTATATACATCAAAGTGGCATCAGTTAGTGGACACTATATGCCTACCATTAATACCTCAAAGAGTGTGCACACACCAGATGGTATCTGCCTGAGACAAGAATTCATATACAATGCAACATTTGATCTCATAAAATCAACAGTTTATATACCTCAAGGGGAGGGGTAGATTTTCTGCTGTTTCTTATTTACAATGAAAATTGAATCTTAACTAGCCACATGGGACTATGTAGACAATAATCCATTGTTGAACATTAGTCTTAGTATTTATCTAATTTATTGATTGAATGAAATGATGTGTCTGATTCCGCTGAAGAGTTTGGCATTTTAAAGTTTTCAGTTTGTAGAACTGTTTGATTGACAATATATTTCAAGAGAGCCTATGCATGTTGAGGAAATTTGGTATAACACTAAGAGACATCAAGCCATACCTTAAGTTCAATTCGTGGTTCAGCCACTTTTCCTAAAATAAAACAATAGCCAGTGAACTTCTTTTTAAATAGGCCTTTTGTGAGTACGTGTCTATGTGGGCGCAACAAATCCAGTCACAGGTTGCTCAGATTGTGTCAGTCATCCCGTTGACTATGTGGCATCCAATTAGTAGATGCTGCTTCAACTAATTTACGATAAAACTGAGCCAAAAAATGGATTTGGGCAAAACCAATATGGGGGGTGTGTGTGTAAAATGGTGTCATAGATGTTCTCAAGTGAAATTCCCAGGATAAATTTTGTTATTATGAGCGAAAGGAATGAATTGGTGGTGGTTTTGCTTTTGTTTCTAAGGAATAAACTTGCCTGATATTCAGTAGTGGCTGGCACGTTAAGTGTTAAGGTGGAGACCAGCCCATATTTCGCAAGTGTTTGACCACTGCTTAAGAGCAAAATTTAAAAATGGTGTCTTTTATCTTAATATTATTCTATTTTATTTTTAGTTGTGATAAGCTTTTTGGCATTAATGCAATTTTTGTGCTAATTCCCCCTCCCCTTGTGGCCCTCACAAATATAATTTTTGTCTATGTATTTTTTAAAGTTAAAGGTTTAGATCCTAAGAAGAGCCTCAAGAAGCAGAATAGACTCCTCCAGGACACCTCATGGGATTAATAACCTTGAACACCTGAAAGCGGGTTTGACTACCAGTCACACAGAGCAGCCCATGGTTGCACCCCAGCAATGCTGTCGGACCCTTGAACCCACTTCCAGGTCTCATGAGCAATCTCAGTATCTTCTTTTGCCCCAATTAAATTGACTGGAAAACATCCCTTTCTTCTCCCCCAGCTCTTAGGTTGCAAACTCATAAATGAAGTCAGGTTGTTGATATTATGCTTAGATTCTACACAGTAATGTTATAAATTTAAATAAGGCAATACTCTGTGTTCTAGCTCCTCAAATGAATAGTTCATTCCATGTACATGGAGAGATTATTAATAACTATGTTCTCTTTGTCTATTTCCTCTGTAGTTTCAATTAGTTATTCAGCTACTTACTTCCTTTTCTTTACCTGTGTGCTATTTAAGAATCTTGATTCAACTGAAGAAGCTGATCTGTTTTCACAGAGTAAGTAAAGGGGCACATGAGTAACGTTTACTCCCCAGGGACTATTAAAGGGCTAAAGAGGAGCCAGGTATAAACACTCCGGAAACATCCATCCAAATGAACAGAAGTCTTTTTATACGTTAAAATTTTCCTATATGGGAAACAAGTCCAATAAGATTAATTTTGGAAATCAGGAGGAAATTTTAGTCCTAACACCTGAGTGACCAGTGCATGTTTGGAATCATACAAAACTGTAAATAAAAACAAAGAATTAAATGATCCTAACTGCTGCACTTGTATGTTTTGGCATTGCAGGAAAGCGCATCCCACTCTGACAGCCTTCAGCGGCATAAACTTGGATACGCCATCTGACCTCTCCAGAGCTCCTTTAATTCATTTGGGTCAAGTGACTCATAGGGGCTGTTCCAGATCTAAAAACACCATGAGTCTGTATTGTTGGTAGGGAATACTTTAATAAAGCTCAGAGTGACAAATGTTGAAAAGCTATGCTTACTTCAAATACAAAGACGTGACATAGCCTCAGAGAGAGAGAGAGAAAGAGCGAAGGCTGGGGGAGCACTTGTAGGAGGAAGAACAACATGGAAACTATACTTGGGAGAGCTGAGTCATCAGTTTGAAGCAAAAGGGAGATTTTTGCATGAGTAGATGTAGCAACCACACAACAGCAGCAGAGGCCTGGTTGTTGAAGGCCCTGCACTCTGGAATAGGAGTTTAGACTTTGGTCTAATGGAGGTGGGCTGAGATACAGAGTGCGATAAGGACAATTGGCAGCGAAAGATGAATACCACATGATCTCACCTGTAAGTGGAACCCAATGAACAAAATGAGTGAGCAAAATGGAACCAGAGACACAGAAATAAAGAACAAACTCACAATGATGAGAGGGGTGAGGGGAAGGGGATAATGTGCGAAAGAAGGGAAAGGGTCATCAAGGAACATGCATAAAGGACCCAAGGACATGGACCACAGGGAGGGGATTGACTGGGGGTGGGGACGGGGCAGGGGAAAGCAATGGGGGAAAATTGGGACAATGGGAATCGAACAGCAATACAATTTTTAAAAAAAAATAGAAAAAAAGGGAGGACTGGAGACTCTCCAGCAGCCTAACAACCTTAATCATAACAATGGCTCAATTTTATTAAGCATTTACTGCATGACGGGTCTTGCTCTCTATCCTTTACATACTGACTCACTAAAATAATGGAAATAATAACTTTATGAGTCAGGTACTATTATTATTTCCTCTGTTAAAAAAAAGGAAACTGAGGGAAAAAGAGAAATTTAAGAAACCTGGCCAAGCACAAACACAAAAATATTTTAGAAAAAAAGGCCAATTTAGGACAAGATCCAAAATGATTTAGAGAGTAGCCAACAAATATGTTTTATTTTCAGAAATTTGACTTTTGGAAAAACACTTATTGCATTAAGAAAATAAGTGCATGTTTTAAGCGCACACCTGCACACAGATGTTTACAGCAGCCTTATTCATAGTTGCCAAAAGCGACAGAAAAGCACTGCAAGTAGGTGACCAAAAAACACACTGTAGGACACTCACACAATGGAATACTAGGCCAAAGTGAAAAGAAAAGAACTCTCAAACAGCTAATTCTCACTTGTATGTGCAGTGAACTCTCGAACATCCACCGGCGGACTATCTGCATTGGAGTTTAATGCAGCAAATCTTACTTTCAACTTCCTGTTGGCATCACCAGCCATTTACTAATGTCCTTCACTGACACGTCACCAATTCCATCCACTTTTACTCCTGTGTCCAGCTAAGAGCATGGCAGAAGTTGCAAAGGGAAGTATTTTTAAAGAAACAAACATTTATTTGCCTCTTACCTAAGATTCGGGGCTTAAAAGTGCAAGAATTCTGAAAGGCAGGAAAAAAAGAGAATACTGGGTGAAGCCTGATAACTTTATCCCAAAGTACAATTGTACGAATAGCTTTGAGGACATGTCACTTTACATACAATATCATATTTCTATATAGTAGTGTTTTCTAACTTCTTTTTCAATTTTTTGCATTCACCATCTTGTTAGTCACACTACATGGCACAATGTTTAGGGATAAAACAAGAGCACCTGCACTCTCCTAAAATAATTATATATTAAAAACTATCTTCAATTTCAGGTGCTAGTAATGATGAAAAATAAATACTTCAATTTCAGGCACAGTTTTTTTTTGTTTTGTTTTATTTTATGTTTCCCTGAGACTGTTATATGAAACTATTTTTTAATGTCATTTACATTAAACTCTTGAGCTGCTGACTGTGCCTCAGATTCTTCTGAAGGCCCCCAGTAGTGATTCTTCTTTTAAATTTAAAAGCCTAATAAACCCAGATTTTCAAAAGTAGCTAATATTGGGTTGAGGGCCAAACAATATAATGATGCCGAGCTACTTGCATTATTCCTCGAGCTATTTGATTTTGACAAGCCCACATTTGGTAATTAACATGAGAATGCCCCCTTGGGCCGTTCTCCTGTTAGCTAAAATATCTTATAAATTACAGTAATAAAAGGGAAAAAAAGGAACACACTGCCTGTCAATGTTTCAACTTATCTAGCAAGAGGAGACAAAGCCCTGATCTGGAAACATACAGATGCCAAATGGGAGCATGCATTCTGCCGTCTGCCCCAGCACGAGAGAGCCGGCTAGTCGAGTGGGACATGCACACAGCACCAACTGAGCTCTCAAAGCAAAAGGTGCGCTGGTCCTTTAGATAAGCTTTGTTTTTATGTTTCACAATTGTGCTTAGCAGATGACGTCACATCATCTACTACATGCTGGGTCAGTGGACACAGCATCTGTAACTGAAGAAGCAGCTTCACATACCAGGTCTGTCCAGAAAAAGTCCAGCCATTGTTAATACCATGAGAATGGTTTGTGCAACATCTATGTAACCTGGCAATCAAGGAGAGTGGACTGGAATGTGCATGTGTGAACAATGACAACTTTACTGTACTAGTCAGTGGGGGAGGGAGGCTTTGTTGAGTGAGCATGTGTATTGTGTGGCCACCACATTCAAAATGACTGAGTGAGTAGAGCAATGAATCTGCATAAAATTTTGTGTTAAGCTTGAAAATTCCTCTGGAGAAACTATCTGGATGATTCAGAAGGCTGCAGCTATGGGCAACTGGTGATTGGAAGTTTCCCCATGACAATGAGCCTGCTCACGCATCACGTTTTGTGCAGTTTTTTGGCAAAGCATCAAATCACCCAGGTGACTCATACCAGATTTGGTTCCCTGCAACTTCTGGCTTTTCCCAAAACTAAAACCACCTTTGAAATGGAAGAAGAGATTTCAGACCCTTGATGAGATTTAGGACAATACGTAGGGCGGCTAATGGCGATTCCAAAAAGGGATTTTGCAGAGTGTTTTGAACAGTGGAAGAAATGCTGGGAGAACTATATGAGGTCCCAAGGTGCCTACTTTGAAGAGGACTGAGGAGTCATTGCCCTGTGTACAATGTTTCTTGTATCTTCTTCAATAAATGCCTCTATTTTCAATATTACCTGGCTGGATACTTTCTGGATAGAACTTGCATTCCGTTTTAAGGTCTCTGGGCAGAGTTTAATAAATAATGCCATCTACCAGTGATGTAAAATACAATCTAATTTATTATACTAATCTAGATAGATGTATTAACATGGTCATAATATAGATTCTACGTGCATTTGTGGTGAAGAGTCAAATGTCTTTCTTCATTATGTGTTTGCTCCCATCTGGCTACAGCTTGTAATCAGCTAAAGGAACTGGAAGTAGCCAAACGATCGGGTTTTATAGTTTATTTTCTTGAGACTGAGATTTAGCAATGACATAGTTCCAGTTTTGGCACAGAGAAATAACAATGTTACTATTTCCTTAGAATCGACTTTTAAAATTCCTTCAGTCCATAGTTTTTGCTGTTTCACAAAATTACAGATTGGCAGCCTATTTTATAGACATGTAGGCCACCAAAGATAATATGACACAAGTAACACGTTCGCATAGGTGATGGAGAATATCTTGTCTGAACATATCTATATTGCTATACTCTGAACATCTGGTAACCAGGTAAAGGCATAGACATCAAATGCATCTAAAAATAAACTTTATTCTCTCACACTATCGTTTTATCTTACTGTTACCTAAACAACCTTTATTATCAATTTATTTTAATCTGAGACATTAACTATATTATTTTGTGTTGATAGCAGCTGCTGACTGAACAATAGTTTTCTGTGTTCTATTACTTAGGGTCTTTTTTAAATACTTCAGTTAAAGACCTGAGGGAATCAATGGGTTTAAAATGTAGACTTATTGATAAAAATTCCGAGCCTCCAATAGAATATAGCTCAAAAATAGCAGTGTGTAATCCATAGCAGACATAATTTGCTACTACCGCTGAATTTTAACAGGAACGGATCCAAAACCATGTCAGTGTTCCCATTTTTGTGCCACAGAGTAATGACATTTAATCAAGAATATTACTACACTCCTTTGGTGACAGCTGAGACACAAAACCAGCCAGCTGATGCAATTCCTGTCTTGTTGTTGGCGGCCTATGCTCAGCAGCTACACACAGGAAGCTGCCTTACCTTGTATATATCATCTGAGGACACTTGACAGAACAAGGCTTGCAGACAGACTGCAAATGGTGTCCAGCACATTTCCCAAACACTTCTGGAGCCATCCAAGTTTTCACCTATCCCTGTGGCCAAAGGAAGCTTAAGGAAGAAAGTGTTCTACATCTTTAAATTTAATGGCACTGCTGTTGCCAGGTGTGAGGCAACATGAGGTTTGCAGAATACAACCGCCATAGCTCCTGCTTAGTTAGATCGATGGCCTATAATTACCTGGGAATTACTTGGACACAAATCAATGGTGTATTACGTCCCATTCATAATGAGCAGGGTAACTTTTGCCTGGTCTGTGAACGTCATGATAAAGACAATATCCCCATCTGCTTCCTCTGCCTTCGTCTGTCTGCCCAAACTGCCACTGACTGAGCCCAGAAAGACGGGACATGGGAAGAGGACTTCAGACAGGGAGCGGGGCTGTGTACATTCTAACTCTGAAAACAGCCTTCAGTGCAGTGGTTGCAGGTTTTCACTCAACCTGATCCACACTAAGATTGACATCTCTGAGATAAAAGGCTCCGTATTCCATTAGATGTCATCAGCTTGGCTAGCCTCCTCCCCTGGCCACGCCCCAAGGGATCAAGCCACATTTTGATGACATCCATCAAGCTCACAATTCCAGTTCAACAGTTTTAGGCAATTTCTTCATCTTACAGCTATCATTGGAAGAGGGGTGGGGGGAGGCCCAAGCAAGTGGTGAAGAGGGAGTGCTTGGTACTATTGGAAGCACTGAACGTGAAGCCCCATAACTAAGCTGCCACAAACACACTGCTCTATCCTGCAATACTTCTTACAAGTAAAGGAACAGAGCTGGAGTCCTGCTGGATTTCCCTTAGCAACCTGACAGGAGTCCACAAGGTCAGCTAGCAGGAAGTGCAGAAAATTATCCAGTGGGGAATTATCAGCTAAATTATTTCACTACACTCAGGATTTTTACTGTTCTTCCCAAGACAGTGGCCTCTTGCTACTCAGATTAGAAACATGAATAAAAGGACAAGAATGACAAAAGGAGGAGGATAGGAAAGAGAGGCATTTAAAATGGCTTATTTAATCCTATTTTATATATATATGTGTGTATGTGTGTGTGTGTATGTGTATATATATATATATATAATATAATATATAATCTTTATGCAACCTCTTGAGGTGACTGTTCAGGGATCCAATCTGCTTGTCTTCTCTCTGGCCATGATGCTTCTTATCCTTTTTGTTTGGGGTGGAAGGACAATGGGGGTTGGGCCAGAGACTGTCTAGCGATCAGGTTTGCTACACGAGCTACAGCAGCAGGAGCAAGCATGATTTATCAATTAACAGGTAATGAAAAAAATTCTCTGCAATTAAAGATATGATTTTGCTCAAACAGGAAGCAGCACCATACAACTGTGTACCCCTCTGAGGAATACTCAGCTCCTGTCACTAATGTGGAACACAGCTAATTTTAACAGAGTGTGTGTGGGCCCCTTGGGGGACTCCATGTTGATGAAGGAATATACAGTAGAAAACCCCCAGAGGAACTAGCTGATTGGAGAGCCCCAGGAAAGGTGTAGGGAAATTACATTTCCTGTTTCTTAGGAGAGTTATTAAAGGGAAAGGCAGCTTTAATCACTGAAAGACCAGTTGCTGTATTATTTTTGATTTATATACTAAAACAATACCCTTTACTTCTTGGTTGCTTTTTAATATATATGTCAGCTTAGTCAATATTATATTTCAGTATAACATATAAACAGCTGTAGGATCTTGTTAAAAATGTGAAGGGTTTTGAAAGATTATACAAGATAAAATATATTATTGCTACTCAACCACAAATCAGAGAAAATTAAAGTAGACAGACAGAAATTTTCCTTTTTTTCTTTCACGTAAATAAACAAGATTTTTTAAAAAGACATGAACCGTGAATTTCCTAATGATAT
This sequence comes from Phyllostomus discolor, assembly GCF_004126475.2. NCBI lineage: Eukaryota > Metazoa > Chordata > Mammalia > Chiroptera > Phyllostomidae > Phyllostomus > Phyllostomus discolor. Next base: position 36,228,761 of record NC_040911.2, on the reverse strand, counting down.
TTAAAAAAGTTGTAAGGTTCCCAATATTCTCTATTTCTGGACATAAAGAAAATTCTCATTTCTATATAGTAAATGTAGAAAGGAGAGCACAATTTGTTAAAATTATGTTCATGTCAATGTGTTTAAAATACTTCCATATAGTCAATATTTTACATCAATAATTTAATAAACGTTGGAGATGCAGGAATCTTCAAATCACTTAGTTCAACCCTCTCACTTTTCAGTTAAGAAAACAAAGCATCAGAGGCTCAGTATTAACAACACAACTACAGTGACTCTAACACCAGCTGGGTGATTCCTCTGATGGGCACTGCTCTGGGGTCTTCCCATACGTGATTTTATTTTATTTTCACAAAAGCTGCCTGAGGTATTGTTACGATCAATTATCACTGCTACTATTTTCATGTAGGGAGAAGCTCAGGTTTGGAGAGGGTGAGTGACTCACCTAAGGCCACACCTGAGGAGGGCAGAGGAAGGATGTGGGTCTAGGCATTTTTGACTCAACAGTCTGGGTCCTTAACCACAAGTGATAGTGTTTCTTCTGTCACACACTGACTACAGAGGCATGGGCACTAGACCCCAGATCCCTTGATTTCAGGTCTAATGAAAAAAATAAAAACATTCAATATCTATTAGGTTATGTTGAAATACTCTTTGCACCAGTGGATCAGCCCACATGTTAAATTTCAAGTAGAAATTCCCAATACCAACTTTCATTGTGAAAGCAAACAGGAAATGAGTCCGGGAGATGACACCACTAGCGCACTCCAGCGAAGCCTAGGATGCGGTCGTTGGACTGAGGGGAGGGGAGTGGGTGGCAGGGATGCCAACCATCCTGGAGAAAATTAGGGAGGCCTGTGTCCTACTGCTAGGACCTCTGACTTCCCAGAAGGATCTTCGGTGTCTTCCTCTGACTCCCAGGTTAAATCACCCCATAACAGTCCAGTCCAAAACTGATCACCTTTATAAAAACAAGTATTCCTTTTCTGGTGCTTTTGAAATTTAATGGAAAGGCTGTGTCTTCCTAAAGCAGCCAGCATCTTCTAACTGTTCTCAAAAACATCCTCACTGAAAACTCCTTGGCTTGCCAAAGCAGGGTTAAAGAAGAACGATGGTGTGCAGCATAGCTTTTTTGAGTGCAAAGAGCTTTCGTTTTAAAACCACCACCGCACCAAAAAATAATAAAAAAATGACAGTCTAGCAACTCTAAGTGATGGAGAAGGCTCCTTTAAGCCCTGCCCCATAGTATTACCTCGGGCAAAGGTATCCTCTTCTGTTAGAATTGGAACCTTTGGAATCAGGCGGCCCCTGCAAGCTTCGCTCTCGTTTCTTTGGAGGATTCCTCTGACATTTCCTAACTGCATTATCAGGATTTGTCTCGCCGGTAATGGCCAATTCATTTGTATTACCACATTTAGACCTTACACTAAGCAGACAATCACAGGTATGAAGAGTGGTCTCACGGATTTCATTGGAACTGAGGAAATACCAGCAGGAAATCAACTCCATCCCCCTTGTTCTTCCTGTCCTGTTTCCCACCCCCTTAGAAACGGGCAGACGGATGACAGTGCACATGTGCACACGCATCTCATAAACCTCAGCAGCAAGCCTCAAACTCACTGCAGGAGAACTGGGACAAACATTGAGCCAATCTCTTCATCAAACAGATGAGGAAATGAGTCCGGGAGATGGCAAAAGACTTGCCACGTGTTCGCTGCAAGAGGCAAAGTCAGGGCTCGATCCTGAGGACATCTGACCCCAAGCCCACAGTATTCGCGAAGCTTTGCATTCATTATAAGCATTTAAAAAGTCCTTCTCTGTTAGTGTCTGTTAATGGTAGTGTTTAGGATTTTCCTTTCTATGAGCCCTTGTTTGACTCCATTTTAGAAGTGATCGATGTCTCAGGCCTTTCTTCTTAAGGACTTCCATGCAGACAGCTTCACCCTCTGGTGGAGGGTCCCTCTGCTACAATCAGACACAATAGACTGCCACGGACTTTCTGAGAGGCCGAGGCACCAGCGACCCAGCCTCTCTTATGAGGGTCACGTGACGACCCAGCTGGGGGATGCCCCCTCCGGGGGATTCATCTCCTCCGCTCTGACAACAGCTGAGTGCACTGAAGGCATCTCCTCCCTCCGCGTTCTCAAACACCGGGTGTCAGGGGGCTCAACACAGGCCGAAGAATTTGCGAAGGAAAATAAACATTAGGAAGTTATTTAGAGATTCAAAATCCTTAAAAAAATACAGATAACCCCGAGTCACATTCTAATTTTTATAGGTACAATTTGTACCTATCTTTCAGTAGATGAGAGAGGTGGCACAAGAGAAACGGATCATTAAACAGTAGTGTGAAACCAGGGAAATTAACCAGCTGCTGTGAAAGCCACCTCTCTTATTCTCTGAGAAAGAGTAGAGGGTGGGGGTGGGGAGGAGATGGCCCAGGAAAAGCGGGAATAAAGGAGCTGATTGTACAGATAAAGCATTAGCTTAGAAGTCTGTAGATTGTCTTTAAGCTAATGAAAAGACAATGTTTGATCAAAAAGTAATATCTGCGTGTGAAAGAGCTTTCATACTTTTGAAATGATAATAATTTTGTCCTAGAAGGGCCTTAAACACCGTTTCATTCAATGCCTTGATTTAACATAAGTGACTGAGGAACTGAGATTGAGCAAAGAAAACTGACTTGACCTCATGTCCACTTAGCCAAGTGGGTGGTGGCGGGGGACTGGCCTCCTGGTTCTTCCTCCTGAGTAGTATCCACTACCCCACACTGCCTGGCCGTCTAACAGGGCAGAAGGCACTAGAGAGCCCTTTGAAGTCAAGCAAGAAACTACAGTATTCAAGATGGCTAGGCCTTGGCTATTACACAGGAGGCAACCTCTCTCCTCTCTCAGGAGAAATCTACATGACTGTTGGGTTCATTTTTTTAAATGAACAGGATTTTATTTATTTATTTTTAGAGACAGGGGAAGGGAAGGAGAAAGACAGGGAGAGAAACATTAATGTGTGGTTGCCTTTCTCACACCCACTATGGGGAACCTGGCCCGCTACCCAGGCATGTGCCCTGACTGGTAACCAAACCGGCAACCTTTTGGTTTGGGGTCCCGTGCTCAATCCACTGAGCTACACCAGCCAGGGCACTGTTGGTTTCTTGAGTAAGCATTCCATGTGCCTCCCCCAAGCCAGAAATACAAAGTTACCAGAAGTCCTTAAGAGCAAAGGAATCTGGCTGAAGGCTATGCACAAAAAGTCAATGCATGAATACACTGTGTCTAATAGTCCAGGGCTTTGGGAAAGGCAAGACAAAGATGGGAGAGGAACTGCCATCTTTTGAGGGCCTTTGTTACAGACGTTACGGCATTTGGTCTGCACACACCCCTTTCCCAGATGATGCAACTCAAGTCAGAAATGTTAAGCGACCTGCGCATCACACAGAGACTCGATACTCTAACCCAGTTTCCTTCCAGAGTCCACATGTTTTCTTTGTCACCACGTGTCTTTTCTTTCCACCTACACGTGCTCTGGGTGAAACTGGGTCTTTGGGTGAAACAAGATTGTGGTATCAGCTTACAATTTACAGCTTGTTTGCTTCATCAAATCATGAACCCCAAATTTCTATGTTCCTGAATGAAATGAAAAGGCAGGCTCTTCTTAGGGTCCCTTTCTGATCCCACCCGAATACTTGGAAGAACAAAAAGGACAGCAGCCAACTCGAAGGAAAGTAACATCTCTCTGCTAAGACGGCTGTGCCAAAGAAAGAGATAAAGCAGGAACAAAGTAACAAATTATATTGTCAGAGCAAATGTGAACTTTTTGATTGGGGATGACATTTATTTTAAGTGTGCAATGACGGCAGGGAATCTGTCAGGGTAAGATGTGGCAGAGGTTTCAGCATTTGTTAAGAGTGTCGTGGGAATTTAGCTAAAACTGTTAAAACTGACACCATTGGCTTTTGTTAACACATTAAGCATGGGAAAAGTGCCAGTCAGCATATCCTCCATAGCATCAGTTCAGTCAAATCATCTGGAAGATGCATAAAACCAGGGGAGATAATAATGGCTACGTTTTTCAACACATGTGGAGACAGGGGGGAGAAGGCCACTGCCATTTTGATAAGAATGGCAAATGCTTCCTTTAAGATACAGTTCCCAACTAGGAAAAAGGGGTGGGGAGGGTGTTTGCCATCGACCCTGCTGTATTCCTGAAGACATTTCAGTGTAGGAGACCAAGTTCTCATACTACTGGGTGATACCGACATTGGCAGAAGAGAGTACCCCCTGGTACACATGCACAGACGCACACACGTGGATTTGGCTGCAGTGAAACTGAAGGCCTGTCTCAAACATTCTACTTCAACGTAGACTCAATTATTACTTCAGAGTTAGGCTAAGTGAGAAAAAGCAGAAATTCAGATGTTTACCCAGCGAAATGAACTAAATCAAATACAAAGGCACTCTTGCTTCACCACAAAATCTTCAAAGGGACCCAATAAGCTGAACTTTGCTTTGACCCGATTCCTCTCCAGAAGCACATCAAACGAAAAGAAAATTGAAAGCTTGACAATGACATGTGCTTCCAGCAATTAAATGGGTACGAACTCTTGGTGACCACAACAACATTATATTGAAATGGCAGCCTAAGCTTCTTTGGACAAATGTTTTGATTGGAGTCGAAGAATTTCTTTCTCAGCACCCTCTGACTAGTAAATGAAAAATTACATGTTTGTGTCTCAGGAAGGTTTAAGAAAAAAGTTTGGTGTTTATGTTTGAAGAGGACAAAAGACCTTGTGGTGCTTGCCAAGTTGTGCTAGAAAACGCAGCGCCTTTAAATAGAAAGCCATCCCTGTGCTTTGCAAGATCTTAGGAAATGAAATAGTCCTTCAAAGTTAGGAAGTCCCCTGGGGCTGTTTTTCCTTGGGGCACAGAAAACTGAAATTCTGTCCTAGGGTCCCCTTACTGGCTCCACGACTAAAGACAAGCCTTCAATTTGGCAAGATTCTAGGAAGCAAATGACTTACTGCCCTTTGGCAGAGACCGAACCCCGCGTGTACCTCTGCTCAGGGTTTACACTCTTTCTGGTCTGCAGAGGCTCAGAGCTGCTGGTCATCTGCCTTGGGATTTTCTGGTCTGCTTCCAGGAAAGTGTTTATTGTCCATAGGTTAGGGTGCGTTTAATTTAAAGCTTTCCTTGCATCCCCTGGCTATCTGTAAGTGCTTACTCTGTTCTCAGATTTTTCGGCACTATACTCTAATAAATATAAAGAAAATAAGCCCCTGTGTTCCAATTATAGCACCATGACCCTCTCTGGAACAACAGCACGACTGACTGTAGGTGACCCGTCTAACTTTCCAACATCCCATGTGCGAGGAAGTCTTTGCTCATTTGCGCCTGTCTGGTTTAGCTGATAAAACACAGACACAGAATTAAGGGCAAAAACATAGAAATTTGCTGCCAAGAACTGTCTTTCTACTAGGCAAACATCATCTTGTGTTGCTTAAAACACTAAACGTTTTTCCTAAAGGGCTACTTCCATCACCCTCCCCCAACACACCAAAAACAGAACATATGGAAGAACGAGCTTGGACAAATAAAAGGTCCCTTTTTTTTTTTTTTTTTTTGGCTAAAGGCATGGAGCAGCCACACAGGCACAGCACCTCATCAAACAAACTGGACTGACACTGTTCGGACATTTCCAACCTGATTTCCTAGACCTTTCAAGTCCACTCATCCATCTCCACCTATCACCAAGCACAGGCACCTCACCAGGCACAGCCCCTGGGTTATTCAGACCCATCACTACTGATTTTTTGAATTAATTTTAAAAAAATCAAGCAGTTGCCATGGTGTTATCCAAATTCAGAAAATACTTCTCATCCCCCAGTAAAACTGACTGAAATAAGGTCATTGGAACTGGCCTCGTTATTGGCAGCCTCCAATGAAATAATAGCTAGCTAACTCATAACCTAATTCTTAACCCTGTTTTCCACACTGCCTACTTCAAGAGGTCCTGGGACTTCTTTTTTGTAGGCAATGAGAGCAGTGCTTTCATGGAACAGATGTAGCTTCCAAGTCTTAGACTGGAACCTTGAGACAGCGAGTCCCAGGAGGCAGAAAAAAAATAGAGGCAATTGATCACAAAACTGCCGTCCATTTTAACCAAGACATGGATACTTGGGTTGTTTTCTAGATTTTCACACATACTTTACAGTAGCTTTTATTAAATTATTATTATTATTTTTAGCATTTAAGAAAAGTAGCCACAGCATTCATTAACACTATTTTGCAATAGTTTCTATTAGTTCCACAAATAAAATTCAGGAGACAATTACTTAAGGGATTCCTATTTCATGTGCCCTTTGGTTTTTAAAAGCAATTCTAATTATCTATCCTAATAAGTTATGGTAATTCAATTCCAAAGTTATCATCGGCCTACAAACAAAAATCACATTTGCTAGAGATGTTCACATTCTTATCAAACACATATGCAAATATCTCGGTATTGACCTTCCCCTGACACAGACTAACATAACTAGAGAACTTAATAAGCACTGATGTCCCACGAAACTTTGAAACAACACATTTAGTGTCAATATGAACTGTATACCATATTCGTGACACTTAGGGTCCTCTTCTTCAGCAGTGCCAACACAGCATTAAAGAGTGGATTTCTCCCAAAGCTAGTTTTCTAGCAAATGTGACACCATGCTTTGTGACATCACAGAAAATTCCCTGTAATTGTGACATCTTTAACAGAAATGTATTGTTATGGCAACTTGTTAACAAAAGATGAAGTCAGTCATAAATACCAAGAAGGAAGACTCTTTTTTTCAGGAAGATATTTTTTGCCTTCAGGGATAAAGAGATGAAAGATCAAGAAAACATAAAGCATGGCTTTAAAGCGATAAGGTAAATTTTCTTATGTATCTCGTAAACTGGCTCTGAGAACAATTAAAATCAGAGTTCTAAAGGTGTTCTGAGCAAGGATGCTGTTGTTTAGAGTGAGTTCATGACCTTCCATGGTGACCATTTCAAGAGTAACCTTCATTATTATGTGTAAGTACCCTTACTTTAAAATTAAAAGTAACATGAAATATATAGCGTATGAAAATCTCTTCAAAAGGTTTAAGATATTTTGTCAATATGCTAAATAACAAAAACCCTAAAATTTCTATTATTTTATATATTTTTATTATTTAAAAATTTAAAAAAGAAAAAGGGAAAAAGAAACCTTATTTTTGCCCCCAGTGGGAAGGACCAGCAGATGCTGAAGTTGCTGTGACTACCTAGAATACATTCAACCGTCAAATTTCACATGACTGGAAGGAACAGATATATTTTATGAGGCAATAGTTCAATTTGTCCTTTTCCTAAGTGATGCAATCACTTATACCAATGAGATGGTAAATATTTTCACTGGTACACGAAACAACCTTTTGGCTGGTTTATAATTACAACAAGGATGCTAACTGAATCCCTTGCTTTGTTTCAATTTCCCTTGTTAGTACCATGGACCTCTCTGCCTCTCTTGTTTTTCTCAAAAGCAATTTAGAAAATGCTTGTATTTTAGACAAAAGGAGAACATTTGGTGAAAGAAAATTCATCATTAGGTATCTAGAGGTTTGTTAATAGAAAAGGCAACTCCCACAGTGTATCCTAGTGCTCAAGCCAGACACACATGCTCAGGACCAGCAAGCTGCCTTCACAGTGGGCCAAAAGTCATTATCATAATTTTATATTACATAGACTACATTGAAAATTTAATATATCCCAGCAAAAAGAGACAAAAGACATTTTGCATAATGCTTCTGTGAGCGCACTCTCTCTTGCTACTCTTTTAGCCACCCCATGCAGATAATCACACCAGGAAAAAGAAGTTCATTACCTAAGCCAAATCAAAATTAGGCTTTTCTTTTTGATAGGGAACTTCATTAGTAAGCCCTGTCTTATACAGCTGGGAGATTTGATGAATCTATCTTAGAGTAATAATTCAGTACAATCAGCCACAATTTTAACTTTTATATCTTTATTAAGGAAAGTAGAAATATATAAACTAGAAGCACTTAGATGGATCTTTAAAGATGTTAAATCAAGATGCTAACTAAAATCAGTTTTGGATATTTAAAACATTCTGTACTGATAGACCAAACCCAGGTAAGAAACACAAGTCTCTGCCACCTAGCTACCCATGATTAAGTGTTGCAAGGAAAAAAAAAATCAAAGGCAGCAAAGCTGAAACACTTGAGGGAAGAGGATATTTATTGAAACTATTCAAATGAAAACATCTTCAGATTTTAAAGTTATCCCACGATTAACAAGAAAACACATGGGGACACAGTCATTTTAGACTTCTCCTTAAGATAAAAGCTAGAGATCTATTGTCCCTACCCCACTGTCCAAGAAACCGTGCACTGCAGCGCTGAGTGCCCGTTTATATCATACAAAACTCAGCTGTCCCACCGACGTGGAACAAAGGGCTCCATTCTCCCCTTTGTGTGACCCACATATGTAAGTAAGTGCACCAGCATGCAGGAGCTCTGCTGGCTGCAGACGATTGTCTGTGGAACTCCTCCAAGATTGCACCCTTTCATGCTGAAAAAGCCTATCTCCGTATCCCTGGCTGTGGACATAGCTTTCCACACTGTGCTTGAAGCTAACCTTGACTTTTGTAACCAGACTGAAGCTTCAGTATCACACAGGGCTTCTCTGGCCATTGTCCAGTGTGCTTTCTCTCCGCCATACAAAACCAGCACTCCTTTTGAAGGATCAGTCTCTCTTTGCCATGTCTCCCCCTTTTACTGGCATCCATGAATTTCCCCAAATACTTATCAATATTATTGAAAGAATGAGAGTCCTGAATTCCTGAGGTTTAAGACTTTAAGACAGAAAAAGATAACTTAATTTCCTAGGTCCCCTTGGTATTATCAATGTACAATTTTTAAACCCTGAAAAGCGAGTAAAGCTTATGGCAAAACAACAACAGCAAAACAACCCAAAAATGAAACCACAAAACAAACCTCTCCCACCTGGTATTAGATGTCCCTTCACCCATATTTAAATAGCAGGAGTGCTCAAGAGGCAAATTCCACTGGACTTGAGCTTGAATCAGTCAGTGAGCATAAATGGTCCCAATGACAAATCCTGATTTCCAGTACTGTAATGCTTGACAACTTCTTTTCGAGAAGAGGCAAAAAGTTTAAGAATTTCCTGGTTTGATTTTTCAGTTTCCTGGTTAAGAGTTAAAAAGAGTAAATACTTTCTTACATTTACGACAGTTTAAAATGCACTCTCAGAGCATTCGGAAACACGAATAGCAAGCATTGTGAATTCTTGCTTCCCCATAGGTTTGATTTGACTTTTACAGTTTAATAACATGGTCTGTTTTGGTCCCTTCTAATGTTTTATCTTCTTCTAAAAACTGTAGAGATCATGTACCATTTGCAGCCATGGGCAGAAGTGGGAAGAGCAAATGAAACTGACTCTGCCATTTTAAGACAAGACAAGGGAAAATTTTGGAAAGAAAGATAATTACAATAGTTATCATTTACAGAGTCTTAATTGTGTATGAGTCATAGTAATAACTGTGTTCCCCTCCCTAAAACAACCCTATCAGTTAGCTACTATTAGTCCCCTTTTATGAATTAGGAGACTGAGTCTTTGCAAGATTCAGTAACTTGCCCCAGGTCACACAGCTAGCAAATGGAGAGGTTTGGATTTACACCCATTAATCTGATTCTAGTGCCCATTTCCTTAAATTACCCATCATAAAATTGGCAAACTTGTTGAAAAGTCTTCAAAAAAAATTCACTAAATTTTTTGGGGTCTCACAACACCACCGGCTGGTACGCTGATACAGGTGGGTTCCTAGAACACTCACCTAGTGGGGGAAGCCCATACTACAAGAGACCCGCCCTCCAGAAGATATTCTGGTGTTTTTTGGGGGTCCCCCCTCATATCATTCTCATATAACTTTTTATCCATGTTACATTACATTGTGATCATCTCTAAAGATATATATATATATATATATACACACACACACATATACACACGCACACACACGCGCGCACACACACACACACACACAACCTGGCTCACAACCTTATGTGTTTGTAAGTAAAAAACAAAACGAAACTGGATAGTCAAAAATATGTGACAGAGAGGGTAAGATTACATAGGCACTATATGTACAGACTACATAGCCATAATTCTTTCTGCTTTGGTTTTCTCCTCTTTAATCTTTAGAGATTACAGATTAGAGCAAATAGTCTAATATTTGAGATTTTTAAAGACACCAATAATACCAGTGCATAGTTAATAAACCAATTGCAAAGATAACCATCAAAATCAACCAACAATGCCAACAACAAGAGCAAAACAGCAACAGCATTAACAGTTAATAAAACAAGTGAGCCCTGACTGGTGTGGCTCAGTGGATTGAACACTGGCCTGTGGATCAAAAAGTTGCCAGTTCAGTTCCCAGGCAGGGCACATGCCTGGGTTGTGGGTCAGGTCCCAGGCCAGGGGCATGTGAGAGGCAACTGATGTATCTCTTACACATGGATATTTCTCTCCCTCTCTCTCTCCCCCTCTTCCTGTCTTTCTAAAATAAATAAATATAATCTTAAAAAAAAAAGTGAAAGGGTCTTGAGATTTATCTTTTATATTAAGGTGTAATAACATACTCTAAAATGACATTTTTGTTTATTGTATAGGAAAATTGTAGGTTATATGAACTCTTAATACCTGGCAAAAAACAAAACAAAACAAAACAATTATTGCCCTGGCAGGGTGGCTCAGTTGGTTGGAGCATCATCCCATAAACCAAAAGGCTGTGGGTTTGATTCCCAGTCAGGAAGCACAGGAGAGGCAACCAACCAATGCTTCTCTCTCACATAGATGTTTCCCTTCCTCTCTCCTTCCATCCCCTTCTGTCTAAAGATAAATAAGTAAATCACCAATTATCACTCTGAGAGGCAAAATACAAATATACAAATACATGTATAATTTCTCTTCCATTGAACTGCAATTTAGTCCAAGTTCAGAAAATCCAGTTCAGCTATTTTCTCTTTCAACGGATTTCCACACGTTATTAGAAGTACACAGTTAACCAGGTTCCATGCAGTAGACAAAATGGCATTGTGGGATTACATTAGTTCGACAGCTGCTTTATGACTATAGCTTCCAGACCAATTTATTTAATATTGATCTTTAAACAAACATCAGTACAAATAAATTTGAGCACTCCAGTCCTGAGATTTTATATCTATAAAAGAGGCCTATATCCAGACAAGCAGGGCTGCTTGTATTTCTGCCTTTGATTCTGTTTTCTTTGATCCTACCAGGTATCAAATACATCAGTGCCAAATTAAAACAAATCCATCTTCAGATAACACTCTGTTTATAATCTTCCGTGCAGAAAGAATTTTTCTATCAATAACTTCCAGCGAGTGTTTCGACTGATCTTTTCGCCGCTTTATTCTGACGACCATAAGAGGCGGGGGCGCCGTGTCCTGACCGGGTCTACCTGGGGCGCCTGCTGGAAGGGGCCGAGTTCCATCTTCACCTCCAGGCGTCTTGCTCCCTCTCACGGTTCCAAGCCAGAGGCAGGGCCGAACCCAGATTCGGCTGCCCCCTACTGAGAAAATTGCTGCTCAGAGCCAGGGGTTCAGGAGGCCAATAACAAAACTTTTACGGGACTACAGTTGACCATTCGGAGGAGGGGACAGCTGGGTGCTAAATATAAATGGGAGAAAAAAACTTAGATAGGGAAATAGATAATGAATCCTGGGATTAAACACTCAATTCAATTAGGCAGGCATATATGAATGTGAGGCATAAATGGAGCCAACATAATTATTTGCACAGGACTTATTTATGTCCTTCTTAGTTATCCTGATTGAGTACAGATATGAGGCTCACCCAGGGATGGATATTCCTGTGGTCTGGAGGAGGGATAAAGTTCAGAGTTTTTGGTCACAATTCATTCATGTCTGCCATCTGTTTTATGTTCATTGAGGTCTACAGATCTTTCGAAGAAATGAAATTTCTTTTCCCTCCCTCCTTCCTCTCCCTCTCCAGCCTCTCTTTCTTTCTCTTAAATAAAAATATTCTGGAAACAGACTAGGTCAATGGAAAAGTCTTAATGAGAAATTAAATATCCCTTTTGCAGAATATTTAGGTTTTTTCCAAACACATTTACCCTGTGCTATCAAGCGAAGCCATATCTGTTCTGAAATTATAATTGTTTTCTGTGAGTTATGAATTTTAGGGAAGGATTTTTTTAAGAACATGTGAATTTAAAAAATCTTTTTACCCTGTCATAAATGAGGGCTCAAAGAGAGGTTGAGAGGACACAGTTGTTTTTAAAATCTTTTATTGTTTATGCTATTACAGTTGTCCCAAATTTCCCCCTCTGCCCCCTCCTCCTTAACCCCCACAGTCAGTCCCCACACCGTTGTTGGTGTCCATGGGTGATACGTGTATGTTCTTTGTCTAGTCCCTTCATCTTCTTTCAGCTAGTCCCAACCTCCCCACACCCCTCCTAAAGCTGTCAGTCTCTTCCCTGTTTCTGTGCCTCTGATTCTGTTTTGCTCATTAGTTTACTTTGTGCCTTAGGTTCCAGTTATAAGTGAGATCACATGGTATTTGTCTTTCTTTGCCTGGCTTATTTCACTTAGCATAATGCTCTCCAGTTTCATCCATGCTGTCACAAAAGGTAAAAATTCCTTCTTTTTTACTCCTGTGTAGTATTCCATTGTGTAGCTTTTTTTTTTAAATCCACTTATCTACTGATGGGCACTTAGGCTGTTTGCAAATCTTGGTTATTGCAAACAATGCTGCTGTGAACATAGGGGTGCATACACTCTTTTGAATTAGTGTTTCAGGATTCTTATGGTATATTCCTAGCAGTGGAGTTGCTATGTCAAAAGACAGTTCCATTTTTAAATGTTGAGGAAACTCCATATTGTTTTCCATGGTGGCTGCACAAATCTGCATCCCCACCGACAGGATTCCCCTTTCTCCACATCCTCATCAGCACTTGTCTGCTGATTTATTAATGCTGGCCATTTTGGCAGGTGTAAGGTGGTATCTCATTGTGGCTTTAATTTGCATCTCTCTAGTGGCTAGTGATGTTGAGCATTTTCATATGTCTCTGGGCTCTCTGTATGTATAGAGGGCATAGCACTTTAATGTTTAACATCACAGATCCATAAAAGACACAATTATTTGAGACTACTACTCCTCAGTAACTCTAATAACGTGATGCTATAAAAAAGCAACAGACCTCTTATTTATGTAAATACCAGCTTCTTCTATGCCCCTTTCCAGTGTGCAGATATAAATAAACTTAAACCATTAAACAACCACATGTATTATATCTTCCTAATTTAAAAGAACCCCTCTTCTTTCTTCATCAAACTATTAAAACTGTTTATACTCTAGAGATACATGAAGTGTCCATGTGGCCAAATGTGATCTACTCTCCTGCTCCTGGGGAACAGAATGAACTACGAGGCACAGGTATTTGTCCATGTAGCTGCTGAACCTGTAAGAGAGAAGGCAGAACCTCCTTGTAGCTGGAAGGGGAGGACTGGGGCTATTGTTACCTAACCTCTTAGTGTGACAGTTGGACCCAGAGAGGAAGGTCTTTTAATCCCCGTGTGCTGTGGGGTGAGAGGAGAGTGATATTTTTCCTCGTAGCATCACTGATATGATGAAATGGTAAAACATGTGAATCTGCTTTTATAACCAGAGGTCAGGCCAATATAAGGTTCATATTCTCTCCTAACTCACAGTATATCATATTTCATATGGCAATAATTTTATTAAAGGACGTTCTTTTATGGCTAATATAAGCTTCTACATTGGCTGATGTTTACACCAGACCAAAGGCTGGAAGAGGTGGAAGAGCTAGTCTTCTCTCCTGATACGTCCCTCAACATGGCACCTCCCACCCCAGTGTTACACTTACACACCACTAACTGAATTCCCACAAAGTGTTACTGCCATTGTGAACTCTCCACCTTCTGTGTGTCATTCCTAGCCTCCTTGCCTGGCTGATTCTCAAGGAGGTAGGAGGGGAAGATATGGCCCTGTCCTGGGTGCTCACAGCTACAGTGATAATTTAGGATGAGAGATGAGTCAGTGGTACCTGTGAGACTGTGCCACTGTGTGGGCCACGGTAACTGACAGTGTAGGTCACAGACATCAGCTATGTTCTGGGCAGAGAAAACTCTGAGAACTACTCCTCTGCAGATGCTTCCATTAAAATGCTTGTAACAGTGAGCATGTGATTATTGATTTTTTTTGCCTTTTACCTACTGACCATGAGCAATCTGAGATATCCTCAGTATATCTTTGCATCCCTAATCAGTGACAGAGTCCCTAGCATAGACCAGATAATGAGCAAATGAGCACAGGCTAGAGGACAAACTTGGAGGAGAGAAGATGATGGTTGGGAAACTGTGACATACAAGTAGAGCTTGAAGAAACTAGTGGATGTTGATCTTGGAGGAGAATCAAGAAAAGAGGCATGTGAGCTGCAGTAAAATATATGAGGACTTTATGGTAGAAGAATTTATTTTTTTTCCATGTGGACTAGTGGATGGAAATTTCAGAGACAAGCTTAGAGCATACTGAGACCCCTTCCTCTCTTTCATTCACCGTATATCTACAAAATCATAATTCCTAAATATTTCCTAGTTCCATTGCTTCTCCATTTTCACAGCCATAGTCTTAGTTCTGGCCCTCATCTAGATCTCGTGGGCTATTTATAGTTCCTTGCATATGGTCTCTCACCCCTTTTATCCCACTCTCCGGCCTGCTCAAGGTCTTATTATGTTGCTCCTGGGTTAAAAGCTACTGGAAACCTCACCACTGTCCTCTAAATAAAACTCATCTCCCTTGCCTTAGAAACAGGGTGTTTGATGATCTAGTATCTATCTCCCTTAGTTTTTTAGACACACTCTTCCCTGACAGAATAGCCTTGTTCCCTGGCCTCTGTGGGGGAACTTATATTCAACATTCAAGATTATTCTCATGCATCTCCTCTTTTTTTTCTTATTTAATCCTCACCTGAGGACATGGTTATTGATTTTAGAGAGAGGGGTAGGGAGGTACAGAGAGGGAGAGAGAAACATTGGTACCCAGACCAGAGCTCAAACCTGCAGCCTAGGCATGTTCCCTGACTGGGAATTGAACCCATGACTTTTTGGTGTACAAGACAATGCTCCAACCAACTGAGCCACACCAGCCAGGGTGATGTCTCCTTTTTTAGAAAGCCTTCATTGTCCCTCTCAGGCATGTCCATGCAGTCACTTCTTTGTCTTCTCATAATACCTTGTGATTTCTTACATTTCAATTATTTATAATTATTAATATTACCCTGAAAAAAGGTAACATTCTATTGATCTTTGGATCCCATTTATGGAATACCATTTACCCAACATTTTATTTACTTTGTTGAGTAAATAAATGAATGACTGAGTGACTCACTCTTTAAGTAGAGCTTCAAACAATGGACCAGGCTCTTTGGGGAACTGTTGACTCATCAGGGGTTGAGGTGGTAGGTCGGACTAGACGTTTATAGATTCTTCCAGCTTTCCCTCTACCCATACCTCCTTAGGGCTTGGTGAGGAGTAGGGTAGGAGAGAGTCAAGGCAGATTTTTGTGAAGTTTAATCAGAGCTTTCTCTTTGGACTAGTAGACTAGTAAACTAGTCAAAAAGTCAGAGCTAGCTTTCATTGTACGCGGATAACAAACTAGTCCAGAATCTAGATTTAAATACCACAAAAGCACCCACCTGCCCAAAAATCAAAGAGTGTCAGGTACAGTTAGGGATGATTTCACTTAGGGACTCATGTTGCACAAACAAGGAAAGATTTTTATAAGCAAAATGCTTAAACAAAGTCCTTTCTTGCAGGATAAGGGTCAGAAGATCTTGCACTCTGGATATTGGTTCCTAATGGTTACTTCTTACATGACAGAACATAAGCACTAACACACCATTCTGTTGCCTACAGAGATCTCCCATAGTATTAAAGAGTAATGATTCAAAAGCACTATTTTTATGAATCCATACTTTGGAATCTTTCTACAAATTTCTCTAAGCACTAGCCGTGTGAAAGATCAGAGCCCTATCCTTAGGCATTTATTTAGTGCACTTCAAAGGCGATTTAGAAAATTGTACTCTAGTGATCCCCCAAACCTACTGCCCTGGGTGCCTAACCAATCGCCAAGGGGTGTTTTTACTGCTAGAGAGGATTTAACTCTAAATAAGTTCTAAATCTGGCATCAACAAGAGCCTGGAAAACTGTGATCTCCTTGTGTTGCGGTAAGGAGAAGAACGCCCTCTGCCATTCTCAGAGCAGAAAACTGCCCTGTCAGCCTGAACTCTACCGGTCCGCACATCGGCCTAAGGTCTGCCACGGTTACGTCTCATGAGGAGTGAAACCAAACTCCTTCTTCTACTCTTAAATGTAGCCCTTGTCTGACTCAATACTTAGTTGACATTAATGAAAACAGTGTAATGACTAGAGATAAGCTTAAAATGAAAAGTTACAGGTTACCACTCTTCTATAAGAGTCACTGGAAGTTACTATTACTAAAATCTGACCAAAATATCATACCTCCAAACACTGAAAGATGGGTAGGTAGCTATCTTATCACAGAAACCATGAGATCTTTTAAAAAGAATTTCTTACTAATGGTAAAACAGTCAGTTAAAACCAGAGGTGCTTACAGTTTTAAATGTGTTTTTTTTTAAGTGCTGATGACTGTGTTTAATAATAAAGGCATTCTGGTCCATGAAGTAATATTGCGAACTGTATCTTTATGCTGTCAAAGGTGTAGAGTGATGGTCAGCTAAAATTTCAAGTTGCAAGTAATCTACACTAATATTTTAAGTAATTTGCTTGGTCATATAAATGGAAATCAGATTTCTACAATTCTCTAATAAAAGTCTATATTTTTAAATTAAAAATGTACTTCCTATACTGTCCATAAAAATCCCATTGTGACCAGGACTTATGCAGTCACAGGGAAGGCTGCTAGGTCCTGCCCCCTCTCCTGTTATCTTCTGGTGCTGGGGTATTGAGAAGCTTGCCAACACGGCTTCAGGTTGGAATTAAAAGCCTAAAGCTATTCCCACTCTGATTTTATGGGGCCTGGCTGCTGAGATTTCACAGGACCTCACTGAAACAACCTCTCCACTTCAACGCCACATGGTCCCGCTCCAGCTAGGCCTTTGGATCAAACCCTCTGGTGTGAATCCAGACGGCGTCTGGGAAACTGTGGTGCGGATGTCTCCACAGAGAATCGCAGACACTGTCAGGACCGAAGTTCACACTCAAACATTTGATGCATTTTAGAAAGGGATTCAGCCTCTGACTCAGGCAGAGGGGTCATCTAACACTTCAAAGGCTTTAGCAGGATTGCATTTTTTTTCCCTTTGTCCCATATCCCATTCTACTTCTCCTCTTTCTCCGCAACATGCCTCTGCACAGTTCTGGAGGAAGTGACCAAGTCTTACCAATCAGGACAGAACACAGCAGAACAGGCACAGACACTCCAGCTCTCTTATATAATCCCGAGCTTTTCCAAGAAGTCAGGGACAGGCAGAGGGAGAAGGAGTCATAGGAACGGGGACAAGATGAAAGAAGCTGTGAGAAAACGCCTAGTTCTGTGTTCTGTTGTCCCTGCAAAATAGTGCACATCTTCCAAATTTGAACTTGCCTTGCCCATCGGGCCATTTCCATCATAAAGTGAAGGTATCCTACATTGCAAGAATTGTTGATTTCATTCTGGTTCAAGTTATTTAGGAAAAAGTCCTAAAGTAAAAATGACCTTTCCCTTAAAAGGCTGTATTTCTAAAGTTACTAAAGCAATTATTAAATTAGAGATATGCTGTGACCTGAGGCTGCTAATCACTATACAAGTTTGAAAATTTCTACTGCTGCTTCTCCACTAGTTAACTACTGGATTGGTCGGAAAGTGGACAAAGGATTTTCCCCAGAGACATCCAGAAATGGGTGTATATCTGAGTAATTCTCCAAACCCTGATGGGACCTGATGTCACAAAAAGGGTGAGGGTTCTGAGGAATCTTAGGGTAGATGTAAAGGGCAAGGGGCAAAACAGGCAAAGGTGGGCTTCAGAAGCTATAATATGTCAATCAACCACCAAATTCCATTATAAACTAGGTAATCAACATCATCCCAAATATTGGGAGTGGAAGGAATTCTATCTGCTTTCCAATACTTCAAAATGTAATGAGGGAATGGAGGTAATACTAGTATTTACTTATATAAAACCACTTGTAAATAACCCAAGTCAGATCATAGATAGGGTAGGACTGCCAGGCATAGTAAAGGTGAGACAAGCTGTGTCTTTAAAAAAGAATATCTATTTAGGAGGTAAGGTGCAATATGCTTTGAATAAATTCAGATAAGATTAAGCTTAAAAAGATCTTAGAGATTGTCTAGTACAAAAACCCTCTTTAATAATAAGGTGACAGGGACTTGCTTAACATCTGTTGGTGAGAGTGGCAGAGAATCCAGTTCCCATCAACACCCAGTACCATGTTCTCCCAAGACATGTGTGCATCCTGTTGTGGGGACTCTGCCATATAAAAATCTATATATCCGTGTTCTCCATTTAAGAAGAAACATTTCCTCAATGCTCATTTACCTCTTCAGAGCAGAGATGCAACACTCACACATGTGCATACACACATTTATAAGAAATATTTTTAAAAGTTTAAGGAACTAAGTGGAAAGACTGGACCTGGCTTAATCCATGTGGGTCTTGACTTAAATTTTGTATGATGTCTGCATCCACATGTCACACAAGAGTATTTTCGTTGTCTGTTGATTGTTGTAATTTGCTGAGGCTGGTATCCTTTACATATGTCACAATTTAGAACATACAGGCTACATGTGAAAATATTTAGAATTAAAAATATATACCTTAACCACCATTAAAAAGACAAAAAAAGTAAAAGAAACACTGAAAATCAAATATCTCATTGCCTTAAAATGAAGTTCTTTTAAGTCAATAAAAAATGACAAACACTAATTTTTAATGGACATAAGACATGGATAAACTATTTCTAAAAACCAAATAGAAATGATGAATAAAAATAAACAAAATCAACTGCACTAAATAATAAAAAATTAAAAATTAATATGAGGTACTGTTGGTACATATCAGAAGGAAAATTTTTAATATTACAAATCTCTGTTTGCAAAAGGTCTATTATTCACCATGGTCAAGGGCAAGAGGAAACAGGTATTCTCATACACTGAGGGAGAAGATGTGTATCAGTACAACTTTTGTGAACAGATATTTGAACATTCATATGAAGAGCACTAAGAATGTTCCCATGTTTCGTTACTCATACAAATTTATCCTAAGGAGATCATCAAGATAATAACACAGTTTTATGGGAAAGAATGTCCATTATAATATGTTTAGAAGAACAACATATTGGTAACAACTTAAAATGTTCAATTCAGACTCTGCAGAATGTCTAAGTGCATTGCTTACATAAAGATGAGCACAAGCATAGAAAGGACTATTTTGCGATCATTAAGGCTTATAAAGGATCAGTATATTTCAGTGGCTTAGAACACAATCTCTGGACCTCAAACTGCTCAGTTCAAATCCTGCCAACTATTAGCATTGTGGCCTTGGGCAAGTTAATTCACTTTTTAGTGTCTCAGTTTCCCCAGACATAAAATGGGAATAACAGTAGTACCTATTTCATAGAACAGTTGCAGTTTAGTTAAATGCATTAATACGAGGTCTGTCCAGAAGGTATCCAGCCATGTAATATGAAAAATAGTGAAGAAGATACAAGACACAAGGAACATTGTACATAAGACATTTGTACATAAGGTAATGATGCTTCAGTCCCCTTCAAAGTAGGCACCTTGGGATCTCACACAGTTCTCCCAGTCGCCATCAGCTGTCCCATTGTATTTTCCTGAATCTCAGCCATGGTCTTAAATTAAATCTCTTCCCTTTCAAAGGTGATTTTGGTTTTGGGAACAGCCAGAAAGTTACAGGGTGCCAAATCTGGGCTGTAGAGAGGCTGAGTCACCTGGGTGGTTTGATGTTTTGCCAAAAAACTCTGCGTGAGACGTGATGTATGAGTGGGGCACGTTGTCGTGATGAAGCTGCCAATCACCAGTTGCCCATAGCTGTGGCCTTCTGAATATCCAAATAGATTCTGTGGAGGAATGTTCAAGCTTAACGCAAAATTTGGTGCAGATTTGTCGCTCTGTTCGCTCAGTCATTTTGAATGTGCCAGCCACACAGTACACGTGCTCACTCAAATGGTATCTACTGTCCCCATTGACTAGTACAGTGAAGTCATCATTGTTCACACATGCACATTCCAGTCCCCTCTCCTCGGCTGTCAGGTTACATTGATGTCGTACAAACCCTTCTTGTTTGTCTAGACAGACCTCATATATTTAGACCAGCACTGACAAATAATAAGCACTCAATAAATGTTAATTATATATTTAATATATTTGAAGAATACTTACTGACATGTGACTATGTGCATTATAAAGTATTAGGAAAAGCAGACATGTATATTATATACTAAGGTCATAGACATATTTAAAGTATATGTGTGTGTGTATAAATATATTTATATAAATAAAAGGCTAAAGAAAAATTTGTAGAATATATTCCAAAATGTTATCATTTGGCTCTTTGAATTGGGATGGTAATTCATTTTACTTTATATTATATTGCATTTTCCTAATTGGCAATAATTAGAAAAAATAGATTATTTGAAGAAAAAATAGGAATATGTTTTCTATATCTTTATTCTCTCATTATTAGGAAAGGAATCTTCAGAGGAAAACACTATTATGTATGGAACCACTAAAATACTAAAAATAGAAGCTCCATAAAACAATTTAAGAAGTTGAAAAACATAGGGGAGAAAAGAGGAAAGGAAGGGAAATAAAAAAGGAAGAAAATGCCAATCATAAAAATAAAAGAAGGAAATCACAAGCAACTACATTAAGACCAAGGAGATAAACAAGAACCTAAGATGTGGCAGAGGACGGACTGTGCGCTCCCCAGGTCTGTCGGTCAGGAGCCATGTGCCGGGTCACCCCTGGTCGCCGGAGCCGCCTTTGAACTGACATGTAAAGTGATGCTGCCGCTGTGGCTGCTTCAGGATACAGTTACAAGAAAACGGTTAAAGGGAACCGAGAAGCTGATCATTATCAATTAAGCTGTGCTCACTTGGCATGGCAGGGTACGTTCTACAAAGTGAGCTAAACAGTTTCTTCCATGACGATTTGTTTAATTTCCTCCACAGTGCATTTATTTGCTATGTTGCCCCAAATTGGGAAAACCCCAGAATCCAGGCATACCCAGAGGACAGAGGGAAAGAAAAACATGGTCTAATGACAGACCTCCAGTATTTCCTCTTATTCCTGGCTGAGGAAAGGATCTAAATGAGGAAATGTGTAAGTAGGAGTGTTGCTTTCTATACAGGACAAATGGTTGACATTGAATAAGACATAAAATTCACAGAATTGAAATGGACTTTGTAGGGTTGCAAAATTGATCGCTAAATAACTACCCCATCTGTGGATAACGAGGGGATGTATTTGAGTTAGGGGTGCACTGATTCAGCAGGTCAGTGTACAAGTCAGAGTAGTGTGGTCCACATAGGAAATTCTTGGGAGAGAAAACAAGCTGTGAACTTTGATAGGGACTGGAGAGAATAAAAGGTCTTAAAAGGGGGGCCACTTCAATGTACACAACAGAGACATTTTATATCAAGGCCAGTTAAAAAAGGCTTGGGACTGGCTATGTGGCTTTGTTCGAGTGACTTGGCCCCCCTCAGCCTCCTCACCCTAAAACCAGGATAATAATGTAGCCAGGTTATAATGGAGGATTGAATGCGGCAACTTAGGTAAAATGCTCAGCTCAACAAAATGTATTCTACAAATAGAATAGCTTAAAAATTAGCAAAAGACAATGAAAGTTGTTAGTTCCAGGAGGATTACAGATGGGGAGGTGAGGGGTACAGAGAATACCAGACAACTCATCCTTAGGGACACTCATATGATTCAGGTGGAATTCTGTTATACACAATCGAATGAGCCTTCTAAGTGTTCTTTTAGTGGTGTGTTATTCTATCCATGTTTGCGGGCAGGGTAACATTAGTTGCAGAACTCACAAAAATGAAATCGGGCAAGCTTTTGCCCATCAGAAGGGCATGGGGAAAGTAATTTTTATGAGCAGTCATCAGCGCACTATGGGAACTTTGCATTTAGGGTGCTGACCTAGATGTATTCCCAGTATAATTAACGCTTCTCTGCACTTTTACTGTCCAGAAGGTGAATGAATGAGTGAATGAATGCTGTGCATTTTGCTGAGTTCCATACTGATGAATTTGAAACACACTGTTTAAGAATTCAGTTGCAAGAGCAAAAGCTCACTTATGGTTCTTTTACACACTGGCACACTTGCACGTATGCACACACCACACTGCACACACACACACACACCAGATTTCCTTATCACACCATTCCATTCAGGTGGATTTTATTTACTATTCTCATTGTCAGGGTTGGAAGTAAAATTTTCATAGATAAGTTCACACATATGTACTCCTTCAGTTTTGTGTTTTTTACAGCACTTTGTATATTCCCATAGTGAGAAGAAAAAACAGAAACCAAGGTGAGAATTCTTTTGATATTTCCACTGCTTTTTATATGAAACAAACAAGCCGTATGCCATAATGGGAATTAGAGACGGTATTTGGGGAGGTTGCCAATATTTAAGGGAGTGTGCGTATGTGTATTGTTTTCTGCTAGAGTGACAACGGTAGAAAATTCAAAACAAAAGTCAGCAGGTCCTGCTGTAAAATTTGGGCACCAAGCTGAATTTAGGGAGAGCAGAAGTACCAGGCCTCTCTGGGGACTTGGTCTAATGCCTCCTGAGGCCCCTGGCTCAGCTGTGGCGAGCTAATAAGGTTACCCTGAAGCAGATGCAGTTGTTAATACAGATGTGGCATGGGACCTCCTGAGGCAGGTCACAGTCATGATAACTCATGGTCATATGCAATATACTCATTATGAAAGCTTGTGACGGGAGCACCTCACACTGGAGGTGGCACAGTGTGTCCACTCCCTTTGTCTCCAGCTCCTTCAGTTCACCTGATGGGAGGCAGGCTGACTAATAATTTTCTACACACACACACACACACACACACGGTGTTTGGGGAGACTTTTGTTTGGGACACTTTCCCTTGAATGCAGAGGATTTTAAATCATTCTCGGGCAGTTGAAGTTATTGGGGAACTATGGATAAAAAATCTCATGGAAATCGAGTGTGACAGCTGGTGTGGGGGGTCCAGAAAAGAGAACTGTCACTATTTATGGACACAATAGAGAGGAATGGTTTTTGGCAGCTACTTTCAAGGTTCATGGTGTGTAGTGAAATGGCTAATACTGTGGATAAGGACTGATTATAAATAAAATGGTGTGCTTCGTCAATTCTTCCCACTGCTCACAGTCTAAAATGACACTTTGGAGAAGACAGATGTAAACTACCTGATTTCATTTTGCTTAAAATCCTTTGGAAGAAAGTGAGCTGATTTGGAAGTTACAAAAAACACAGACTCTCCTGAATGAATGGAAGGTTGCATGTACATTTTGCACACTGAAGCAACCAGTCTGAGAAGCCGTGCTGGGGATGCGAGTCAATGCAGGACAGAACTGTGTCATGCACAAAGAGGGGGTGAGCACTGAAAAAAAATCGGATCTGTTCGATATTTTCAGACAAATGGAGCACTGCAACCCTTTTGCTACTAATTTTCTGATTTCTAGCCCTAGAAAAGACAAGCAGGTTGACTCCTAAAATTCCCCAACCACTTTGTTAACAAGGACGGCGGGTTACAACATGATAAGCAGTAGCTCCTGGACACATGGGAGCTGCCTTCTGTGGGATTTCCAAACTTCTCACTCCTGGGGGAGAGTGAATGTGAGTAAAGTGAAATCTCTGTGAGTCCTGTTTTCCCAAGAGAAACTCCACTGAGGGGGTCATTCTTCAGCTGGTCCAAACCAATTTTTCCTCCTCTGTAAGGGATCACGAAGAGAACAGTCATTGTGCTCCAGTCTGAAAGCAAATGCTTCACGTTACACACCGCAGCTTCAGTGAAGTTACAACTGACAGGACAAAGGCCTCACATTTGTATGCGAGGATAACGATCCTTCTAAAATTTATGCAAACGAAGCCCGGCAAAAATAAAGTAAGCTTCAATCAAATTAAAGATAATTGAAGGACATAAAACCAAGGTGTGATTTTGAATGTACTAGTATAATATATGGAGGTGTGGGATTCTATGGTAATTGAGAAGGCGATGTTTCTAAAGAACTTATACATCGCTACATGTCTATTTCAGCAACCCATAAAAACACTGAATGTCATCATCACCTAAGTTTACTCATTCACCCAGTCAGTTCATTAATCAGTCATCCATACTTCACATGCATGCCAGTAAGTTGTAAAGTGTTTTCACACTTGACAATTGTAAGGTATCAGAGATTGTAGAGCAAGTTCAACAGGGCTTGGCTATCAGACCAGCCTGTTGTTTGATATAAGAATGCAGTGAAGAAGGCTGACAAAGATGCTTCAATGATAAAATTCATATCAAACTTGGAGATGGGCTTAGGGTTGGATGTGAATCCTAGAAATGTAGAATATGAAGTAAATTCAGTTATCTTTGTGACTGGAATATTTCTATCACAGAATAAGATACTCAGCATAATTTAGGCTCAATTCCTTAAGCTATACCTCCCAGTGGCTATGAGGTCAGATTTTTAGTTTGTAGTTAACAAGTCCTGCAGGGTTGAATGAATATGCTAAGACTTACTCATCTGAGCCTTAAAATATATTCATTATTTATTTTAACTATTAATCTAAAGATCAAAAATAGTACTTGTATAAATTTTTCTCAATTGTCTCTTCTCAATTTTATTCTTTCATTAGCAAGAAAACAGGGACAAGAAGAGACTATATTTCAGGATCTCATACTAGTTAGTAGCTGAGTTAGATCTAGAATGCTTGCTTTCTAATCAATGATCCCAGGCTTATATACCTTAGGTCATATGGTTTTGATCAATTTTAAATTACTAAAGTTAGCATAGTCAATAATATTAGAGGAGAAAACACAGTGTAGTACGAGAAATAAAATAGATCCACACGTGTTCTGTGCAATGCAACCATGGCCTGAATCAAACACAACAATGCGACCTGATCGACCACACAGATAACAAACAGTCTTTGTTCAATTCATAGTAAGTCGATAGCATTAGTTTTTATGACAAAGATGGCTCAAAGATTTAAAAGTTGCTGGACACATTAATTAGAATTAAGATCAGCCCGGTTTATATCAAGCCCCTTTTTAGCACTGTGTTATTGGTTTGGTCCGACACCATCCCCTGCAGTGTGTGGAGACAGGCCAGGAGTGTGAGGGCTGCAGAGCAGAGCAGGAAGAAAATCAACTGTGAAATTGGTAATTTTATTGAGTTTCACGGGGGGCTTTGTTGTTAAGACACAATGCAATTGGAACAGAATGCCTGTGGTAACACCATGCACACAGTGTCCATTTCATGGCCAAAGGTACACTGCCTCTGACCAAAAGCTACACAGACACATACAGCCTTCCTCAAAAGAATTCGCACAGAGGTAAAGAAAGGCATCTAATGAAAGATGAACAGCCATATTGCAGGTAGGGGAGGCCAAAGCACAGGTCAAGTGGTACTTGTGAGTGTGTGTGTGTTTCTCTCCCAACATCTGAGAAGGTTCTTTTTCTGAACAGGGCCTGCTGGTTTGGGTGTAGAGAAAAGCTGTCCTTCTGCTATAAATGGTAAGAAGGTCCCAGAAGGAGTATGTGAGGAAGACTGGGGCAGAAGGAGAGGACAGACCGAAATGTAATGCCTGAGCAGCTGAAATCATTGGGTACTCCCAATCCCCCAGGTAAAATAAGAATTAAACATAGCTAACGGGATATTAGTCCCAGTTGGAAAAGATCTGCTTGCTGGCAATGTGAAAAGTGAAGCTAACAATTGGTAGTTGTTCTAGGGTAGTATTTTCAACCCCTCAAATCTAGAAGTAGTAATAGTTAAATACAGTAGGCTGGTTAACTGCGCAAATACATTGGGAGCTCTGTGCCTTCCAGGGCTGTTTCTGTAGTGGGTTAATCTGGTTTCAGACGGAAGGATGCTTAAAGATGTGCAAGGTGTCGAGACAGGGCAGGACTGCCAATCCTGGTAGGTGAGGGTAAGTGGGGATGGAAGGAGGAACACCTTCATTCTGTGATAAGTCTGTGCGTGCAAAACACATCTCCTTTGTAACACACTTTCTCCCATGCCTGCACATGAGTCCCGACAGTAAGCTACCATTCCAAGGCTTTATTTTCATCGTGCATTTTGACCACATTTTTGCAAGGAAAAAAAATGAGGTAAAATGTAACTGTCTTATGTGTTATCATGAGTTTAATTTAAGCTGTATGCAGGGTAGCAATGTTTTCTTATTTGGGGGTGCAAGCACATCTCAGATTTTTGCACATCTCAGATTTTTGCCCTAAGCAGTCATGGTCTGCTGCTCCCCATACAAGGGAAACACTGGAGTCAGACTATGCATGAAAAAGGAAGGGAAAGGTGGTTACTTCTCCGGGAGATCACATTGCTGCCCTTCCCTTCGTACCTCCCCCCACTGCACCAGGGAGAGGGCCACTCAGTTCACCATTCATGCTGAAAGGGACATCAGACGACCAGCTGGCATTTTTCACACTGATTTATTCTTGTGCAATCAGAATAATAGTTACACCTATCAGCGAAATACACATATAATACACCTGGATGCAGCTACACTTCCAGAATATAGAGGAGGAGGAGTAATTCATTTCCAATGGAGAAAACAATGAACACTGAAGTCAGGCTATTTCTAAAAGATACAGCTTGGGTGTTTGTGTGTGGCCACGTACGTCAGGGCATCTGCATAGACCACTTTCCCTTTCAGACATGCATCCAAACTGGAGCACTCTTTCAACACCCGTATGGTGTTCCAGTTGCACTGTATCCTACGCTTCTTTTCTTTTTCAAAATGCAATTAATATCGTTGTGTGTTAAATGATTCAGTGAAAGTAAATCTTTTACATTCAGGTAAGCAATTCAGCCTTGTATGGTTTTATGGGAATTAGATTTTTTTGAAGTCTGGGTTGAGCATGCCCATAACTCTGACAGAGCCCTGCAGGCTCTTGTCTTCACCTTCAAATCATAAGACAGAGAAATCAAGCTCCCTCTGTGCTCTCAATTATACCAAAAAACACGGAGCAGAAGTCTTCAGTAATTCAATCCCTGTGGAAGCTTCTTCATACTGTTTGCACTGTTGGAACTGCTGACAGCAGCAATCCCCCAGTCCCCCCTGGTAGACTGTCAAAGTTCCTCGTACAGTGTGAGCGGCTCGGCTCGGTCCCACAGCTCCTTCTCCAGGGACCGCTAAGCACATGCATGACTTTTGATGCTTGCTTGATACAGTGGCCAAGAGGCCAAAAAACATCACAATGAGAGTTCTCATACTCTTACAAGGTACTTTGTACTCAACTAATAAGTTCTGTGGCTACATGTGGGCCTGAGTTGGTGTAATTTAATCACAAGTGCAGCTGCATAAACACTGTACTAAGGAATGTCTGCCTGCAATTGGATTCTTTCTTTGAAAACACACTGTAGAAAATTCCTGAGTGCCATTTTCCATATGGTTAATGAGCAAATGTATCATGGCCAGCTTTTAAAAGTAATTTGAATTTATGAGTTGCAGCGATTCTAGCACATGTGCACAAGAAACAGCACGTACCCAGGGCTCTTCCTTATCATGCAACACCATTTCATAGTTTTCTGCCAAAGGGCACCAAAAGAAGCAGTCTGTATGTTTAATTGGCTTAAATCATCAGTAACAGCCTACAGCGGACATTCCTGCAGCCGCCAACGTCTTCTAGTCTCACCCCCCAAAAGGTGTTGTAGGTAGGTTAGTCCACATCCAACACAAAAGTGCCCTTCACCTTCAAAGTTCACTTTATAAATACAGATTTCAAAATAATCTTTAAAAAACTTACCCATCTACCAAGTCTGCTGTTACATCAAAGTTTTTCTAATCTTCTTAATGAAATAAAAGGGGATGCATCCCCAAGAGTGAACTCTAATGTAAACTATGGACTTTGGGTGATATGACATGACAATGCAGGGTCATTGGTTGTAACAAAGGGACCACTTTGGTGGGGGATGGTAATAACGGGGGTGGGGGGCTGTGTCTGTATGGGGGTAGGGGGTG